>NC_073305.1:189918872-190260872 GCF_027595985.1 Sorex araneus
TGAGGAAAACCTCCCCGATCCTTATGGGAAAACGTCAATGATCCCTTTATGTCAATCATTAAGGCTCAGTGGGTTGAACCCCAGTCACCCAGAACAGAGAGACGGGGTGGATCAGGTGACAACGTGCTCCCCTCTGCCTACAGACATACTCCTTGGCTCCTGTCATGAACACAGGAAGGGACAGAAAGGGACCAGACTGACAGTTCCAGCAGGCGGGTGCTGGCCTTGCACGTATCTCACCCGGGTTCTACCCCCAGCCCCCATATGGCTCCGTGAGTCCCGCCAGGCATGATTCCTAAGTGCAGAACCAGGGGTCAGCCCTGAGCACCACCAGCTGTGCCCCCAAAAACAAAACAAACAAAAATCTATAAACAAAGAGATAGCCTCAAATAACCACGGGTAAGCATACTTACACAAGGCAAACAAGTTGGAAAACTAAAGAAGGCAGTAATATGAGGAAGGTATAAATATGTAAATGTATGTAATATAAATATCACTGTATCACTGTCATCCCATTGCTCATCGATTTGCTCGAGCGGGCATCAGTAACGTCTCCATTATGAGACTTCTTGTTATTGTTTTTGGCATATCGAATATGCCATGGGTAGCTTGCCAGGCTCTGCTGTGCAGGCAAGATGCTCTCAGTAGCTTGCCAGTCTGTCTGAGAGGGACAGAGGAATCAAACCTGGGTCAGCCAGCCGCATGCAGGGCAAACACCCTACCTGCTGTGCTATCGCTATAAATATTATAATATACAATATGTGAATTATATATAAACTCAGTAAGAGGACTTAATTCATCAATTTATATGCACCAAATAAAGAGCAGCAAAGTTCTTAAAGCAACGGCTAATAGACCCGAGGAGAGCAACATAGTAGTAGTAGATTTTAACACCTACTCTTGATATTGCAAAGATCAACCAGACAGAAAATCAGTAAGGAAACAGTGGAACTAAGTGAGGAACACGGAGAGAGCCCTTCATTCCTCAGAAGTAGGGAAACCTTCTCCAGTGGGACACTCCCCAGAACTGCCCTCATGCCGGGACACAGAACTCGTTCCATACAACACAGAAGAAGGACACCATGATACAAAGGCAGAAATCAACCATGAAAAGAAACCCAGGGAAAACCACACCATTCAACACCAGATAACAGAACACATAACACCAGTGGATCCAAGGAGAAATAAAACAACTCCTGGAACTGAGTGAGAATGAACACAAACTATCACAAGACACGGGCCACCGCAAAAGCAGCAGGAAGCAGAAAGTTCCTAATAGAACAGACTTACATCAGGAAGCAAATTTTTTTTTTTTGCTTTTTGGGTCACACCTGGCGATGCACAGGGGTAACTCCTGGCTCTGCACTCAGGAATTACCTCTGGCCGTGCTCAGGGGACCATATGGGATGCTGGGATTCGAACCCGGGTCGGCCCCGAGTGCAAGGCAAACGCCCTACCCGCTGTGCTATATCTCTCCAGCCCCAGGAAGCAAATTTTTTTAAGTTGTAAACAAATGATAACACATTTAAGAAACTATGTAAAGCATATCCAGTGAAAGTAAGGGGGTTGAATTATTAAACTGAATTGTGGGGGAAGTTGTGGGCCAGGGGGCTGAGGAGGTGGCTCTGGGGTCAGGGGCATCTCCTGCAGGTGCAAGGGTCCGACTTTAGTCCTCTGCACTGTATGCAATGTGTGCAGCCCTCTTGGCTCTCAAGAAGTGCTCGGTGGGCTCTGAGAGCACCGGAGCATCCCCAAGGCACCCCTGGTGTGTCCCAGCACCACCAGGCCTGAGGAATCCCCACACAGATATGCTCCAGCACTGAAGTCTGGCCAGCCCAGCATCACAGGGAGTGGCCCCTAGGCCTCCAGAGCTAAGTAAAAACTATGACAAAAGAGAATATAGTATAAAACAATTTTTTTAAAAGGGCAATGAAATCAAGACCTGGTTTTCCAAAAGAATAATCAAGAATGAAACCCCTTATCCAGACTCAGAGAAAAGAGAAAACTCTAGTGAATCTGGACTAGAATCCAAAGGAGAGAAGAAACAATACATACCACAGAAATACGAAGGATCTGGGGCTGGAGCCATAGCACAGCGGGTAGGGCACTTGCCTTGCACACGTGCGACCAGGGTTCGATTCCCAGCATTGCATAGAGTCCCCTGAGCACCGCCAGGAATAATTCCTGAGTGCATGCGCCAGGAGTAACCCCTGTGCAACACTGGATGTGACCCAAAAATTTTAAAAAAAGGAAAAAAATACAAAGGATCATAAGAAATTACATGAACCAAGGTAGGCTACTACCCTGGAGAATCGAAGGGAAGTGGATAGATCTTCAGGGTCATACAACCTCCTAAGACTGAATCAGGAGCAAATAGAATACATGAACATACATATTATCAATTAAGGAAACTGGAACAGCAATAAAATCTGCCCCTAAACAAAACCCTGGTCCAGAAAGGATACTAGTAAGTTTGTCACACCTTCAAGCCAAACTTATTACCTTTCCTCATAAACTCTCCCATTAAAGGAAGAAACATGGGCCTGGTGTGGCAGTACAGCACGTAGGATGCTTGCCTTGTGGATGGCGGGCCTGGGTTCAGCCCCCAGAGTCCCATATTGTCCCCTAAGCCTACCAGGAGTGATCCCTGAGCACAGAGCCAGGAGTCAGCCCTGAGCATCACCAACTGTGGCCTCAAAACAAAGCAAATAAAAAACTGAAGAAATGAGATCTTTTTCTGAGAGTTTTTATAAGACCAACGCCACCTTGATACACAGAGGCATTATTACAGAAGAAAGTGACAGACCAGTATACCTTACGAACACAGAAGATATCCTCAACAAAACTGAAGTAAAAAAAAATCAGAAAGATCATACAGAATTATCAAGTGGTACTCATTCCAAGGTCAGTTCAACACATGCAAAGCCATTCATGTGACACAGTACATAAATGAAAGGAATGACAAATATTATGTGATCCCATCAATAGATGCAGAAAAGCTAAAAACTTTTGACAAAATTCAGCACCCATTCACAATGGGGTAAAACATCCTCAACGAAACAGGAATAGAAGGAACACACCTCAATACGCTCAAGGGAATAAAGGATGAATCTACAGACAACATCATCTTCAATGAGTCACTGAAAGCCTTTTCCCTAAGAGAAGGCACAAGGCAAGGATGTCCACTCTCACCTCTCTTGTTTAATGTAGTACTGACTTTCTATTCAATGCAATTAGGGAAGAAAGAGAAAGGGATTCAATCTGGAAAATAAATCGTATTTTGCAGATGACAACCCTAGAGAGTTCACAAAAATCTTTTGGCTTCAATAAGCAGAAAGTTGTAAAATCAACACACAAAAATCTGTTGCATTTCTATATAGAAACAAATAGCTAGAGGAGAAAGTTTTTTTAAATCCATTTACATGATGTAAAAAATTATCGAGTATGTAGGAGGGTGTATAATAATGAAGGTGAAGTACATATGTGTTGAAGACCAGAGTAACTATTAAGAAAAACAGAAGACACAAGAAAGTGGAGTAACATTGCACTTTGCAATTATTCTAGTCCAGCACATCGTATGGACTGGAATAATTCACTGTCACTGTCATCCCATTGCTCATCGATTTGCTCAAGCGGGCACCAGTAACATCTCCACTGTGAGACTTGTTGTTACTGTTTTTGGCATATCGAATATGCCACGGGGAGCTTGCCAGGCTCTGCCATGTGGGCGAGAAACTCTTGGTAGCTTGCCAGGCTCTCTGAGAGGGGCGGAGGAATCGAACCCGGGTCGGCCACGTGCAAGGCAAATGCCCTACCCACTGTGTTATCACTCCAGCCCATGGACTGGAATAATTAACATTGTTAAAATGATAATTCTACTCAAAGCATTATACAGTTTTAATTTCTATAAATATTCCAATAGGATTCTTCAAGACTATAGAACAAATATCACTAAGATCTATATGGAACCATATCAAACACATCAACAAGTCTAAGAAATTATTAGCAAAGAAAACATGGAGGCATTGCATTCCTGAACTCAATTCTATAGACCTATAATAATCAAAATGGTACGGTACAGGAATAAAGTCACACCAACTGAAGAGAACCGAGGGTCCAGAAGTAATCCCTCAGCTACATGAATTGTTTTCCTGTGACAAAGAAACCTGGGTATCATGTAGAAGAAGGAAATTCCTTTCAGCAGTATAGGGAAAACTGGTTAGCCACAAGTGAAAAATGTAACTGGACCCTATCTCATACAACACACAAAAACTAGCCCCCAAAAGATCAAAGACCTTGGTATTAGAACAAATCTATACACTACATCAAGGACAACATTGCCAGAATTCCCCCGTAGTAATGATCTCAAAGGGTTTTTTAATGACTTAGCGTCACTGGTAAAGAAAACAGAAGCAAAAAATGAAAAGCAAGTAAAAATATTTAAGAGATAAGTGAAAATAAAGACATTACATACCAAAACATATTTGATACAGTTAAAACAGTATTACGGGAAAATTTTAAAACTATATCAAACAGGAAGACATCAAACCAATTACCAAAACTTCCACCCCTGCAACACCAGTAAAGGAACAGCAATGCATAAATCAGAAAGAAGGACTTTACTGAAATCAAAAAGTGGAAGTGAACCAAACAAAATGTAAAAACAATATAAAAATCAATCACACGAAAGTGTGCTCACTGATATCTCAGTAGCATTATTTACAATAGTCACGAGGAGGAAGTGGCCCAGGCACCCCTCCCCCGCTAGCAGGCGGTAACCTGTGGCTTATCCCACAGTAGAGTGCTCTCTCGAGAGGGAGAGATTCGACGGGCAGCAAGACGAGGAGACCCAGAACTAACACAGGGGCCAGGCCCGGGGGGCGTGGCCCTTCCACGAGTCTCCCAAAGCCATACAACCAGCACTCCTGTAAAACTTAAAAATGTGTTTGTCGAGGGCTCAGGCCGGGGTGGGGTGGGGGCTGAGGCATCCAGGGCTCAGTGACAGGCTGGGGACACTGGAGGGGGACACTGAGCCCGAAGCCCTCTGTAAGTTATTATGTGAATCACCATGCCTACATTTAAACATTTTTGGTACCGAAACAGAACAAAGTACCCAGGCATGACACACTATGGACAAACACAGACCCACGATGCGTGGGAAGAAGACAGGCGAGCCGCCGTAGGGGAGCAAGAGGCCGTCGATGAGCCTGCCTGGACGAGCGGCTGGGAGACGGGGACGCAAGCCAGCTGTGGTGGAGAGAGCTGGCGAGGGCCGGCGGCACAGAAACAGGACCAGGCTGAAATCCCATGGGACTCCGTGCTTCAGACAGGGACTTGGTCTCAGCCGTGACGTGCTTTGAAAATCATTCTTTAGCGCCTCCTGGCATGTGCACCTACACCCCCGACTTTATCTTCCTTCCCCCCACTGTTTGGTCTCGTGGTAACGTTGACACTAGGTAACTTACTGGGTCCCTCGAGGCCCCAGAGGACCTCAGGAATAAGCCAGGGCTTTGTCGGTGCACGTGTGCCGTCTCTTGGACGGGGGCGCGTCCTCCAGGTGCAGAGGACGAGAAAGGCGACGGGGAGGCTGGCGGCAGCCCGAGGCAGGGACGCACAGCGTATTCAGTGTGTTATACCCAGCACTGCCTAGGTCAGAGTTACAGCTGGGACAGGCACGGGACAGCGCCGCACCAGCCAACTCCTACCAGACCCTTTGGCACTCGGCAGGGCCACGTAACTCAGCGTCCCGCATGTATGAAAGAAACAGATCACGTATGAGCCGGCGCACTGGCCTACTGACAGACATGGCTGTCCTCTTGCCCGAACAGTGATAGGCCCCGGCCCGAGGAGTTTGGGAGGAAGAGCGTGCAGAGACCACCCATCCAGCCCCTCAGAGGCCGGGTCAGTTCCCTGTACCCCCCGATGGGTGCAGAACCCACCAAGGCAGCGGGTCTGGGCTGGGCGGTGCCGGTTCTGCCGGGGTGCTGTGACTGCAGCGATTCTGCAATTCCACCCAAGGTCAGCACAGACCACACCTCCATGATTCCACAGAAATGGTTCTGCACCATTTCTGTTCCCTTCTGGTGCCGGGTATTGGAGATCTGGGACTTAGAAAGTGAGAGGTCTTCTGCCACCAAGAAAATATGAGAAGGTCTGGGGAGGAGAGAGACGGCAGTGGCTGCAGGAAACTGAGCAACGTGGAACTAGGACAACTGGCGCTATGGAGCACTCACAGAGCTCAGCGATCAAAAGCCCAACCACCCTGACCAGACGACTCCCCGGAGATCAGCAGGCACGGGAAGCAGTGCTCACCATCACCCACGATCAGGGAGATGCCAGCCGAGACAGCGGAGGTGGCATCTCACCCCAGGACAATGGCACATGCCATGAAGTGTTGAAAACAGCAGCGTGGGCAGGTTGTGGTGAGACGGGGACCCTCGCCCGCCGCTGCTGCGCGTGTCTGGCCCAGCATCTGGGGGAGCAGCAGGGTGGCTCCCCGTACGCAGGGACGAAAGGGCCCAAGGAACCCCGTGATGCCGTCCTGGAATCCAGGCCCCAAACACGAACCCGCCACCTTGGGAGGAGACACACACGCCTGAGTCCATTCATACACACCTAGGAGCCAAGACAAACAACCCTGTGCCCAGGGACGAACGGACAGGCCAGGAAAGTGTGTCCACGTGCTGACGGGGCTCCGTGCAGCTGGACCAGAGACCACTCGCGCCACGTGACAGGAGGAGCGAGCGGGCATCGTGCCGGGTGAGGCCAGTCGGGAGGCGACACAGAACATCTCTCCTGTGAGATGCACAGGAAGGAGGCTGTGATGACCGCAGGCCCGGAACCGAGGCGGGCCCACAGAACCAAGTGTTCGGGGCGGCGGGCAGGCATGAGGAGCCTGCGGGGCCGTGGAGGGCAGGGGCGGGGCGGGGCGGGGCGGGGGGGTGACACACTCGGCCCTCACTAGCCGTACTGTGGACTGCAAGGACGCCTGCGTGTGTGCCGTAGCGAGCCCGCCCTTCCGTGTGTGTTTGCACACACTGGGGAGAGGTGTCTGTGGGCTTGTGTGTACGCCTCTGGGTGTGCACCCACACCTGTGTGTGTCCGTGCGGGACTCTGGCGTGCACGTGAGCACACCTGTGTGCGCCTGGCCCTGGGTTTGCCCCAGGGGCAGGAAGGACTTGGTCCGAGATGCATCTAGAGGAACGTCCCCGGGTGCCTCTGGAGGGGCCCGGCCAAGGGTGCGGGAGGGGCGGGAGAGAGGCGGCGGGTGGGGGCGCAGATGAGGCAGAATGCCGGGGAGCAGCTCCGGCCCCCCCCCCCGTGGGCCTCTCCCCCGCAGGTGCTCCCCCCGCAGTGACACTTTGAACTCCCGGGGAAGCCGGGCTGTGCTGGGCGCTGACGTCAATGGGCTCCGTGCCCGGGACGGACCTCAGGGCCGCCCCGCGGCTGATCCTAATCTCTGGCACGTGGGCGCCCGTCCCCGCGCCACCTGCCCCGGCCTGGCAGGAGCTTCCCGGGGCCGGGCTGACCCCGCCAGGAAGGGGGGCACGCGGAGGACTGTGCCGGGGAGGACGGGCCCCGGGGCCCACGCTGGCAGCCGGCCGGGCCTGCAGAGAGCAGCCGCTTGTTACAGTAATGCCCTCTCGTTATCTAATCTGCTGGAGCCGGGGGCGGGGGCTCCGGGCCCAAGGCAGCGGCCAGCGGCCAGCACGGAGCCAGGGCGGCCCGGCGTCCACGCCCCGCCCAGCCTGAACTGGGCCTGCGGTGCCTGAGCGAGTGCCAACTCGCGGGCATTTCTCAGCTGGCTGAGCAGCCCCGCACCCACCCCACTGGGCTCTTGCAGGCTGGCACCGGGCCTCTCTGGGACGCCCGCAGGGGCGGCAGGAGACGGCTGTGTGCCCCCCGAGGGGCACTGGGGAAGGGCCGTTTCTCCTGACTCCAGAGGCCTCGTGAGCACGCACAGACCCACAGACACTCGCAGCTGGGTTCACGCGAGTGTCACCCCCACGGCCTGCTGTGCCCAGCCGCCCGGGACAGCGCCCGCCGCCAGACGAACAGACACACAGAGCAGCTCCCGAGCCTCCCACTGACCCGCCAGGCCGGGTGCCCACGGGCGGGCAGGGCAGTGGCCTCGGGCAGGGCGGGGAGACGCTGCAGCCCGCTCCCCCAGGCCAGGGCTCTTCCCAGCAAGCACCCCCGGAGGGCGCCACAGAGTCCGACCCGTCACCGGGGAAAGCCCTTGGCGGCATTTCCGCCCTCGCCTGAGTGTTGGCCACTCAGAGGGGCCCAGCGGGTGCCCAGCAGCCCTGCAGCCCACAGGTGGGGGCTCGTGGGCGGGGGTCCCTGGGCAGGAAACCCTCCCCTGTGCTGGTCCACACGAGAAGGGCGATAAAGAGAAATGCACACCAGGAGACGCGGAGACAGACCGACAGACAGCTGCTGCGCAGGGCTCTCCCCGCGGGCCGAAATGGCGGGCCCAGGGGGCTCTCAGAGCCCACCCTGCCGCCCTGCAGGGGCCGGTACGGATTCTCCACCCCTCCTCATCGGGGTTGCCCTGCACGAGCCGTCTCCCCCACACGCCAGCCTGTGCAGGAGACTCTGCTTCAGGGACCCCGGAGCAAACGCCACAGCAGGCGGCCCAGGGCTGCCTCCACGGTGGGCTCTCGCTCGGGGTCCACGCCAACTCCAGGCAGCGCCAGGAAACGTGGGGGAGGGCGGGAAGGCTCCAGTGGAGTGTCAGATCCCAGCCTGCCCGCACAGCACCGAGAGCGCAGCGAGCTCTCCAGGATACTTCGCGGGGCTGAGAGGCAGACACCGTTTGCCCGGGGACCACTCAAAGCACAATTGTGCTGTATCGTCGCACTATCGTACTGTCGTCCCGTTGTTCATCGATTTGCTCGAGCGGGCATCAGTCACGTCTCCATTGTGAGACGTGTTGTTACTGGTTTTGGCATAGCGAATATGCCATGGGGAGCTTGCCAGGCTCTGCCACGGAGACTGAATACTCTCGGTAGCTTGCCGGGCTCTCCGAGAGGGATGGAGGAATCAAACCCGGGTTGGCCGCGTGCAAGGCAAACGCCCTACCCGCTGTGCTATGGCTCCAGCTGCAGGCTCATTGGTAGTCAGTTTATTTCCCTCTCCTCCCCAGCCTAGTCCTGCCTCTCCCTTTACAGTTGTAGTCGTAGTTCTGGCGGTCCCGGTCATCACAGTCCCCTCATCCTCGGCCGCGTGGTAGTCCTCCTCGCCCTTGCTCCGTGCTGTATCGTTGGCCAACTTAAATCAACCTTTAGGCAGAACTTCACTCTTGTGCAGGTTGTGTCTGTAACTGTGTTGACGACTGTTGTGATTGAGATAATTCTGAATTTTTTAAATGTCTGTGGTTTAATGTTTTGTGTGTGTTTGTCTGGGGTCCACACCAGCTGGGGGCACTCAGGGTCTACTCCTGGCCACGTTCAGGGACCGCGCCCCACAGAGCTCGGGGAGCAGGTGTGGTGGCAGGGACTGAAGCCGCCTGTTTTCTCAGCTCGAGTTCCCACAGGCCCCGTGTCCAGGCTGACCTCAGGCAGGCAGCGCGCCCCGGGCTGTGGGCAGCGTCCGCCGGGAGCGCCTGATGTCATGTCCGAGCAGCTGGCTCTGGCCTCCCGCCATGGCCAGTGAACTCTGGGCCGTGGGGTGAGGCCAACTGAGCCTACACTCGGAGAGTGGGAGTGACCGGCAACAGTCGCCAACCACCCGGGGGGGGAAGTCGCCAGTCGGGGAACGCTCTGTGGTCTGCCATGAACCTGAGCTTAGCATTTGGCTGAATTTGCATGCAGGCACATGTGTGTCTGTGTGGGCATATGTGCAGGGGCGCGCTCGTGTGTCCATGTGTGTGTGCACACGTGGGTCTGTGTGCATGTATGAGTTCACGTGTGCAGCTCCTGGCATCACTGTCCCTGAGTATCTGTGAGTGCATGAGTAGCGTTTCCTGGCTCCAAGCGGAATGGAGGGGGCAGGTTTTGCTTTAGGCTCTTTGAAAGATACAGCAAGTCCCACCCGCCACTGGCCAGTGCCCCACACGCCCACGACGACGACGGCAGCCTCTGACCCCCGCCCTGCCTCCCCACCGCCCTGTTCTCCAAACAAGACTCAGAGGAGTCTGTCTGCCCGCGGCCTCTGAGCGCCCCGTGTCCCCGCGGGATCACCCCTCCGGCCCGTCCCTGGGTCAGCCAGCAGCCACACTCCGGGGCCCCTCGCCGCCCTGCCAGCCTCGAGCAGCCCATCTCCTCCTGGAGGGCCCCAGCCCCCTCCCTCCCGGCCGCCTTCCGCCCCAGCCTGCCGGGATGCACCATCTCCCCACGTGTGAGTCCCAAAGGCAGGGCAGAGCCCAGTGGTCAGTGCCCACTGGTGTCCAGTTGTGGAGATCCCCAACACCCAGATGTGTGTCCCCACAGCCACGGAGAGTGGCACCAACTCCCCGTCTCTGGACGTCTGAGAAACGCCTTCCTCCCGTGTGCCAGCACAGCCCTCAGTGCCCCTCCCCTAGGCCACACCTTCCCGCATAACAAACAGGCCAGGAAACCCACCCGACCCGGCCCCAAACAACCCAAACCTATCGTCACACCCACAGACAGTGGCTCTAGGGCAGACGCACAACCCAAACCTATCGTCACACCCACAGACAGTGGCTCTAGGGCAGACGCCCGCCACCCCACGCCCACCTCCCCCAGGCCCCAGCCTTTCTCTTTCCTCAAGGAACCTCTTCTTCCCTTATTGCTCCTCTGTTGTCTAGTTCAACAAGAATAGACGGCACTTTAAAGCCACAGACCAGGGGCTGGAGAGATAGCCAGGGGCTAAGGCACTGCCTTTATGGTTGACTCTAATCTAATCCGAGGCACCACATGGTCCCCTGAGCACGGCCAGGTATGACTCAGTGGTCCCTGAGCACCATGGGGTGTGGCCCAGGGGTGCTGGAGCACTGCCAGGTACAGCTCTGGAGAACTAGGAGGTCTTGGCATCACAGGGGCTGAGCAGCACCCACCTGCTGCCCCCGCACGGACTGGCCCTCTGTCGGCCAGGACTCTCTAGGCCCCCGAGAGCCTCCCGCGGGCCCCCTACTCCCCTCCCACCTGGATGGCACCTCTGTTATGCCTCCTGCTGCCCGGAGCTTCCACGAGGCTCCTCTCACCTCCCTCCTGCGCCTCTGAGCTGCCCACCAGGCCCCGGGCCTGCCTGGCCTCGCTCCCGGCTCACCTGGTCAGTGTGCCTAGACCCTCGCTTGGAAAACACCATGGCAGACCCACTGCCCCTCTCGGAGCCCGGCACGGCCACACGATGGTCAGGGAGCAACGGAGCCTGGCACGGCCACACGACGGTCAGGGAGCAGCGGAGCCCGGCACGGCCACACAATGGTCAGCAGGGCCGGGCCACGCTGCAGCCCAGGCAGTGATCACCCTGCACCCAGCCCGACTTGCTTCTCTCCAAACCTTGGTTCCACTGGAGCAACATTCATAGAACAGCGCGTCGACCCTGCGTAGCGGCCTTAGCTGAGTGACGCCTCCCCGTTGAGGAAGTCTTGGTGCTCGTGAGTGTGCAGAGACAGGAAAGTCACATTCCTTCCTGGGAACCCTTGCCCAGAGACGCCGGCCGGGCGGGATGAGCTCTCGGGGGCAGTGGGACGCTGTCTCTCATACTTCAGAAACTGAGGCTCTCAGGTCAGACCAGTTTCGAGTGAGGGGCACACCCAGGACTGCTCCCCCGCCCCCACTGAGTTGTGAAACCAGCGGACTGAAATGCACGACAGCTCCTGCCCAGGGAGCACCATGCAGAGAGCAGCTGGGCTCATCCTCAGAGAAACATCAGGCCCGCGACCCGGGCCCACTGTCCATCAAGCAGGAGACCAAGCCCACCCGGGCACAGCGATCGCCCGGCTGCCCGGGGCCCTCCCAGCACCAGCAGCCCCCGCGCCCCGCCCGGCCCTACCTGTGGCGTTGCAGGCGCCCGGGCTGCCTTCCTCGGAGCCATAGCTCATCTGCTCCCGGCCGTGGGTCCCGCTCCTCAGGGCCAGCAGGGCGGCTCCCCGGCTCCCTCCTTTCAGCGTGAAGGGCAGGCAGCCGGCTGCAGGGACAGGAGAAGGAGGCCCGTTAGCGGCCAAAGTGGAGCGGCCACTGTCTGCTGCCCGCGTTCCCGACCCCTAGCTCGACCGTGAGACGGGGCAGGGATGCTTTTCACGAGCAGCTTAGGGGGGCGGGGTCGCTCTGGGCAGCCTCATCCACAGCGCCTCTGGGGCTGGGGCACACTCCACGGGGAGGGCCCCACCCACAGGGGCACGGGGAGAGGGGCGTCACCCACAGGTGCATGGGGAGGGGCGCCACCCACAGGTGCATGGGGAGGGAGTCACCCACAGGTGCACGGGGAGGAAGTCACTCACAGGTGCACGGGGAGGGCGCCACCCACAGGTGCACAGGGAGGGCACCACCCACAGGTGCACAGGGAGGGCACCGCCCACAGGTACACAGGGAAGGGCATTGCCCACAGGTGCACGGGGAGGGTGTCACCCACAGGTGCACAGGAAGGGGCGTCACCCACAGGTGCATGAGGAGGGTGTCACCCATGGGTGCACGGGGAGGGCGTCACCCACAGGTGCATGGGGAGGGGTGTCACCCACAGGTGCATGGGGAGGGGCATCACCCACAGGTGCATGGGGAGGGCACCGCCCACAGGTGCACAGGGAGGGGAGTCACCCACAGGTGCACAGGGAGGGCTCTGCCCACAGGTGCACAGGGAAGGGCATTGCCCACAGGTGCACGGGGAGGGTGTCACCCACAGGTGCACAGGAAAGGGCGTCACCCACAGGTGCATGGGGAGGGGTGTCACCCACAGGTGCACGGGGAGGGCTCCGCCCACAGGTGCATGGGGGGGGAGTCACCCACAGGTGCACGGGGAAGGCGTCACCCACAGGTGCACGGGGAGGGAGTCACCCACAGGTGCACGGGGAGGGGCGTCGCCCACAGGTGCATAAGGAGGGCGCCGCCCACAGGTGCAGCACCTCATTCTTGCCAGTGGTCTGCACTCAGTGCCCCCGTGCCCCCAGCATTGCTCAGGGTCACCGGTGGCCTGGACTGTCCTTCCGCTGCCTGACATCACCAGGAGTGACCCCGTGCCCCTCTGAGGAGACTCCGGCCTCTCGCTGTGCGGGACCCGTCCTTAGGGCTGCCCCCGCTGGGGGGTGCCGGCCACAGGGGGTGGGGCGGGGGGGTGGGGCATGCGGCTCCCGGGGCTGGGCACGGCCAACACCCCGTCAGCCTTTCCGTCTGGGAAGTGACCAGCTGGCGGGGCCCGAGGGCGGTGGCCTTGGTGCTGAGGTGACGGCACGGCAAGCAGCGAGCTCGCTCAGCACACAGCTGATCCGGGTTCCGTCCCCAGCACCCCCTACGGTCCTCCGAGCCGCCAGGAGGGCCCCTGAGCACAGAGCAGGAGGCAGCCCGAGCACCGCTGGGTGAGGCCCAGACCAACCAACAGCCGTGAGCACAGCCTGCGGCTGGGCGGGGCGGCGGGAAGGACGCGGCGGACGCTCCGCGCAGTGCAGAGCAGGACACAGGCCCGGGCGCCCCGTCCCGGCTCCCCAGAGAGGAGCAGGGAGAGGCAAGGGGTGGCTCAGCCCGCCTCTCCCCTGCCTGGGCAGCATCCTCGGGGGCCTGGGGGCTGGGAAGGCCACAGCGGCCCCCACTCAGCGACCGCCGCCCTCCACCACAGCGCAGCTCCGGTAACGAGCACTGGAGCACAGGCGGCCGCCCGCTCTTAGAGCGGATCCGCACCCAGAGCCCCGCCGGGCACTGAGGAGTCGGGGGGGGGGAGCCCGAGGGGCCCCCAGGTGGCCGCGTTTGAGCGAGTGCTGGCACCGTGGACAGGCTGGAAATCGGGCGCGGGGGCCACAGCTCGGGGCCAGGCCCTGCAAACCAGCCAGCCGGCCACGGTGGTGCCCGAGGGGGTGAAGGCGGGGGCACGGGGTCTGACAGACACGGCCAGAGTCCACGCTCGGGAGGACTGTAATAGGGCCCGGGCGGGCACACGGACACAGGCGGCACCAGGAGAGGGGCAGGTCACACCCAAGGCTGGGCACAGGGCAGGGTGGGACGGACCCGCTGCAGTGAAGGGCCTGCACGCTGGGACCTGGGCACCTCCCAGCACCACACACACGCAGATCACACTCACACACACTCACACTCACACCACAGTCAGACTACACACAATCACACCCTCACATACACTCACACCACAATCACACACTCACTCACACACACACACACTCACACCAGTCAAACTACACACAACTACATACTCACACACACTCACACTCAAACACACTGCAATCACACTACACACACTCACACTCACACCACAATCACACTACACACAATCACACACTCACACACTCACACTCTCACACACACCGCAATCACACTACACACTCACACACACTCGCACCACAATTCCACTACACACGCTTAATCATACCACACACTCACACCATACGCATAACACAACACACTCACTGCAATCACACAACACATATGCACCACACATATCATACCACACACTCACAGCACACACATCACACACAGAGTACAACACACACATCACACACATGCATATCATACCACACACACACTCACACACACCACACACATTGCATGTGCACATCACACCACACGCACACAGTACAAGCACACACACATACGCTGACACACTGACACACTTACACTCACACACTGACACTCCACACACACTCACACATTCTCACGCACCGCCTGAACCACACACACATCACACGCACTGGCAAGACTCAGGCCCCGGAGCAGGTGGCCAGGGCTGTGCCTGCAGCAGCTCGTCAGCTCTGCCTCCCCCGGCCCTGTCCTGGGCATGGGAGGAGCTGGCCTGGCTGTGTGTGCGTGCATGTGTGTGTGTGTGTGTGTGTGTGTGTCTGTGTCTGTGCGTGTGTGTGCATGTGTGTATGCATGCAGGTCTGTGCTTAGGAGCACGTGCCCGTGTGTGTGAGCATGTGTGTGTGTGTGTGTGTGTGTGTGTGTGTTTAGCCGTGCCGTGTGTGCCCGGCTCTACACGAGCCCCATCCTTCCACGTCTCCCCGGATGCGGGCGCAGCCCCGGGTTCTGGGCCGTGCCGTGGGCTGTGGCCGTCCCCAGAGCGGCCTGGAATTGGCCTCTGTGGCCATGCTAGCCGCCCCAGCCCCGCTGCCCACCCAACACCCGTTTGCACAACTTGTTGCATCAAGTCTCGGCGGCCACCGGACCAGCCCCTGCACCAGCCCCTGCGTCTAGCTCTGCCCCGGAGCCCACGGTCACAGGGAGGGGGGTCCTGGGAGGCCCTCGGCCTCCGCCACTGCGCCTCAACCTCCCAGCGGGTGACATGACGCCTGTGCTCCCAGGGCTGGCGGCGGGGCCGAGAGAGCGACAGACCACCGGGGGGCACGCTGACGCCAGCAGCAACAGCGGCACGCTGGGTGCAAGCAGCCGACACGGAGCCCGAGCCCATGACCGGGCAGCAGTCCCGGCCATCCCGGCTGAGGCGGGGAGGCTCGCCCTGTGGTGCGAGGTTCCTGATCCCGAGACACACGGGAGCCAGCCTGGGGCTTGCTCCAGCAGAGTGGACACTTGCCGGGCACACAGCCACTCTGGGCTTGATCCCGGCACCCCCGGGCCCCCAAGCCGCCGGCACAGCCAGGAGTGAGCCGTGAGTAAGCGACACTTATCTCAGGGGTAGCCAAAATCCAAATGAGGAGAAGAGACAAAGAAAGGGAGAAAACATCTGGGGTTAAGAATGCCCCGGGCCATTCCAGCCTACCGAGAGTCACTTCAGGAGGGGGGAGTGACCTGAGACAGCGCAGGGGCCGCCGAGCACTGCCAGCAGCGACCTCGAGTGCCGCTGGGCTCGGCCCCGGGACCAAGAGCCAAAACCAGAACCAAGGCGCAAATGGCACACAGCAAGTCCTGACAGCGCTTGGCCGTCAGCGGCTTGGGACGCAGGACGGGCCAGAGCCTGGAGCCGCCCCGGGCCGGCACCCCCACGCTCAGACCCAGACGGAGTCACCGTCCCGCTGCCCCACTGCCCCGCCAAGCTCTGGGCCCAGGAACAGCTGAGCCCTGGCAGGTGCACTGTGGCGCGTCCGCGGCACCTGGGGGCTGACCCGTGGGTGCCGTCGTGGCTTTGGCTCCATGCCAGGCCTGGGCGTCCATGCCAGCTCCACACACTGCACGGCAAAGCCAGAAGCAGAGGGGCCTGGGGACCTCTGTGCTGTGCCACGGTGCCCCTCAACGCTGGGGTCTGCGGGTGCTGGGTCAGCCCTGGCTGCCAGCGAGGTGCCACAAGGACCCACTGACCCACCCGTCCTGGATGCCACATCGTGCCTCCACTCCCCTGCAGGACCCCCGGGGGTGCTGAGTAGCGGGGGGAGCTCAACTCAGGGGACGCAGGCCGGGCGAGGGCACGCGGGGCTGAAGCAGGGCGGCTGCAGGTCCCCGCGGCGAGGGGCTCGGGCAGGACTGGGCAGCTGGCGCTTTCCCACCACTGACCCGCGGGGACGGTAATGGATCACAAAAGCCAGCTTGGGCCGCCCAGAGAAACCCACCCGGCCCAGGCCAGGGCCCGAGGCGGGAGCACTGTGCCTGTCCTGAGACAGGGGCGGGAGCACTGTGCGTGTCCTGAGACAGGGACGGGAGCACTGTGCGTGTCCTGAGACAGGAGTGGGAGCACTGCGTGTGTTCCTGAGACAGGGGTGGGAGCACTGTGCATGTTCCTGAGAGGTGGGGGTGGGTGGCAGCACTGTGCGTGTCCTGAGACTGGGGTGGGAGCACTGTGCGTGTCCTGAGACAGGGGTGGGAGCACTGTGCGTGTCCTGAGACAGGGTGGGAGCACTGTGCGTGTCCTGAGACTGGGGTGGGAGCACTGTGCGTGTCCTGAGACAGGGGTGGGAGCACTATGCGTGTCCTGAGAGGTGGGGCGGGAGCACTGAGCGTTTCCCAAGGTGCGGGGACAGGAGCACCATGTGTGTTCCTGAGATGAGCAAGTGCCTTTCAGGCGTGTGGAAACCGAGACTCAGCAATCTCAGAGACCTTCAGGGCTGAGCGCCGGGCGCGCGTGGGGGCAGTGGGAGTGAGACCCTCAGACCGTGCGGCGACACTGCCCTGGGGGAGTCTGACAGAAGCAACGGAGCACAGGGGAAGAGCGGGAGACGGAGAAGTGACGCACACGTGGGCTGACACGCAACGCTCCCATGGGTGCATACATGTGCTCACGGACACACATGCACATGCTGAGCGTCTCCCTGCGTGTTCGGAGCTGGGCCTGCCCAGCACAAGGCAGGACACAGATGAGTGGAGGGGCACCTCTGCGAACAGAGGCCCTGGGGGTCCCATCAGCCCGGGGAGTGACCCCCGGGCCAGTCACCGCCCACTGTGTGCAGGGACACACGGCACTGCCGCCAGCCGCCTCCTCCCCAGCCTGACCCCACCCGGAAAGACGGGCCCTTTACCCTGGCACCCAGTACACAGTGTGTGGAACCCAGTACACAGCGTGTGGAACCCCAGTACATGGCGTGTGGAACCCCAGTACACGGCGTGTGGAACCCCAGTACATGGCGTGTGGAACCCGCAGTACACAACCATGTGTCCACATGGCCCGTGCAGACACACCCACACACGGCACGTAACTCCTGCAAACATGACCATGTGCAGCACCCAGCTCATACCCGATTCCATGCAGCACACTTGCATGCACACACAGCCAGGTACAACACAGCCCCCTGCCACACGGCCACACCCCCGTGAGCCTCCTTGTGTGCACACAAGAAAGACCTCATGTTGGGCGCGGGCTGAGGGGCTGGGCAACACGGGACTCGCCTGAGCACCTGCTCCGTCTCCCCCAGCTTGGGGAGCACCTGCTCCGTTTCTCCCACTCGGGGAGCATCTGCTCCGTCTCCCCCACTTGGGGAGCACCTGCTCCATCTCCCCCATTCGGGGAGCACCTGCTCCGTCTCCCCCACTTGGGGAGTACCTGCTCCATCTCCCCCAGCTCGGGGAGCACCTGCTCCGTCTCCCCCACTCGGGGAGCACCTGCTCCGTCTCCCCCACTCGGGGAGCACCTGCTCCATCTCCCCCACTCAGGGAGCACCTGCTCCATCTCCCCCAGCTCGGGGAGCACCTGATCCATCCCAATAGATGTGGGAGCAAGTGTTGGAAGCACCTGAGTGAGCACTGAGCACGGGTTTGAGGAGCACAGTTGGGGAGCACCTGCAGAACTGGCTCCATCTTACCCAACACCACGTGACCCTTGATTCCTGCTGTGCCCTGGTGGCCCTGGGAGCCCTGAGCATGGACTGACCACTTGACCATCAGTGAGCTGAGAATTACTGGGCGTGGCCAAGCAAACAGAGACACAGACTCACAGGAGACCCTGAGGGGGGCGTGCTCCCCACCAAAGCCACACACAGGAACTGAGTTCCCCTCCTGTGCCGGGCGGGCTCGGCCCACAGATGTCACGGAGTCGCCCTGCGGGTGGGTCTGGGCCCAGCGTGGAGCTCCCTCCCGTTCCTCAGGGCTGGCTGACCGGGAGGAAGACGCCGGAACTGGACCGTGGCAGAGACGGGAAGAAGCCATTTGTTTTCTGGCCCAGCTGCTCGATTCGGTGCAGGGGAAACTGCCAGCGTGTCTGTTCCGTGAAACACACTCGGGTCGCTCACCTTTCCCAGGGAGGACGAAGACTTTGGATCCTTTTCATCTCCTCCCCTGCGAAGACCAACATTTCAAAGCGGCTTTGAAAAGTCGGCAGAGATGAGACGAAGGAGCAGGAAGGAGAGACTCGAGCATTTTCTCCCCAGAAGACGGCAGCACGGGACCCAGGCCGCGGCAGCCCTGCACACACCCCACCTCTCGAGGGCGTGCGGGTACGAAGAAGGAGCCGGGTCTGCCCGGACGCCCTCCCTGAGGGGCCAGCACCCCTGCGGGAGGCCCAAGGGGCAACCACGCGTCCACTGTGGGCACCGCTGGCCGTCCACACTCTGCTTGGTCCACTGCGCGCCCCCAGAGCCTGTTCTCTGGCCGTCCCCAGGGGCACCTGAGCCTGTCCCGCCCCTGGCTGCACCCCTGCTCCCACCACCTGGAGCTCACCAGGCACGGGGCATGCTGGTGAGCTCTCTGGCAATTCCAACTTGCAAAACTTAAGAAAAGATCAGACAGAAACCCACCCCTGAAGCCCCCAAACGGAAGCAGGGAGGCGGGAGAGAGACACGTCCGGGAGAGAACATGTCTAGGCCGTGGGCAGTGCAGGGGTGTTCCACAAAGAGGAAGGGGCTGCGAGGTAACAGCACGGAAGACCCTGGCCCGGCCTGCGGTGACTCTGGTTCGTCCCCGTCACCCCACGGGCCCTTGGAGCCCCGCCCGGAGGGAGGCCTGGGCAGAGCCAGGAGCAAGGGCACGTTTGACCCCCCCAGCCCCAAACCAAGCCGCACTCGCTGGAAGGACAGAGAGACCCGCAGTCAGGGTGCGAGAAAACACCAGCCGAGGCCGGCAGCCGCGACCCCCCGCCCTTCGGGGCGGGACCAGCAACCAGAGCGTGTCCCTAGGGCCTGAGGTCCGGAGACCTTGCTCGTGTACGTGACCGGTTTACCCTAAGCGGGGTCACGCCCCTGGGTCGTGGAGGAGGAAGAGTTTTCAATGAGGCAACGTCTCGAGAAGGGGGCTGGGGGGGGCACGTTAAAAAAAATTCCAGTGGAAATTAAATTTCTGTGAAACTGAATGTTAATTTCTTCAGGTAGAGAAGTCTCAAGGCTGGAGAAGACTTTTCCCATCTGTAGCACAAAGGCCAAGAGCCCGGGGCTGGAGTCACTGATCCCTCACACTGCCCAGACTCTCGCCCCTGCCCGCCCCCACGGGCGGTCTGTGCCTGGTGTGTGTCACCGCCCCGCCCTCCAGGGGCCACTCTCCCCTGCCCCTCACCCAGGGAAGCACTGGCCTGAAAACCATTCTGGAAGCTTCTGTAGGAACCCTGTTCCACAAGAGTCACAGGGCCCCTCCCCACTCCTCCAGTCTCCGAACCACTGGGCACTGGACAGAGGGGACTCGCAGAGCACCCGAGGGTGTTGGAGCCTGGGCAGAACACACCGTCCCTGCACACGACAACCAAAGCCAGCCTGGACACCGCACACGCCTGCTGGACACCTGGACACTGCACACGCCTGCTGGGACACCTGGACACCGCACACGCCTGCTGGACACCTGGACACCGCACACGCCTGCTGAACACCTGATACCGCACAGCCTGCTGGACACCTGGACACTGCACATGGCCTGCTGGACACCTGGACCCTGCACACGCCTGCTGGAACCTGGACACCACACACACCTGCTGGACACCTGACACCGCACACGCCTGCTGGACACCTGGACACTGCACACGCCTGCTGGACACCTGGACACCGCACACGCCTGCTGGACACCTGGACACCGCACACACCTGCTGGACACCTGGACACCGCACATGGCCTGCTGGGAAACTGGACACTGCACACGCCTGCTGGACACCTGCACAGCACACGGCCTGCTGGACACCTGGACACTGCACACAGCAAGCTGGACACCTGGACACTGCACACGCCTGCTGGACACCTGGACACCGCACACGGCCTGCTGGACACCTGGACACTGCACACGCCTGCTGGACACCTGGACACTGCACACGCCTGCTGGACACCTGGACACCGCACACGGCCTGCTGGACACCTGGACACTGCACACGGTCTGCTGGATGGACACCAGGACACTGCACACGGCCTGCTGGACACCTGGACACTGCACACGCCTGCGGAGGGCACCTGAAGGCAACACACCGTTGCTGGCCACTGCCAGTATTCCTAGCACAGTGCCTGGCACCCATGTTCACATCACAGAACCAGCTGGGAGACACCTGCACTCACAGCACACTCGCTCTGTCCCTGGGGAACCGCTCCTTGGGGCCTGTGAAGGCACGTTCCGGACGAGCCAGTCAGAGGGGCAGGGGGCGCTTCTGTTACGGGGAGACCCGCGGGAAGTTGGGTCCACGCGGTCGCTCCCTGGGTGCGGGCCCTGGACCACGCCCAGCTGCTGTCTCTGGTGACCTCGAACCCACCACCCCCCTGTGCACATCAGACTGTCCCTCATCGGGAAGCACACCCGGGCCCGGGAGGGAGGCCCGTGTGCGAGGCTGCCGGGTCTCCGCTCTGGGCTGACCCCACGGGCGCCGGGCCCTCGGAGGGCTCCCCCGCAAGGCACAGAGGTGTCTTGGGGATAAGCGGGGCTGCGGGGAGGTATGCGGAGCTGACGCGAGTGCGGTGGCACCGGGAACGGCGTCAGACCGTTATTATTCTCCCGAGTGGGCGGAACTGCGAGAGAAGTCGTGTCAAAGACGCAGCGAGACTTCACGGTGGAGACTTTAGGGCTGGGACGGGTGGAACACGGCTGCTTGACAGGAGAGAATTAGGCTGTTCTCCTCTCCCTAAAGATACAGCGCACCTTCTCCCCACTCCCGCACCCGCCCGCCCCTGCAGCAAGACTTCCCCGAGCCCAGAAAGTTCCACGCCGGGTGAAGGGTGCTTGGAGCTGCAGCAAGTGCCCGAGTGGGCCCCGGGCGGGCGAGGCAGGGGCAGGCAGGCCCCGACGGCGCCCAGCTGGCCGGCACTGCTGCCCTCGGAGGGGTGGGCACACGCCAGCACCTCGGGCCCTGCCGTGAGGACGTGGAGCAGAGGAATAGCCTCAAGCTGGGGCTCTCGGGACACCCCCAGAGGGACGGCCATGGGAGGGGCCCCAGCGCTGGTCGTGGGGACGCGGCTACTGTGGCCTGGAGGGGCCAAGGACCCCGCCCTTCCCCCACCCAGCATGGATTCTCGTTCCTCACGTGGCGTCTGCGTGGGGTCAGGCCCCAGGGAGGTGCCACAGCCGGGCCATGACTCCGCCAGGAAGGGGTGTCCCCACCCCAGGGACACTGCGAGCGCCCCGGTCAGCAGCCCCCTGCTGGCCTCGACACGGACTCAGCCCCGGGAGCTCTCTGTGGAAGCTCAAGCACAACCGAAACCACCGCCGGGGGTTCAGAGAGCCCCCTGCACGCCCAGCCACACCCCACGAGCTCGAGGGGCGACCCCTGAGTGCAGAGCAGGGGAAAGCCCGACCCAGCTGGGCGGGGCCCCCAAAGCCTAAACTCCGCCCTGCAGGAAGGGGCCCGCCACCCGCTCAGGACCCAGCCTGGGCCCACGGCCTCTGGGGATGAAAGTCAAGCCCCGGGACGTGGGGCGCAAGGAGAGGAGAGCACGTGGGATGCCGTCGCGGGCAGCCCCATGCCCAGCCACGCCGAGACCAGACAGGGCGCCACTCTGTGCACTCGGAAGCCGCTGGCATGGGCAGAGGCCGGGACGCGGCCCTGAAGGAGCAAGAATCCTGCATATCCCCAGCTGTCCCTGTCTCCCGCCCCCTCGCCGACCTGAGCGCCCACAGCTATTCCCTCCCCCCACCCTCACCGACCTGCGTGCCCACAGCTATCCCCTCCCCCCTCACTGACCTGCGTGCCCACAGCTATCCCCTCCCCCCCTCACCGACCTGCGTGCCCACAGCTATCCCCTCCCTCCACCCCACCTCCCGCCCTCACCGACCTGCGTGCCCACAGCTATCCCCTCCCTCCACCCCACCTCCCGCCCTCACCGACCTGCGTGCCCAAGGCTATCCCCTCCCTCCTCCCCGTCTCCCGTCCCCCTGTGCATCTCCATCTCCATCACTCATTCATCTACCTGGCAATCTGCCAAGAGGTTTATGATGAGGCGTTGGCTCGTGCGGCCACGCAGACTGGCGGGTCCAGCCTGCAGGAAGCCACGTGGCGGGAGGGCGCTGTCAGGTGCACTCAGGGGACTCCGGGCCCATTTTAATTCACATCTTCCTGCAGCTGGTGGGCGAGGCCCCCTGCCCCGTGGACGAGATCTCTTCACTCAGGTAAACAGGTACTTCACTTACTGACTTACCCAGGGATACATACTAACCGTCTCCAACAATAACCCCCCAGATGCATCCCGAGAAAGCCTGGAGCAAATGCCCGGGCGCTCCGTGGCCCAGTCGGGTCAGCGCGAATTAGCCTCCAGAGCTTCCTTGTTAGTGAAATTAAGAATCCCGATGACAAAGGAGACATTGGAAACATCCAGAGCGAGAGGGAGGGAGGGAGGAGGGGGAGGGAATAATGAGCTGAGTTCACTCCCTAGCTGCAAGGTGTACCCCACTCCCCTCCCCCCAAAAAAGAAAGAAAAGAAATAGAAATTCACAAGAAAAACGGGTATTACGAAGAATGAATTTGCGTGTCATCCTTGTGCAGGGGCCATGCTAATCTTCTCTGTATTATTCCAATTTTAGTGTAGCACAGCGAGTAGGGCGTTTGCCTTGCACGCAGCTGACCCGGGTTTGATTCCCGCATCCCTCTCAGAGAGCCCGGCAAGCTACCGAGAGTATCCCACCCGCACAGCAGAGCCTGGCAAGCTACCCGTGGCGTATTTGACACGCCAAGAACAATAATAATTAGTCTCACAATGGAGACATTACTGGTGCTCGGGAGAGCAAATCGATGAGCAACGGACGATGGTGCTACAGTGCTAAGAAGAATGAACCCTGGGGTGGGAGATAGTACAGCAGGGAGGGCATCGGCCTTGCACGTGGCCAAGCTGAGCTTGATCCCGGCACCGTCTCTGGTGGCCCAAGCCCCCGGAAGTGAGTGCAGAGTCCCCCAAAGCCAAGCCCGAGTAAGGCCAGGATCCAGCCCAACGGCCTCGCCAAGGCTCGAGACTGACTGGCACCTCCCTCACACGAGGGAAAGCGAGCAGCGAGCAGGCGAGCTCCCACCGCCAGCCCGAGGAAACCAGGACATACCGCTACCACGGGCCCGGGAGACAAGCGTGGGGGTCCCGGCGCCCTGCGGGTCTGAGCGGCCCGCGGAGTCCCGGTGGGCTGCAGCTCCAGCTCTGTCCTCCAGAGGCATCTCCACTCGCCCTGCCGGCCGGGGAGCAGGGGCCAGGGGCACCGTGGGGCGGGGGCGGCTGGGACCGCCCGGGCTGGCAGCGGCTCAGCCTCACGCGGGGGCCGGTGCAGGTCAGCCTCCCTGCTGGCCCGCTGCCCCTCCCGGGGGGACCCTTCCCCAAGGGTGCTACTCACACCGCTTACACGGACGCTCTGCAGAGCTTCTCCTGACACGGGGCTGCAGGTGCGGGAGACCCAGCCCTGAGGCGGGGCCGGAGACACAGCGGCACAGGCCTCTGCCCTGTGCACGGAAACCCAGGGTCGATCCCGGCACCCCGTGCACCGCCCAAAGTGATCCCCGAGCACCACTGGCTGAGCCCGGAAACCAAAACCCAAAGCAAGGGGCGGGAAGCCTGTGCCGTGAGCAGCAGGGAGCAGGGGAGGGCACAGGCCCAGCTGAGTGGCTTCCCGAGCACGGAGGGCCCGTCTGCAGCCGAGACAGGGAGCACCGCAGTTCCCATGGGCGCACGCAGGGAGCACCCTCCCTTGGGCCGCGTGGCTGATGTGTTCGGAGAGGACAGTCAGCGACCACACCCAGGTGGAAGGGCCTCTTTCGAATCCAAATGTGCTTCCAACCGGGGCCCAGGCTGCCTGGACTCAGAGGCAGAAGTGGGTTTCCACAGTCCCAGGGTGAAGATCCAGAGTCTCTCGGGCGGCAGTGCCGTGCCCGGCCTGGGCCCAGTGCCAGGCGGGGCCCTGGGAGTGGCCTGCTCCAGAAGCCGGAAGCCCAGACCTCAGCTAACTGCTCTGTACTGTGCAGGGTGGGCTTCTCGCCCAGACCCACCCACCACCCTCTGCCGGGAGGGGCCCGGCGAGGGGAGGGGCCCTCACAGAGCGGCAAGACACGGAAACAGCATCCGGCCTCCAAATGCCGTTTCGAGCAATGTTTGAGGCTTGGGGAGGTGGGACAGGAGCTGGGACCTTGCTTTGCCCACTGCCGATCCCGCTCTAAGCTCCTCGGCCAGCAGGTCCCCGAGAAGGCCCCGAGTGACCCCTGAGCACTGAGCAGAGCAGCCCTAAGTACCCCAGGACATGCACAGCTCCCACCCCCTCAAGAAGACAAGAAACGAAATGCTTAAGAGAACGGGAAAGCGGGGCCAGAGCAATAGCACAGTGGGGAGGGCGTTTGCCTCGCATGCAGCCAACCCAGGTTCAACCCCCGGCGTCCCGTAGGGTCCCCCGAGCACCGCCAGGAGTAATTCCTGAGTGCAGAGCCAGGAGTAAGCCCTGAGCACTGCCGGGTGTGACCCAAAAATAAAAAATAAATAAAAGAGGACAGGAAAGCACGTGTGCCTCCACCAGGAGGCCCCAGCCTCGGGCTTGCGTCTCAGCCCATCTCCATTCCGCTCACACGGGCTCAGGCACCATGGAGACCAGGCGGCTCCGGGACTCCGCCGTGAGGGTTACAAGGGAGCAGACGAGGCAGGCAGCAGCCTGGCCTTTCTGTGCCTGTAACAAACAGCAGCTGCGAGGACGGGGCCACCACTTTTAGGGGCATTTTTTAAAATAAATTAGACATTCACTATCAGAAATGCCAAAGCGCATGACACAAGCACTGAGTGTTTATTATGGCATTAAAGGCAAATCACAAGCCACATGGGTTACATAAAAGAAAACTATAAAAGCATCCTATGTACAGGTAGAATAAATAACTGAAGAGAGCCCAAGGAAACACAAAGACAGATTGTTAAAATAAATTTAAGTTTGTCGGAGAACATATCAGCCTCTTCCCTCTAGCTAACAATAGCTGTGTGGAAAATATAAGTTAAATAATATTTATTTTGGTCGGAACTCCAACTCTATGGGGCAGCTTGGACAAAACTGAATAAATATGTTAATGATCTCAAAGGAGAAGATTACAAGCACGGCAATGAGAAGCTTTCTTAAAGACTGGGCACACAGAGTCACATCACGGTCATGCCACGGGGCCCATTGTTCTAAAAGACATCCCTGGTCCCCACGTGGTCCTGGTCGAGCCACGCAATTCCAACCAGACCCTTGGGGAGGGATTTTACAAAGATGACTCGGGATGACTGTGGGAGAACTCGAGTCCCAGATACTCTCGGGAGGGGGAGGGCGCACTGCAGATGCTGTGATGGACCCGTCAGCAACGCAACTGTGCAGGAGTGACAAATGACTGGTAGGGTGAGACAGGAGTTAGAAATATCAAAGGAAATTTTAAAATGACAAGTGCATAACACATTTTAAAACGGTGCTTGAACACTTGGATTTTCATGTTGAGAAAAATAAAAAATATAGCCCCTGTTCAGTGTCACACACAGAATCAGCCCAGGTGGGAAGTGGGGACAATGGTGAGGGAAGGTCCCTCGGCTGGTGGGATTAGTGTTGGGACACCGAAAGCCCCAACAACTATATTATGAACAATTTGCTAAAGCGTGGTTGTTAAATAAAGGAAAATAATTGAAAATGAATAAAAATAAATAAATTAAAGCCCTTGGAAAACAGGGGAGATGGTCTCCAGATTCGAGGAGCATAGCTGAAGCGATGAGCGAGAGTGAGAAGTTCAAGAGGAAGAATCTCACCCAAAGAAACATTAAACAGCTAAAATCAAGCAAGATGTAAACAGCAAAAAAGGCTTACAAACATAAATTTAAAAATTAGAAAGTCCCTAGAGCCTTAAAAGAGCAACAACCAGGGGCCAGAGAGAGGAGCGAACAGGGGCCCGCCTGGCTGCAGGTGACCCACGTTCACTCCCGGCAACCCCGGAAACTGCCCAAGACCCACCAGTAGTGACCCCTGAGCACAGCCGGGTATGACCCCAAAGCCAACAAATAAATGAACAAACCACAAACCAGTGGAGAGAAAACATCAAAAACTCACAGGAAAATGAGCAAAATGAAACTTAAAGGCAGAACCCAACAAGCATCGGCAAACCTGGGTCTCCAGGAGCGAAGGCGGCAAGGCTCTCGGCTCCGCCCGCCAGTGCCCAGAGTGCTCCGGCCCCGGGAGTGGGGATCCATTTCCCACTGGCCAAATGCGCTGGACAGCACTTTGGCAGCCACCGGGGAAATGAAGATGCGTCTTCCCCGCGGCCCCACAAGCCCTCGGCAGAGTAATGGCCTGCGAACAATTCCTGGGCGTGTGCAGAGATCCCGCCCTGGAGTTCTCCTAGCAGCAGGGTTGGGATGGAAAGCAGAACTTCAGGACCTAAATGCCCCCCAAAAGTAGCACTGGACACGTGGACGCGTGCTTGCATGTGGAATCCCACCGGCGGTGGAGGCAGGAGGGGGCCGGGGACAGGCCCCCTTTCGGAAAGAGCCCGCACCGAAGGACAGACCCTCCTGCAGAGAAAGCTTAACCTCAGAGTAAGAGCAAGGGTCCTGCGGTACCTGTTGTGCGCGTGACCACAGGACTGCTAGAGAACGGTCAACGGCAAGCCGGACACGGCGCCACAGGCAGTGACGATGGGTGACACTCGGAGGAGGTGGGTCTTCGGCTAAAGGTCCGACACCCAGTGCCGTGCGGATGTCCCTTGTAGAACCGCGTCACTCCTTGAGCCCAGAGCAGCTCTGGCCTGCACTGGGCTGGGTCTCGCCCGCCCCTCCCAGGAGTCCGGGAGAGTTCAGCGTCCTGGAGCTCTGTACCCCGGGGGCTGGCGCAAAGGACAGCCCGGGGGCAGGAGGCGAGCAGCAGCTGCTCCCTGGGGCTGGCGCAGGGTCGGCTGCGGGGAGGAGGCGGCACGGGAGAAAGGCAGCCCCTCTGCACACACTCCGACCTCCCGAGGCGGAGCCGGCTTACGTGCGCAGGGCGAGCGGTGAGTGTGCTCGTGCCCGAGAGTCTGCCAGCCGTCCCTCCACGCCCTCTGCATCGCACCACCCAGGCCTCTGGGCATAGAGCATCCCTCGGGATGCCGCGAGCAATTCTGGCTCCCAAAGACGGAACAGAGAGTGAGCCCATGTGGGGAAGGACTAGCCAGGGAGACAGGGCACTCTGCGTCGGTCATGGACATCGAATACGTGTTCCTTCAGCCAAGAAAGGGGTGAGTGTGTGTGCATGTGTGTGTGCATGTATGTGTGCATGTGTGTGTGCATGTGTGTGCATGTGTGTATTTGTGTGCATGCATGTGTGTGCACTTGTGTGCGTGCATGTGTATACGCATATGTGTGCATGTGTGTGGACTTGTGTGTGCGCATGCGTGTGCATGTGTGTGTGCATGTGTATGTGTGTGTGTGTGTGTGTGTGTGTGTGCGCGTGTGTGTAAAGCAGCAGACACTCCTGAACTGACCGGAAGGAAAGGGTCACTTCCAGCCGCAGGCTGCGAGAGAGGGGGTCTCCAGCGAGGTTTCCCTCCTGGGTCCCATCTCCTGGGCAAGAAGCTGCCCCTCCCTACTGGGTTACGGTCCGTGCACGAGGGACTGTGTCCTTCCCGCGTACCTGCGCAGGCGGCCAGTGAGGCCCAGAGGCTCTGTCCTTGGCTTCCTCGGAACTCTTGGGGAAGCCTCGGTGAGCCTGACTCTCAGCAGCTCTTCCTAAAAGAAGCTACGCGTTTAAAATAGATACTAAAATTTTAAAATACTTTCCCCCCACAAATCTCGCCTCAGACACTTCCCCACCCTTCTTGAGGCGATTATGCTACATATTAGTTTATACAGTTTGGGGAACATCCGGGCCCTGGAGTGATAGCACGGCGGGTGGGGCGCTTGCCTTTCACTTGCCCCTCCCAGGGCCAAGCCCCAGCACCACGTATGGCCAGTCAAGGACGTCTGTCTGCCACACGGGCAGGCTGGGGACGGGGCAGAAGGGAAGCGGGAGACATTGGCGGTGGGAAATGTGCACTGGTGGAGGGATGTGCGTTTGTCACTGTGTATCTCACGGTGACTCAGAAAGATAGATAGAGATAGATAGATAGATAGATAGATAGATAGATAGATAGATAGATAGATAGATAGATAGATAGATAAGTAGAAACCCAAATATTTCGCTTCCCGTGTACTCGGAGTTGCTGCTTTTGCTCAGATCACCACTCAGTGTCAGGGATGTGATAGAAACGCTTATGTTTCCTTTTCTGTGCCAAAGGAAGTTGTTAAATGTGTGGGACTAGAGTCTGACTGTCCACAGAAACACAAATGCCAGGAGATGAGACCCGGGTCTGTCCAGGGAACAGGGGAGGGGCCAGAGCAGGCAGGGGCCAGAGCCATGGGGCCGCCGTGGCCAGCTCCCCTGGGGAGGGAAGGGAGGCAGGGAGGGAGAGAAGGACGGAGGCAGGGACAGAGAGGGGGAGGAAGGGAAGAGAGAGAGGAAGGGGGGTGGGAGGGAGAGAGGATGGAGGACCTGTGACTCAGAAGCAGAACCCCGGTCGCCTGCGGAGCACTGGACAGGCTCTGCAGGCTCGGGGCTAGCGCCCTGATGCGTGTCCCCATCGCTGCACCTCAGCGTCCCCTAAGCCCTCCCAGTCTCCTACGTGCGGTCACCAGGCCTGCGTGTTGCTCCACGCCTTCCAGCCCAGTCCCTCGAAGGCTGGCGCTGAAACGAAGGCTCTTGACAAGATATTAACCCTAAATGCTTTAGGCTTCAGCAGTGAATTGCCCCTTTCCCCTCCCAGAGAAGCTTACCTGCTCTCACTAACATCCCTAATTTAGTTAAAGTCTATCTCTAGCCTCTCCTTGTGCTGGATACTAACCCTAAGTGCTTTAGGCTTCCTCTGTGAATTGCCCCTTTTTCTCCTCCCAGAGAAGCTTATCGTGCCTTTGCCAGCATCCCTGACTTAGTTAAAGTTTGTCTTTGACCATTCCTTTGTGTTTTACTTCCTATTGCCTCAGTTCCCCAAGTCAGCCTTGATTACTTATAAGCCAAAACCTTATGGTAATTCTGAACTTTGTATTTGTACTGCTTTGGGTTTGAAGTGTTGAGTATTGGTGCCTGCTTTTCTATTTCCTCTATAGCCTTTTCACATTTTACTACAGAGCAGTGTTCTTTGGTTCAACACAGAAAGACCGTTAATGCTATGCTCCTAGTATTTGAGAGCTGATTGACTCTGAGGTGTATCTACTCCTGGGCATAATTACTTGGTCGTAATTACTTGACTCAGGCTTCAGTTTCTGTAGTTCCTAACACCCCAAAAAGGAATGTCCCACCGTGGGACTGGGATGAGTGGCAAAGCCACCCTGGCTTCAAAATGGACATTCTAGAAAGTATAAATGCATGGTCTTGACGCAAGCTCTTGACGCAAGCTCTTGTGACTTAAGAGACAGGAGCCCCGTGGGGAAAGACAAGCTGAACTGGCCTGAGGACTGAGTCTGGGATTTACGGTAAAAGCCTTGCTTGCCCTCAGGGCCCAGAGAACTCTTGGGATCTTTGTCTCTTGCTGTGCTTATCCAAACAGCTGCAAGTACTGATAACTTATACAACTAGAGGGAGACATAAAAGCAACGTAGATGTCCCTGGGAGACAGAGTGTCTCCTCGCATTTATCTCCCCAAAAGAGAATTTCCTACATCTTACCTATGTAAATGATCCACGTAAAGTTCCACATGTGACCTGTATAAATGATCAATCACACCCATGTCCTTAGCTCAAGGCCCCTCACATGTTCTGTAAGTGTGCTAGCAGCTCTGCATTAAACGGTCACTTTCACCACCAGACTGTGCCCACCCCCTACCGAGGGGAGGCAGCCCTGGACCATCGAACGCACACACAGGGCATCGCAACAGCCCCCTCGTCTCACTTTGGGAACTCGCAGAAGGGGGCTATGCCAAGGAGGGGGGCGGAGCGGAAGAGCCAGGGGTTTACACTCTTGAGTGGACTACAGGGTTCCAGAAACATCACCTGAGTTTGATAAGAAGAACGAAAGGAACGCAAAGTGCTGTGCACACGCGTGGGCAAGTGGGAAACAAACAAGGGTGTCAGTGCTGCGGGATCTTCACAGACCCCCAGATCCTCTGAAGGAGGATCTGCTTGCTTGTCTTTGCAGCCGTGAAGGGAGCGGCGAGAACTCCCCAAGGAGCTGTCAGTCCCGAGCAGAAGGAAGCATGGGCAGGTGTGACGTCACGAGGGCCCGGAAGCGGCCTTTTAATAGACCTGCCTTAAAATACGAACCACGCTCCCCGGGGACAGGTGCTCTCTGGTGCTCCTCTCCCGAGCATGTGGGAAAGTCACATCAGGAAATGCTATGCTTGTATATGTCACATTTATATTTGTATGCCACAAACACACATTTGTTAAAATGCGCAGGTACACTCATGTATAACTCAAAACTGAGGAGGTCATTCATACTTTATTTAGAAAAACACATGTTGGCATTTGAGAGAAAGTTCCATAACAGTCCAATTGATATGAACCAAGTGCTTTTGAGTACTGTGTGAAGGCGGAGGATCTGAACTGAGGGTAACCCAAACCGTGAAGTCAGTAGGAAATGAACCAGCCCAGCAGTGCCGGCTGGTATGAAACCTCCAGCAAGTGAAATGATCCATGCCCGTGAAGCTTCCGGGGCAGGGGGGACATGCCCTGATACTGAGAGGGGGCCGGAGTGGGCAGGGCCTACATTAGGACTTTCATGGGAGTTTCGTTGAAGATAAAAATGTAAGTGTTCTCAGGTTTACGGATTAAATAAAGCACCCAATTTTAAGGGTGTTTAGAGGTTTTTCTCCTAAAGATGGTAACTTGCTTATTTAGTAAATGGCAAAATCTTGTTTAACTTATGGCAGTTATTAGTCACTTAGAGTGTATCACGCTGCTATATTTCCCAGTGACACTGTCAACGTACCTTCTTGACATTGTAATACCCATAAAAACAATGAACTAGGAATGGAATGCAGACCGTAATCCTTCTATAATCATACTTTGTGTTCATCAATAAAACCCAAGCCAGTCACTCTAGCCGACACATAAGTCTCCACGCCAGAGTCTTCACGGGCTTCTCCCATGTTCCGTGTGCTCTGTGGAAATCCCAGAAGGACCCTAGTGCACCTGGTCTGGGCCGATGCCGCCTCCCAAGAGGTGATGCCAAAGGGTGCATGCCACCCAGAGTGACCTACAGACCAATGCATTCTCTATCAAAACCCCAATGACATTTTTCACAGAAATCAGGAAAAATATCTTAAAATGTACGTGGAGGCACAAAACCGGTGGAATAGTCAAAATAATCTTGGACAAGGATAGAGCCTTCACAGTTCCTGATTTCAGGCTCCCGTATGAAGCAATCAGAACCACACCTCAGAGCATGAAAACAAATAGAACAACACAGAAAGTCCATAAGCAAACTGTGCGTGTTCAGTAGATCATGTTAGGACAGAGAAGCTAACATGCCCCGGGAAAGGAGCATCAATAAATGGCACCAAACAGTGAGATTGCAGTGGGGAAGGGGTGGGGTATCTGCAACAAACACAACGAAAAATGAAGAGAAAAATACTGAAACTGGGTCCTATTTTATACTCAGCAACATTCAATAAAAGTGAATTAGAGATGTGAGCATCAAACTTGAGACCTAGTAGTGATTCCCTCGGTACTGGTCCTGACAATGCAGGTTTTGGATTTGATCCTAACATCATGGGCACCAGAAGCAAACACAAGCTACTGGGACTGCATCAAACTCAACAATCTCTGCACTGCAAAGGAAATAACTAACAGAATCAAAAGATGACCCTACTGAATGTGGGAAATTATTTGTAAATTCTATATCTGGTAAGCAGTTCCCATGACTCTCTGAAGTGTAGGAAGGACTTATACACTTGATTAGCAAAAAGAATGACTTGCAAGAACTTTTAAGCATTAATATGAGCCTCGAGTCTGAGCTCCGAAACACACAGCGACGAGCAAGATGCGTAAGGCCAGGGCTGATGCACAGCCCGAGCCAGCTCTCACCTCGTGCGGGGGGCACGCGGCCAAAGAGAGAAGGAAGACGCTCGATTACTTCAAAGGGGAAAGGGACCCTTGGAGGAGCCGGAAGGTTGGTGCCGCTCTACGGAAAATAACTGCAAGTTCCGTGAAAAATGAAAAATAGATCTGCCATAAAATAAATGACAGAAATCCTACTGCTGAGTATTTATTCAAAAGGAAAATAATCATTGAAAAGATACATGTTTCCACCCGAACCGCTGGAACATTATTTACAGTAGCCAAGATGTTGAGCACAGTAAGTATCAATGATCAAATGGATACATAGGAAACAGACGAAACATTACACATCCATTCGCAAGGAAACAGCCTGTCTTGATTAATGATTGAACAGATAAGTATAATATACATCATGTGACAACATACACGTGACAACATGGTGGGCTTTGAGGGCCTGGTGCTAAGATATATACCTCAGAGGGCAAAGACAAGAGGGGAAAGAGACCATGATCTCATTGAAGTTGAAAACTCTAGAAAAACAAACAATAAAACAGAAACAGAAATAAACTCATAGAGGAGAGGTTGCCAGGGGGGCAGGATTGAGAAGTCAGCGAAGTGGGTTTTTTAAAAAAATAGTTTTCTATTACATTTTTATTCAGAGACTTTTTTTTATTTTTTTAGTGAATCATCATGAGATACAGCTACAGATTTACCAACTGTCATGTTTATGTCTCAGTCATACAAAGATCCAGTGTCCACCCCTCCCCCAGTGCCCATTCTCCACCCCCAATGGCCCCAGTGTCCCTCCCGCCACCCCCCAGCCCCCCTCTCTGCCTCTGTGGCAGGCACAGTCCCTTTCACTCTCTCTCTCCTTCTGGGTGCTGTGGTTTGCAACACAGGCACTAAGTGGCCATCGTGTTTGGTCCGTGGTCTACTCTCAGCCCGCATCTCCCACCCCGAGCGAGCCCTCCGAGCGTCCTTTACTCGGTGGTCCCTTCTCTATCCCAGCTGCCTTCTCCCCCAGCCTGTGAGGCCGGCTTCCGAGCCGTGGTGCAAACCTCCTGGCAGTGGACTGGCTGAAAGGAAGGAAACGAAACAAAGCCCAGGAGGAAGAGTAGGAAGGCCCAGGGATGCAGGACAGCACAGGTCGGGGAGTAAGCAGAGTCACGCCTCACTGTGGACGGAGCAGAGAAGCTCTTCCAAGGCACGGCAAGAAGCTCAGGCTGGCCCTGGAGGGTGGCAGTGATCATCTCACACCATACAGATGCATCACAGTCTGCACCTGACACTATGACTCCATGTCAAGTATAGCCCCATATTATTTTATTTTATTTTTATTTATTTATTTTGCTTTTTGGGTCATACCTGGCGATGTACAGGGGTTACTCCTGGCTCTGCACTCAGGAATCATCCCTGGTAGTGCTCAGGGGACCATATGGGATGCTGGGAATTGAACCCTGGTTGGCCACGTGCAAGGCAAACGCCCTACCCACTGTGCTATTGCTCCAGCCCCCCCCCCATATTATTTTAAATTTTAACCTAACAATTCCAGAAGCAAATGAAGTGTATGCAGCTGAAAAGAGCTAGATAGCCGGAGTGGCAGAGACAGGCACGGAGTACAGGGAAACACACAAGGCAGGTTGCCGGGCCACAACTCACCACGTGAGCCTCAGTCTCCTCGTCTGTAAAATGGCACAGTAACAGCACCCCATCTGTTATTTTTAAGGATGGATCAGATCCAGCAAGGAAGGCACTGAGCTCACCATCCTTTGGGGATCAAGGATGGAGATATTACATTTGCACCTGAACACCTTTCGTATCAAGTCAGTCGACAAGTCTAGATTTAGGGCTCTGGGACCATCAGATCTGTAAGCATTTTCAGATGTCTATTCCTAGAATTCAATGGATCGAACATCTCCGAATGCAGTAGCTATGTGTACCTGGGTCAAGAACTCAACATGAGGAACGACTTGGTGCCAGAACTGCGCAGGAGGAAGAGAGCAGCGTGGAACGCCTTCAAGAGCGTCGAAGAGGTAGTTAAGAGGACGAAGAACCTCCAGCTCCAGGCACATCTTTTCGACTCCACTGTTCTTCTTGCACTAACATACGCCTCAGAGACCTGGACCCTATGCAAACAGGATGAGAACGCTATTCGGGTATCTCATAGAGGAATCGAAAGAGCTATGCTAGGAGTATCACATCTCACTCAAGTGAGAGAAGAAGTCTGGAGTTCTGACCTCCGTCGACGGTCAAGAATCAAGGCCGCTGTCTCATTTGCAAAGGCATCAAAAAATCAGATGGGCCGGTCATGTAATGTGATTCAGAGACGACCACTGGACTAGAGCTGTTACAGACTGGATTCCACAGGACATCAAAAGACCACCAACGAGATGGTCAGATTTCTTCGTCAAAACCCTGCATGAATGGTTTGAGGCTCTTCCTGTTCCTGGAGCGAGCAGATATTATTGGGCTGCACTAGCACGCAACAGGGACAAATGGAGACGTTTCTGGCGCCCGCTCGAGCAAATCAAAGATCAATGGGAAGACAAGTGATTCCTAGAATGTTACTTAGAGAAATTATAGTCTCTACACCGCACTTAGCTAACATAATTTTATTCCAATAACAGTAATTTTTAATGGGATGCTTTAAAGTAGTTCTCTGTAGACGTATGAGAGGAGCACATGCTGCTGAAGTGACCAGCCAGAGTCCAGCCGTCGTCCAGCCACGCGACAGGACAAACGTGCCCAAGGATAACCCGTGGAGAGCGTCCCGCTGTCTCCTCTCCTGGAGCCGTCATTCGTGAGGAAGCATCTCGGGAGAGCCCGCAAATGCAGACGGGAGGCACGCCCTGAGTCACGGGCCACGGCAACACCTCTGGTCTCCAGTCGCAGGGAAGCTGAACAGAGCCGATCTTTCCGTCTCAGTCAGTCCGGGAGAGGGAGCTGAGTCTCGACAAGACTTTATGCACTAGCAGTCACCAGGCCACACACACACACACACACACACACAAGCCTTCATTTTTACAAATAACCATATCATTCATCTTTCACATACTGTATTTAAAAACATTTAGGGGCTGGTGAGTTAATGCAATAAGTTCACACTTGCCTTGCACACAATTACCAGGCTGGGCCCTGCACCAGACGTGGTCCCCCAAGCTCTACCAGAAGTGACCCCTGAGGAGACAGCAGCGGGGGCAGCAGCAGCGCCCACGCGGCTTCCGCCATCTTCTAGGACTCATAACCTAGAGGTACGAGCTTGCAGTGATGTGGCAGCAAGAGATCATGGGATGGGGGTGTTACCAGCATGCTCTCCGCCCAGATGAGATCCGGAGCAGCCGCGCAGGACACGGCCCCTCTGCTCCTTAAAGACTGTGATCCGGGAGGGCTACTGACCCATTTTGGCACCCAGAGACTTATAGAAATGCATCTAGACTGTGAGCTGAGCTAAAACAACAGAAATCCAAAACGGCCGGAGCTCCTATACTCTTCATTCTCAGCAATGAAAAACAAACTACCAAATGATGCCTTTCCAGCAGGTTTGATTGCTGGGGGGAAATTCCAAATAATAATAGTGAGTTCTCTGTTGAAATATTGAATATATTCAAAGTATAGAGAGAATAAAGTGAAGATCATTAGCCACTCAGGTGGGGGCGTTGGTGTGGGAGGGGGTATATTGGGGCTCTTGGTGGGGGAACATGTGTACTGGTGAAGGGATGGGGATTTGATCATTATAAGACTGCGACTTAAACCTGAAAGCTTTGTAACTTTTGTCACGGTGATTCAATAAAATAAAAATTAAAAAAAAAAAGTGACCCCTGAGGCCGCAGGATATCCTGACCCACTCCAGGCTGTTTCACCAGAGCCCCTCGGAGGGGGCAGGTTGAGATTCCCTCCCTGCCCCAAGCAGAGTCCCGGCAGCCAAAAACCTCCAGAAATCGCCACCATGCCCAAGGCCCCTCTCCACACACTTGGGAGACCTCACCCAAGAGGGAATAAGCCTCACCCAAGACGGGGTGGACCTCACTGGAGAGTGGACCAGCAGGAAAACCCACATATGCGGGAACCCGTGGCTGAGATCTCCAAGCCCACTCGGACCGGGACTGGGCCTCCTCCCTCCAGGTCCCCAGTTTTCCAGTAGCTTGGCAGTCACATGCCACAAACTGCCCCCGGCGCCATGTAATTTTATCAACGGCCAAGATCCAGTGACTATACACTAAACTCCCGGAAGAGAACGACACAGAATTTCCTGGGCCTCTTAGACTCCCTCTCACTCACTTATCAGAAGTAGCACATGTTTGTTTGGGCTTAACATACTTGCTTGTATTCTCTTGTATACAGTATCTGTAATGAACTATTGTGAACTACTTCTATGAAAATAAAATATGTGTGTTCACAAGAGGCCAGCGAGGCTCTATCTCTCCCACTGCCCGTATTCGGTAGTCTCACACTGCTCCCCCCCCCACCCCGGGGAGGCTGATGGGGATGGGCAGGCAAAGGAAGGAACGAGTGCCAGGCTGGTCGTATCAATTGCAGTTTATTCCAATTTCCGTTCCCCTCCTGCTTCTGTCTCTTCGCCCCTCTGCTTCTCTCTCTCCCAAACCCCGCTCACTCTCACTTCTTTCGCCTTGTGCTCTGCTTCTGTGTCTTTTCCCGTGCTTCTGTGTCTTCTCCCTGCTCCTGTGTCTTCCTCCTACTTCTCCTACAGCCTTAGTTCATATAGCAATCACATAGGGTGGTAACACAAAGGTGGGTCGGAGCATTAACACATCAACAATGAGAGGTAAAACCACTCCTCAAGGACAAAATCTCATCTAAGGAGATTACTCCAGATTACTAGAAGATCTGCTCAAGGATGGGATCCAAACAAGGGTGTGTCACTTTCTTCTCTCCTCAGCTAGTAATCGACTTACATCACTGTCACTGTCACTGTCATCCTGTTGCCCATCGATTTGCTCGAGCAGGCTCCAGTAACATCTCCATTGTGAGGCTTCTTGTTACTGTTTTTGGCATATTGAATATGTCACGGGTAGCTTACATAAAGTTGTAGTAGATTTACTACAACTTTTCCCTAAACAGATTTAGATTTAGTACTAACTCTACTAATATTTCTAGCAATGTCATTCTGTATGAGCACAGTAAGAGATATAAACTTAAAGTTTGGTTCTTCCTGAGGACATTCACTATACATTCCAGACCACAGTCCTCAGGTCAGGTTAGTCTTCCTAACCCCAGCAGGGTCCTAGTCTCGTTCTTACTTTTGGATCATGACAGCATTTGTCTGTAATCATGCCCTCAACATGGGCCTTTATTTTTTTTCCTTGGGTCACACCCTGCAGTGCTCAGGGGTCACTCTGCACTCAGGAATTACCCCTGGCAGTGCTCAAGGGACCATATGGGATGCTGGGAATCGAACCCGGGGCAGCTGCATGCAAGGCAAACGCCCTAACCTATAGTACAGCAGTAGGGTGTTGGCCTTTCATGCAGCCGACCTGGGTTCGATTCCTCTGCCCCTCTCAGAGAGCCTGGCAAACTACCGAGAGTATCGCGCCCCCATGGCAGAGCCTGGCAAGCTACCCGTGGTGTATTTGATATGCCAAAAACAGTAACAATAAGTCTCACAATGAGAGACATTACTGGTGCCCGCTGGAGTAAATCGATGTATAACGGGATGACAGTGACAGCGACAGTGACATGCCCTCAACTTATAGTTGAGTATTGTGGTACTTTGGCCTGGCCCATTTCGATGCCAGGGTAGCTCACAGCTTGCCCTGCATCCATTTCGTCCCTCATCGGGACCCTGCTTTTGGGGTGCTAAGAACTAAGGGCAACTGAGTTGAGAAAGCAGATGCCCAGGAGTAAACATTATTGGAGTCAATCAACCCAAGTTACAAAGCATAATATTAACTGTCTTCCTGTGTCCATACAGTAAGGCCATTGCTTTCAGGTAAATTATGCAAGACACTAACAATACAAGTTCAGAGTCCTTAGAAGGATCTGATCTTAGAAGTTAACAGAATCTGTTTAGGGAAAAGGTGATTAACTGGTTGGGAAGGAGGGTGCAGAGAAGAGTTTACAGATAAACAAAAGAATGGGAGTGACTGTGATGGGAGCACTGTGATGAGTGTAACCCGACAAACTTAAGTTCCCTGCAGCAAGGCTGAAAGGACAAACCCAATGTTATCCTACAAAAATATATATAACTTACTTCACTATAAAAAAAATAAGTGACCCCCAAGCAAAGGTAGGAGTAAGCCCTGAGCACAGTTGATTGTGGAACAAATCACTGTCACTATCACTGTCATCCCATTGATCCTCGATTTGCTCAAGCGGTCTCAGTAATGTCTCCATTCGTCCTAGCCCTGAGATTTTAGCAGCCTCTCTTTACTCGTCCTTCCCAACAGTGCCACATTGGAGGCTCTTTCAGGGTCAGGGGAACAAGACCCATCATTGTTACTGGTTTGGGCATATGAATACGCCACAGGGAGCTTGCCAGGCTCTCCCGTGCAGACAGGAAAACTCTCGGTAGCTTGCCAAGTTCTCCCAGAGGCTTTGCTAGCTTGGTTTTATAGTCTTTTTATAGTTTTATGGTTTTATAGTTTTATAGTCAGGATGTTGGCCATTGATGGGATTACACGGGGGAGGGGCGGCGGGGGGGGCAGTTTCTGGGTGTGACTGCCTAGCTACTGGAAAATGGGGCATCTGGGTGGAGGAGGCCCAGTCCCAATCCGAGCAGACTTGGAGGTCTCGGCCCCGGGTCCCGCACAGCTGGGTCCCTCTGCCAGTTCCTTCATGCATGAGGCTCGTCCGAATGTGTGGAGAGGGGCCTTGAGCATGGCTGTGGCTGGATTCCGGAGGTCTTTAGCTGATGGGGCTCTGCTTGGGGCTGGGAGGAAACTCAACTCACCCCCTCCGAGGCGCCCCAGTGAAGACAGCCAGGCATGGAGGCAAGAGACTGCGTCGCTCTCTTCTGGGAGCTTGGTTTTATAGTCTCTGGATGTTGGCGGTTGGTGGGATTACACGGCACCCAGGGGGCACATCCAGAAACTGACCCCAGTGCCCATTTGGACAAAAATTGTTTTTAAATTGAGACACTGTCAACGGGTCTCGTGTGTACAGTGCTCCACGCCCGTACCAGAGTTTGCTCCCCTCCTCCACCAGCGAGGAGCAGCCTCCCCTCTGCGTGCTGACCGCAAGATGCTGGTGGCACCTGGGAAGGCTGAGGGCCAGCGGGCCAGAGCTGTGTGTGCGCTGGTGGCCCACGGCCCGTCTGCAGTGTCCTCAAAGGCAGTCCTTTCTCTCGGCCGAGTCGAACCCAAGCGTGCACAAGGACTGGAGCTTCTCTATTCGGCCATCTGCTCCTGGCCCGTGGCTGCTTCCAGGTGTGGGCCGCCGTGAGCACAGGAGAGCTAACGTCTGTCTGGAGCAGCTCTGGGGCCGTCGGTGGACACCCAGAAGGAGGGATGCTCAGCCACATGAAGGCTCAATTCTGAGTTTTGCGAGAAGTGGTACCACGTGGTCTCTCTCATAGGTGGGGTACGAAAAATCACAGCACGGGGGTGACCAGTAGATCGAAGCAACAAAGCCCATGAGCTGACCGTGGGGCTGGACACAGGACCGAGGCAAGGCTGGAGGGCGGGAGCCGGAAACCCTGCGTGGTCAGCACGGTCAACCACCGTGGCGAAGTTAGACTAATTAGATAAAGGGAGACGGACTTCCCGGTGGGAAATTTCCCTAAAACACCTTCTGGGAACCTAAGGCTTAACAACCCTTTTGTTTATTCGTTTAGGTTTTCGCCCGCACCCGGCACGCCTAGGGCTGACTCTTGGCTCTGGACTCCTCCTGCTGAGGCCAGGAGAACCATACAGGGCATCAGGGATCGAACCCAGGACGGCTCACGCCAAGTAAATCCCTTCCAAGCTCCGTGCCTGGATTATCAACTCTAACTCTGCAGTGTTTACCGGACATAGTGAGGAACAGGAAAACACGAGGTTTTTTTTCAAAGGAGCAACAAGAAGAAGAACAAAGTGGTTCCAAAGAGTGATGGGGACTTCGACTCCCCCCTCCCTGGTCTTTCTTACACCGGGAACGCACGATGGAGTCCCTTGGCGTCCCTCTGTGCCCTGAGCCCTCGGGAGCGTGCCAGGCTCCCCGAGAGGGACGGAGGGACTGAGCCTGCGTCAGCTTTGTGCAAGGCAAATGCCCGACCCGCGGTGCTCTCGCTTCTGCCCCAAACGAGACAACAGTAAACAAATAACAGAAGCAGAGCGTGTGTGTCCGCTGAATGTGCCCAGAGGCCAGCGGGAGAAGAATGGCCCTTCCGAGGGCCCTGCCGCAGGAGGATCCCCCCGGACGCGGGCGCCCCTGGGCAGGGCACCCGCACAGGAGGGTCCCCCCGGACACGGGCGCCCCTGGGCAGGGCACCGCACAGGAGCAAACCAGGCCCAGAAAGAGATAGAAGAAGGGCCCCTGTTCTGGGGGCAGGACAGGAAATGGAAAGGGGGGTGAGAGGAATGAGCTTCCCTCAGAGGAGAGCGCCGGGGGCCAAGCCCTCTGGGACAGGGGTGCAGAGGCGGGGAGGCCACGAGAGGGCGACTTCGCCCGGGAGAGGGAGGGGGGTCTCGTGTGACCGCCACGGGGAACATGCACCACCTGCGCCATTCGGGACACCTCCGAACAGCTGAGCTTAGGGAAAGGAAGAGCCTGCTCTGACAACACAAAACCCATGTAAGCCGGGGACACACACACACACGCACACGCACATACACACGCACACACACACGCGTGCACACACACGCACACACATACACACATACATGCACACGCACACACACGCACACACATGCACACGCGCGCACACACACACGCACAGGAAATGCTTGTATGGCTTCTGTTGGGCTTCACGTTGATCCCTAGTGGGGGGAGCCAGGTCCTCATCTGGGGAACGCTCTTCCTGTCTAAACTGAGCGGCGGGCGCCTCCTGCACCCCACACAGCAGGGCTGGCCCTCGCCCGCCGTCACTCCCTGAAAACCAGAGCTAGGAGACACACGGCGAGCCAGGCCCCGCACCCGTGACCTTACCGGGACCCGCCTGAGCGTCTGACACTGCCCGAGTCTCGTGCAGACTAGCCCTGCCGTGAGCCCACTAGCAATTGCCCTCCCGCGAATCCGGCCCCAAGTCTCACCCCGTTGTAGAATAACAATCACCAGTTCCCGACTAAAGAGCTTAACTGAGCACTAGGGGACCTGCACAGCCCACAGCTGCCCCGGGAGAGAGGCCTGAGGGGCGCGGGCAGCTCTGCCATGAGGCCCCTCCCGAAGGCCTCCTGCCGGACTGTCTCCCGCACCAGCACCCACCGGCGTGTCCCCACCCGCAGGCCCCCAGGCTGCTCCTCTGAGGGGGCAGGATGAGGCCCAGGAGCCCAGTGCAAAGCCACGGCCGCAAGGCATGGAGGGACAGGGAGCCATGGGGAGGGAGGAGTCTAGAAGATTCCACAGGAGCAGCCCTGCTGGCCCCTTCCGAAAAGAGGCGGGACCCCTGCTCACGTGTCTGACGCAGCTCTCAGATCACAGAGCAGCGGGGACCCCTCAGAATTCTCATGAGCCCACACATTGAACGGAAATAGAGACAGAGAGACATAGAGAGAGAGAGACAGAAGAGAGAGACAGAGACAGAAGAGACAGAGATAGAGACAGAGAGAGACAGAGAGACAGAGACAGAGAGACAGAGACAGAGCTAATTCTGTGCCTAGAAAAATATTTATTTTCAATCCCCTTTCTTTGCGCTCCAAGTCTCCCGTCTACACAAAGGAACAATAGATTTCCAGCATCCCTGGGAGCATTAGAACACCTACCAAAAAAATTCCTATCACGCACTCATTTTTTTTCTTGCAGTGAAGATTTCCTTTTAACATTTTATTATTTCTTAGGCAACGCGGCAACCACGGTGACTGTTTGGTACACAGCCTTCCTGCGCCTGCGCACTTGGGAAGCCTTCTGTCCCACACTGACACACTGAGCCCGGGGCCGGTCAGGGGTCCTGACCTCAAGCAGGAGACGCACAGGAAGAAAGGGAGGGAGTCAAGGACGCTCTGACGCCACTTCTTCTTGGACGTTGCTCACGGCTCGACGGTCCCCGAGCAGCGGGGAGCCTGAGTGGAGCCCAGCTGGCGGCCCTCGCGCTGTTCTCCTCGCCGCACTCTGTTGGGGACTGTTTAGGACCCTGAACCCCTCAACCTTTTACTCTGTACAAACCGGAAAATTCCATTACCAGCGTTTGCATAACCTGAGGCACAGGTGCCCTTGTGACAAAGGAAATAGCTAAACTCAAGAAGTAAAAGTAGCCCAGGACAATTATCCATGAGACCCTAAGGGCCCAATACCTTTCTTGACAGTAAAAGCCATACCCTAGCTTAGGAAACCTTGTACGTTCCTGACAGATGTTCCTGCCAGATAAACCCTTGTCTACGTGACCACTCTTTCCCCTCCCCACTATTTCTCAACCGACTCTTAGAGAATATTGTAGCCCACCAAAGAACACCCCAAACTTTTCCTTATTTGGTCTGAGAAGACACTTCCCTGATGATTGACAACTCATGTACCAACCCCCTGCTAAGAAAGGTACAAAACCAGCATGACTGGTAATAAACACGCTCTTGATCAGCAAATGTTGTCTTGAGCCTCCTTCTTTCTAACCTCACCAGTTTTATTCTCAGGTCGGGACCGCTCACGAAACCCACTCAATTAGGAGAGCTTTCCACTGTTGTCTCTCCGTGGGCCAGAGAGATTTCGGGGAAACGTGCAGCACTCCCTCCTGGAAGGGACACTCAGACCTCCGCACGCCGCATGCCGGCACCCTGGGTGCAGGCCGCCCGCGTCTCACGCTCCAGTCCCGACCTGCCCCGACGCTCCATCTCTGCGCCCCTGCACCCAGGGCTCAGAGACTGCTCCCTGCCGACACGTGCCCGCTGTGTGGAAGTACCCGTGAGGACGGAACGTTCTAGGCCTGTGCAGTCCCAAACAGTGGACATCAGCTAGGTGTGGCCACTGAGTGCTCGGGAATGTGGCTAGTGGGCCCGGGGGCCTGCATTCGTCATGCTCTTCTCATCTCCAGTCAGAGAGCTGTGCGCGGCCACAGGTAGTGGCTGGGTCCTCTGGGCGCAGTCATCTACCGGGGGAAAGGCAATGAACTTTAGAGAAAACTGGACAGTTGCTGAAATTCTAACCGAATCCTTTTTTAAAAAAGACAAAGAGGGGGGCCGGAGCGATAGCACAGCGGGTAGGGCGTTTGCCTTGCACGCGGCCGACCCGGGTTCGATCCCCGGCATCCCATATGGTCCCCCAAGCACTGCCAGGAGTAATTCCTGGATGCAAAGCCAGGAGTAACCCCTGAGCATCGCTGGGTGTGACCCAAAAAGCAAAAAACAAAACAAAACAAAATAAAAAAGACAAAGGGGGGAGGCGTGCAGAATGTGAGCTGTGGTGCCCGCGGCAGTCTGCATCGGTCCCTTGCAGCCGTGAGGAAGATCGCTAGAGCCACTTCCTCCCCCCGTGCTGAGGAAAGGATGTGTGCAGACTCCGGGCAGAGGAGATCGGAAATGCTGCCAAGCATGGAGTCAAAACCAAGCCAAAATTTAATTGCTAATTGTGTGTGTGTGTGCGTGTGCGTGTGTGTGTGTGTGTGTGTGTGTGTGTGTGTGCGTGCGCGCACACCCTGTAAAATCTTGGAAAGCACGGAGTCATGCAATCCCACGCGGTGCGTGTCGTGAAGACGCCGTCCCGAGCCAGACCGCAGCCCTGGGGAGCCGGAGCAGAGGCGAGAGACGGGCCGGCACCGCACTCGGCCCAGCAGAGCCTGGCAAGGTCTTCGCTGCCTCCCGGTTCTGTCCCTGGATGCGGCACCAGAACCCCAGGCTGACGGCAGCCGCCAACACCCGTGAACTCGGCCCCAAGGTCAAAGATCAGCCTCTCTTTGCGCTCTAGAGTCCGTGGGGGCCTGCGGCTATTTCCGGAGCCCAGGAAGCCAGGAGCCCAAGGTTCCCTCAGGTGCCCAAGGCCCGGCAGGCAGGAAGGGCCGGTGAGGGTCTGGGTCACAGCTCGGAGAGCCGCTCACGCTGCCTCTGGCCTGCCCAGCCCTCCATGCAGAGACGGGCCCCGGGGTGCAGAGCTCCCCGAGCTGACGCGGGGAGGAGCCCCGTGGGGGGTGTCTGGAAGCCCACGGAAGGTGCCGCAGCTCCCGGCCGTGGTGCCTGCAGAGCTGGGGCCCGGGAGTGGGGCCCGAGGGCAGCGGCTCGACCCCAGCCAGCGCCACTGTCGGGCGCAGGGACCAGCTCACCCTGGCAGCGGGTGTCCCAACAACGCAGTGTGTGTCCCAACACACAGGCTGGCGCTGGACGGGGCCTGAGTGGGGGCACTGGCCTCCAGGCGGGCAGCAGGAAAGCCAGCTCGGTGCTGGGAGTGGACAGTGGTGTCGGGATGGGGGTGGGGTCACTGCACGACTGAAAGGCAGTCGGCTTTGTCACGGGCGACCTCACGGCAAGTCGATAGAAACTAACACACACACACACACACACACATACACACACACACACATATATATATATATCCCCTGTCCCTCAGTGCTGGCAGACAGAGTCCTCGCAAAGTGCTCACACCCGAGTAGTCAGTGTGGGGTGGCCAGTGGGCTCGCTGCACACGGCCCTCCAGGCCCTGCTGGTCTGCAGTCCACCAGCCTGGGCTGCTTACGCGTCTCTGGGCTCAGCCAAGAGCTGTCCTGCTCTCGCCCTCAGTGCTCATTGGCTTCCTACAGATCACAGCTGGGCAAGTCCCACTGGTCACTTGAGGGGGGTCCGGCCCAGAGCCCTGGTCAGGGAAGGGGCAGCTTCTGGCTGCGGAGGGGCGTGGTGGGGCCTGAGGCCTGGGCCTGCTCTAGCTCTTTCCTGGGGCCCCGGGAGACCGTCCCAGAGCAGGCGTGGCAAGGAGGATGTGCCGGTGCTGCCCCGGAGCTAGGACTCAGCGCCCCGCACACGAGTGCGCCCCCTGCCCCCCCCCCCCCGCCCTAGGCCAGACCCCAGCCCAGGCCCCGAACCAGGAGCTTTTCCTTCCAGTTTTCCTTGTCTGCGTAGAGCCACACCCCGCGCATCCCGGCTGGCATCTGGGGAGCACTCCCCAGAGTGCTCAGAGAACCCAGTGGGGGACCAGCCTGGCCTCCTGCAGGCTGTGCCCCCACCTCCCCGCCAGGACACAGCTGAGCCCTGACCCAGACTCTCGTGAGAGCACGAGTGAACTGCCTCTGTGAAGTCAGGAAGCCGGCGGGACACCGTGAGGCCCCGGGCACAGGTGCCCACAGGGCAAACAGCCTCCACACCGGGCCCCCGAAAAGCAGCCCCACAGACCCACCAGACGCCTCAGTGGGAATGTTCTGGGTGTCTGCCTTTTCCTCTCTAAGGCCGAGTGTGTGGAAGCAGATTCCAGAAAGATTTCCCAAAAAAATTCAATTAAGAAGATCTAGCTGCAGGGCCAGAGCAATAGAACAGCGAGGAGAGCTCGTAGCTGGCACACAGCCAACCCTAGTTCCACCCTGGCACTGCTCAGAGTCTCCTGAGCACTAAGCCAAGAATAGGCAGAGCAGTGCTGGGGGGGAGGAGAGAGAGAGAGAGAGAGAGAGAGAAAGAAAGAAAGAAAGAAAGAAAGAAAGAAAGAAAGAAAGAAAGAAAGAAAGAAAGAAAGAAAGAAAGAAAGAAAGAAAGAAAGAAAGAAAGAAAGAAAGAGAAAAATGAAGGAAGAAGGAAGGAAGGAAGGAAGGAAGGAAGGAAGGAAGGAAGGAAGGAAGGAAGGAAGGAAGGAAGGAAGTAGGAAGGAAGGAAGGAAGGAAGGAAGGAAGGAAGGAAGGAAGGAGGGAGGGAGGGAGGGAGGGAGGGAGGGAGGGAGGGAGGGAGGGAGGAAGGGAAAAAGAGGAAGAGAAAGGAAGAGAAAAAGGAAGGAAGGAAGGAAGGAAGGAAGGAAGGAAGGAAGGAAGGAAGGAAGGAAGGAAGGAAGGAAGGAAGGAAGGGAAAAAGAGGAAGAGAAAGGAAGAGAAGAAGGAAGGAAGGAAGGAAGGAAGGAAGGAAGGAAGGAAGGAAGGAAGGAAGGAAGGAAGGAAGGGAAAAAGAGGAAGAGAAAGGAAGAGAAAAAGGAAGGAAGGAAGGAAGGAAGGAAGGAAGGAAGGAAGGAAGGAAGGAAGGAAGGAAGGAAGGAAGGAAGGAAGGGAAAAAGAGGAAGAGAAAGGAAGAGAAAAAGGAAGGAAGGAAGGAAGGAAGGAAGGAAGGAAGGAAGGAAGGAAGGAAGGAAGGAAGGAAGGAAGGAAGGAAGGAAGGAAGGGAAAAGAGGAAGAGAAAAAGGAAGGAAGGAAGGAAGGAAGGAAGGAAGGGAAAAGAGGAAGAGAAAAAGGAAGGAAGGAAGGAAGGAAGGAAGGAAGGAAGGAAGGAAGGAAGGAAGGAAGGAAGGAAGGAAGGAAGGAAGGAAGGAAGGAAGGAAGGAAGAAGGGAGGGAGAAGGTTCACGCTGAGGCCACTGTGGTGATGCGGGCCCCCGCTCTGTCCGGAGCCTGACTCGGCTCTGTGCTTTCTGACACTGTTGACTCCCACACTTCCCGACAGCACCAGAACCTGCAAGTGGCTGGCGAGAGGCGGGGCCCTGGGCCTGGTGCAGTGGAGCCTCTCCGGGCTGTGACTCTACTCTTGGCACCTCGCTCTCCACATCCCAGATGAACAGGCCAAGCCGCGTCCCCCGGGCCACTCTGGGGCGGCGGCAGGAGGCGGAAGCTCCCCTCGCTCCCTGGTGACCCCTGGGAAGGGTCTGCATCTCTCCGACAGAGACACCCCTGCTGGCACGGGGAGCTTCTCATCTAGTCCGTCCAGGTAAGAACGCTCTTCAGCCCACCTACAACCCCACTTCGGGGGCGGCTGGTGACCCCAGTCAGGGGTGGCGTGGGGTCCCCGGGCAGGAGCCCGAGGGCCTGGCTGGACTCCAGCCTTTCCGCGGGACCAAGGCCGGTCTCTGAGGAGAAAGTGCGGGTCCTCGTGTTTCCCGCGGCCGAGAGGGCACCCCGGGGCGACGCTTGCCCTGTGCTCCTGCCCCGCCGAGGCACTGAGACATCCAGTGATGACCATGATGCGCTCCTGGTTCCAGACCCCCCGAGTGCCCTCTGCCCCCACCAACGTCCCACAGCCCCCCACTCCGGTCACCACAGCCCCTGAGGAAGCTCAGCTCCGAGGGCCCCCCAGCCTCCGGCCGTCCGCTGGCCCCTGCTCTGTCGGAACTAGGGTGCAGGTGTGTGACGCCGGCCGGGAGAGGGCAGGGAGGCTGGCCAGTCCATCGGGACCCCTGCGGGGCCTGAGCTGGCTGCCCTCCACACGGCCCTGCTGGCCAATCTCCACCCCTCCCCCCGGGGGACATGGTCCACGTCCAAAGGCAGGCGCAGGGCCCCCCCAGAGGACGGCGCTTGCCTGGCGTGCAGCCAGCCCAGGCCCATCCCCGGCATCCCACATGGCCCGCTGAGGCCACCGGGAGTAGTGCCGGGTGCAGAGTCAGGAGTGAGCCCGGAGAGTCACCGCGCACAGCAGGTGTCGGCCCTGCCTGGAGCTGAGCAGGGCCACAAAGCGAGGGCCGTCCCATCCCCTCCTGTGTCTCGGCCGCGCACTGGGGCGGTGGGCCGGAGTCCCCCGGGAACGCTCGACTGCCAGCCTCCCTCCCGGCCTCTCTCACAGGCCAACAGGACCCCATTGAATAATAATTTAACCGGCTCCCACCTTTCCAATCTTCAGTGATTCCACCAGATGGTCGCAGTGTCAAGGAAACAGGAGATACTGCCCCTAGAACTGGGCTGCTTTCGTCTGTCGGCTATTTTCCGAACATGCTCTTGACAGGGAAGAGTGCTGAGTTCACACTCTCACACCGGTTCTTAGACGGATCCTTATTAATTCTATAAATTAAGCAGCTTTTTGTTTCTAACTATGCATATGTATAAACATTTAAAAATTAAAGTATAACTTTGCTACAAAAATGAGAGCATTTGTGAACATCACTCAAAGGTCTGTTTCTCGTTCCTCCTGGTGAATTACCGTCATGTCCAAATAAGACTCGGCAAGCTCAGATGCTGAAATAATCATGGCTCGCGTCCATGAAATCAGACGGCGATAGTAAAATATACACGGGAAATGGGTGCTTTACAAGTACGAGAAGCTGCTCTCACCCCGACCATTTATAACGTGGTGCTGGATCTCGGTAAATATATTAACCGAGGCTTCAATAAGCATGTTAAACTCGGGATGAATGAGGTGACCCCCAGACCCTTTCCACGCCTGCAGCCTTCCTCTCCCTCCCTCTCGCTCCCGCCCGGCTTGGCCACTCATGTGTCAGCTCTGAGAGTCTGTCCAGGGGTGGGCGAGTCCCTGGAGTGGTATGCATGTGAGTGTGTGTGTGTGAGTGTGTGTGTTTGTATGAGTGTGTGGGGGTGTGAGTGTAGCATGTGTGTGCATGTGTCAGTGTGAGTATGTGTGTATGAGTGTGTGTGAGTGTATGTGTGAGTGAGCATGTGTGTGCATGTGTGTGCATGTGTGAGTGTGTGAGTGTGTGCGTGTGTGTGAGTGTGCATGTGTGTTTGAATGTGTGTGAGTGTGTTTGAGTGTGTGTGAGTGTTGTGTGAAAGAGTGTGTGAGTGTGTGTGAGTGTGTGAGTGTATGAGTGAGTGGGTGAGTGTGTGTGAATGTGAGTGTGTGTGAGTGGGGGTGTGTGAATCTGAGTGTGTGTGTGAGTGTGTGGGTGTGAGTGTGTGTGACTGTGTGTGTATGTGAGTGGGTGTGAGTGTGTGGGTGTGTGTGACTGTGTGTGAATGAGTGTGTGTTTATGTGAGTGTGTGTGAGTGTGGGTGTGAGTGCGTGTGAGTGTGTGAGTGTATGAGTGAGTGGGTGAGTGTGTGTGAATATGAGTGTGTGGGGGTGTGTGAATCTGAGTGTGTGTGAGTGGGGGTGTGTGAATCTGAGTGTGTGTGAGTGTGTGGGTGTGAGTGCGTGTGAGTGTGTGAGTGTATGAGTGAGTGGGTGAGTGTGTGTGAATGTGAGTGTGAGTGGGGGGTGTGAATCTGAGTGTGTGTGTGAGTGGGGGGGTGTGAATCTGAGTGTGTGTGAGTGTGTGGGTGTGTGTGACTGTGTGTGAATGAGTGTGTGTTTATGTGAGTGTGTGTGTGTGGGTGTGAGTGTGAGTGTGAGTGTATGAGTGAGTGGGTGAGTGTGTGTGAATGTGAGTGTGTGCGAGTGGGGGTGTGTGAATGTGAGTGTGTGAGTGTATGTGGGTGAGTGTGTGGGTGTGAGTGTGTGTGACTGTGTGAGAGTGAGTGTGTGAGTGTGTATGTGAGTGTGTGTGAGTGTGTGGGTGTGTGTGTGACTATGCGTGAATGAGTGTGTGTTTATGTGAGTGTGTGTGAGTGTGTGGGTGTGTGTGTGACTGTGTGTGAATGAGTGTGTGTTTATGCGAGTGTGTGTGGGTATGGGTGTGTGTGACTGTGTGGGTGTGTGTATGTGAGTCTGTGTGAGTGTGTGCATGTGAGTGGGGGCGAGGTCGGGGGTCTCTGTCTCTGGTTCTGCAGGAGGACCCTAAGCTCCGAGGGCTCCCAGCAGCCGCGTGCACACTGGCCCTCCTCTCTGCTGGGTCTGAGGTCCCGCTGCAAACACACCGTGTGCTGTTTCCCCCCTGATTACCGTGGGGTGGGACTCAGCGGCAGGCGCTGCCCCCGTCATGGGTCCCGTCAGGTGTGTGCTGCCGTGAACCCGCCACAGGGGAGGGGCTCGGGTAGGACCCGGACACTGGCCGCAGCACAAGGGGCAGAGCAACCGTGCGGGGCCCTGGGAGGACAGCGACCCCGAGACTGCCCTGTGGGCGTGCGGTGAGGGCGGCGGCAGTGTGGGCGGGTGGGCGGCGTCTCTGTGGCAGAGCCTGGGGTCTCCCAGGGCGCACCTGTCTGAGGAAACCTGGGGAGCCCAGACAAAAGCGGGGACCCCGCTGCCTCCTGCAAACGGAGCTCACCAGACACGTGCACTGGGGGGCTGCACTCGCGCCCTGTGCCCAGGGATGACCCTGGCGGTGTCCCGAGGACCCCATGGGGTGCTGGGATCCAGCCGCTGTCCTGGCGCCCCGCCCCCCGCCCAGACCCGAGGGGCCCCGAGGCTGGCTCTGCTCGGAGCTCGCCAACCGCCTGTCAGTGCCGCTTCTGAGGTGCCTGCACGCGGCCAGTGGCACTGCCCACATGACCCTCGCCCTCCCCCCCGTGCCAGCCTTGGCCCTCGGGGCGGCCCGCGGGCACCGAGCAGCCCCGAGAGCCTGTCTGGAGGAGGCGACTGTCCCACGCCAATACAGCGGCCTGCTGTCACACCTGCGGGGTCAGGCCCGTGGCTGCCCCCATCCTGGCCACCCTCGCGGGCACCTCCAGTGTGCTGGGTTCTGACGAGACTGGCACCTGTGTATTTCAGCGACCACCGGCTTTACTCTGAGATGCCCACTTGTGTCTTTGCTGCTGGAGCGACAGCACAGCGGGTAGGGCATTTGCTTGCACTCAGCCAGCCCGGGTTCGATTCCTCTGCCCCTCTCAGAGAGCCCGGCAAGCTACCAAGAGTATCCTGCCTGCACGGCAGAGCCAGGCAAGCTCCCCGTGGCGTATTCAGTATGCCAAAACAGCAACAAGTCTCAAGACGGAGACGTTACTGGTGCCCACTCGAGCAAATCGATGAGCAACGCGGTGACAGTGACAGTGACGGTCTTTGCCGCTGCTCTTTCCACCGGACTGTCAGCTCTGGGGACTGCTGGGAAGGGCCCGAGTAGCCCGCGGCCCTCTCTGCTGGTCCCGGGTGCGGGCTGTGACTGGGCCCCGGTGTGTCTTAACACGTCTCCCTGTCTCTGAGGAGCAAATGGGCCTCGTTTAGGGCACGGGAACCGTGGGTCCTGCTCGTCCCGTGACTCGGCACCGAGGGGTCCCAGGGCCCTGCGGCCCCCGGAGGCGCCGGGAATGTGGGAGCGGAAGGGCCTTCCCCTGCCTCTGCTCCTCCCGCCGGACCTCGCGCAGCCTGAGCAGGAGGCAGCCGGGCGGGTCTCTGGTGCACGAGGGCACACGAGTGTGCTTGGGGCCGGGCACGCCCACTCGGACCCCGGCGGGGACGAGCCTCCGCCAGCTTTTTAAAAACTTTGTTTTTATTTTAACGAATTACCGTGAGTTAGAATTACAGACTTATAGACTCTCGGTTATGTTTCAGTCATACACTCGCGGTCTAGCACCCGCCCCTCCACCAGTGCCCATTCTCCGCCACCAGTGCTCCCAGGATTCCCTCCCAGCCCCCACCCCTGCCTTTGGCAGGCACAGTCCCTCTAACTCTCTCTCTCTCTTCTAGGGTGCTGTAGTTTGCAATGCAGGTATCCAGCAGCCATCATGTTTGGCCCAGTCTACTCTCACCCGCATCTCCCACCCCAAGCCAGCCCGCCAACCATCATTCACTTAGTGGTCTGTAGGATATCATTGGTTTGTCCTTTCTCCCTTGCCACAAAGAGTTTAGGCATATCTGGTAATAATCTTTAAACAATTCTAGACTACATTGGTATGTCCTGCTCCCCTTGCCACTAGGAGCTTAGGTATATCAGTCACACCTATCAAAGTGCTCCCGAGTCACTCCCACTCCTTTGTCTATATGTAATGACTTCTATGCTCCCTTCCCCAACTAGTTAATCAGCTCTTCCCCTAATGAGACTCTGTTAATTTGTAAGGTCAGACCTTGCTAGGACAGTGAACTTGTAAGTTAATATTGTCTTTCTCCTCTCCTTATGTCTTTTGAAATGTTTACTTTAAAGCAATCTCCATTTTGTATGGACAAAGAAAGACAATTGTTAATATGCTTTGGTAACATGGGATTTAATTGGCTTCGAATATTATTCACTCCCAGGCATCTGCTTTCTCGACTTAAGCCTCAGCTGCCCTTACTTCCTAGCACCCCCAAAAGCAGGGTCCCGACGAGGGACGGGATGGACCCAGGGCAAGTGGTGAGTTATGTGCTACCCTGGCGTCGAGATGGGCCTGGCCAAAGTGCCTAATGCTTAACTATAAGTTAAAAGCTTGGTCATGGACAAATGCTGTCATGATCCAAAAGTAACGACGAGACTAGGACCCTGCTAGGGATAGGAAAGATTAATCTGGCCTGAGCACTGTAGTCTGAGATTGAGATGACCCCAGGAGAGCAATTCCATTAGCTTAATGCACCTCTTTCTATGTCCATACAAAATTATTAATAATATGAATGCTTATATGTTAGTTGGACAAGGAGAGGAGAAACACACCCATGGGATTCCGCTCTTGAGCGGGTGTCCTGCTGAAAGAGAATCTGTCCTAGAAGAAGCATCCCCTGAGGAAAAGAACTTTACCCCTATTGATTGTGACCACACCTGTGTGTAAGCCCCAACCCCTCATGCTGGGGGATTTAACTAGGCTGTGAGAGTGGGCTGGGGGCGAGTTCCAGGGCCAGATCTGGAGAAGCTAGATCCAAGATCCAGACCCAGAGGAGAAGGAGAATGAAGTAGGATGGGGGGAGGAAGAAGCAGGAGGAGAATCAGAGGAGAATGGAGATGGGAATGGAATAAACTGCAACTGAGACCAACCAACCTGGCTCCATTCCTTCCTTCGTCTGCCTCATCATCACAATCAACTTACCCGGGGTGGGGGATGCGGCTGGAGACTACCAAACACGGGCGGCGGGAGAGACAGCGCCACTGCCCTGTGCCCTGTGCCCGGTGCGGTGAGGCGTCCACTCCTCGCCCCTGCTCTTTTTCTTTTTTGTGTTTTTACACAGTGGTCCCTTCCCTATCCCAGCTGCCTTCTCCCCCAGCATGTGAGGCCGGCTTCCAAGCCACGGAGCAATCCTCCTGGCCCTTGTCTCTACTATCCTTAGGTGTTAGTCTCCCATTCTGTTACTTTATACTCCACAAATGAGTGCAGGCCTTCTGTGTCTGTCCCTCTCTCTCTGACTCATTTCACTTAGCATGATACTCTCCATGTCGATCCACTTGTATGCGAATTTCATGACTTCATCCTTTCTAACAGCTGCATAGTATTCCATTGTGTAGATGTACCAGAGTTTCTTTAACCAGTCGTCTGTTCTCGGGCACTCGGGTTGTTTCCGGATTCTGGCTATTGTGAACGGTGCTGCAATAAGGGCCTGCCGGTTTTTTCTCTTCTTTTTGTTCCCCGGAGAAACGGCTGGGACCAGGGAAGCAGCAGCAGGACACACCCAAGGGGGCCTGGCCTGGGAGACCCGGCACACCTCAGTCCCCAAGAAGAGCAGACAGGGGCAGAGTCCAGCAGCCCCACAGGACCCCGGGGCCACCGCACGGGGGAGCACGTGGCACCCGGCTGGGCCCCTGGCCCCTGGCTCTGGGCGCCTGTCTCCCCTCTCCCTCCTCCTCCCTCAGAGGTTTCCAGCACACAAGGCTGAATCCTGTAAGCTGCCTCGACCCCGGCTGAGGAAACTAATCATTGGGAAATGTTTAAAATAATCTTGTCTAGTAAAAGATAAAATGGTTTGGTGCCAGACGCTTGGTGCGACCAGCCTTTGGCATGCTGCAAGGCCCGTCATTTTCGCACAAAACGGGATTGACGTGTTCCCTGGCTAAGAGACCCCAGTACTAAAGTGACGAGACGTCACGGTCGCGAGTCCAGTTGAGTGGCAGATGTTTACGAGCATCATGCCCGCCCCGCCCAGACGGGAGCGCTGCGTCGAGAGCAGTTACCAGCGCTCGGCCGCAGTTCATCAGCAACCGCTGTCGACCAGACGCCCCTTACACCTGCGTGACGACAGTAAGACCGTGCCCGTGCCCGGGTCAGTGATGCAGAGGTGACGGCTGGGTCACCGTCCACACGGGGCTGGGGGGGTGGGCTTGGGCGTCCGGGCGGTGGCCGCCCCTCTGATGAGCAAGGAGAGCAACTCCCAGTGTCTCACACGGGCTCGGGGACAAGGCGAAGCCTGCAGCGACCCCTGGGCCCTGGTTCCTCTGCCTGGCTGTGGCCTCGGGCCTGCCCTGGCTCTGCTGCTGTGATCACCCGGCGCCCCAAGACTGTGCCCTCTTGGGGGTCGCCCCCCCCCACTAGCCCAGCTCCGTCCACCTCCTGCCGCTCCTCAGGGGGTGCCTTCAGCCCCAAGCACGGGGTGAAGGGCCCTCAGAGGGAAACGCAGAGACGTCAGGCGAGCGAGGGTCACACAGGAGAACGGCCGCCCTCGAGGCACCAAGGTCCCGACCCGAGGTACCGGCACACGCTTCCGTACCGGGGAGTGATGGGCTCAGTGGTCGTTTGTCCTGGGCCCCGAGCAGGCGGGGGACAAAGGTGCCGAGAGTGAACACTGAGAGAAGGGGAAAGCGGGGTGCGGCCCCCCCAGAGAGCAGGGCAGGGCGGAACTTTGTGGGAAGGCTCCAGAACAAGCCGGCACCGCGCGGGGACGAGGGCCTGGCCGTGGGCGGGCGGCCGTGCAGGGGGGCCACAGGCCTCTGCTCCTTCAAGATACCTCGTAGGAAGCTCACGCCCGCGGCAGGAGAGCCCGAGGGGCGGCCGGGCCATGCGTCACGGCTCGTCCTAATTCCAGCACGTTCCCCTGCACTCTGAGGCAAAGTTTCCTCATACCCGAAGCCAGTCGCAGAGTTAGCACGAGCTCGGCAGCAGGACGGAGTCTTGGGAGCCGCTGACAAGTTAATTGTCCCTGGGATATGGCTGTCAGCCCCCTCACTGATTTGAGTCGCTGCCTCGGAGACGCTATTTCTAGCTCCGGGCTGCCTCCCCGGCACCGCAGACGCCCGCTCCCCCGCCGCCCCGAGACACGCCTGACCCCCGACGCAGCCACCGTTGCTGTCAGTGTCCCCCAGCAGGGCCACGGCGTGGGGTGGACGAACTGCCCTGCCCCCACCCGGGAGCCCAGGGCAGGTCAGTGTGGACGCTCTGGCTCCTGCTGGCCCCGCAGGGCTGGACGCTGACCTGACCAGCCCCGCCTGGTGCTTCCTGTGGGACTGAAGCGCCGCTAACTTAGTCCATCAGCTCCGGGCCCGCACGGAGCACTGGCTCCAGCCCGACGCGGGTCCAGGCCCGGGAGCCCTGCTTGGGAGAACACGGTGCGCTCCCGCCTGAACCCGAGGCCGGCTCGAGAATCCCTCAGAACGGGAGGCCGGAGCCACACGCCAGAGTCCACCCGACGCAGTGCAGGACGCCCCGTCCACCGTGCCGGGAGGGCCTGCAGGCCGGGTGTGCGGACTTGAAGCCGCACACGACAACCTCCCGGCCCTCCGAGCACCGCGAGGCAGGACACTCCTGGCTGGCGGCCAGGCTGGGAGCAGCTGACCTGCCGGAACCTTCTCGGGGCGCCTGAGTCACAAAGGACTAAGTCGCCCACCTAGTCCGCTGTCCCGACCCGGAGGGGGTGGCAGGGCACGGGGGCTGCCCCGCCCCCGTCCCGATATGCCCGCCCAGCCCACAGTCCATGCACACTCAGACCCACCCACACCAGGCAGCAGCCGGAACACAGCCGTGCTCCATTGCATGTCTCGCTGTGAGAGACCCCCACAAAGCTGTGCACGACTGGGCTCCAGTCAGACAGTGCTCCGGCACCCGACCCCACCAGTGCTCCTCTCCCGCACCCGTGTCCCCAGGTCCCCTCCCGCCACCCCATCCCAACCCCCAGCCTACCTCGGTGGTGGGCGCTTTTCTCCTCTCTCGCCTTCCCCCTCTCTCCCTCCCTCTCTCCCTCTCTCTCCCCATCCTCTCCTCCCTCCTTCTCTCCTCTCTCTCTCCCTCTCCCTCTCTCCCTCTCTCTCCCTCTCTCTCCCTCTCTCTTCCTCTCTCTCCCTCTCTCTCCCTCTCTCTCTCTGTGTCTCTCTCCCTCTCCTTCGCTCTCTCCCTCTCTCCCTCTCTCCCTCTCTCCCTCTCTCTCTCCCTCTCCCTCTCTCTCTTTCTCTCTCTCCCTCTCCCTCTCTCTCTTTCTCTCTCTCCCTCTCTCCCTCTCTCTCCCTCCCTCTCTCCCTCTCTCTCCATCTCTCTCTCTTTCTCTCTCCCACTCTCTCCCTCTCCCTCTCTCTCTCCCTCTCCCTGTCTCTCTCCCTCTCTCTCTCCCTCTCCCTGTCTCTCTTCCTCTCTCTCCCTCTCCCTCTCTCTCTCCCTCTCCCTGTCTCTGTCCCTCTCTCTCCCTCCCTCTCTCCCTCCCTCTCTCCCTCTCTCTCCCTCTCTCTCCCTCCCTCTCTCTCCCTCCCTCTCTCTCTCTCCCTCTCTCTATCTCTCCCTCTCCCCCCGTCTCTCCTTCTGGGCATTGTGGTTTGCAATATCAATACTGAAAGGTTGTCAGGAATGTCCCTGTACCTACTTTTCACCCTAGGTCTCGTCCAGCGTGGTCACTCCCAGCTGCTACTGTCACACTGGTCCCTTCTCTATCGGACCTACCTCAGCCCCCCCACACTAGTGGTTAGTCCCAACCACTGACCGGTCCTCCTAGCCTGTTTTCCCTGGCATGGACTCTTGGCAGGACATCTGCCGGGAGGAAGGCAGCCGTGCTCACCCCCCTGCCCTGGCCACTCCTGCTGGACCAGAGGCCGAGACTGGTGACACAGCTGACAGGGACGCGGCCCCGGGCACTGGCCTGGCCGAGAGCCTGGGGTTCGGGCGCAGAGGACAGGAGGACGCCTTCCAGAGCAAGGGAAGCAAGCGCCAGGCCTGGCGCGTGTGGAGGGTTTGGGGCTCGGGACACCCCTCGCACCCTGCAGGGCTCGGCAGGAAGCTCCCAGACCAGGGGTCTCTGCGAAACCACCAGCTGACACCGAGGGTGAGGGCGGAGCTCTGTTCCCTTAGAAAAGAGGAAACTAGTTTACACAAGAGGTCACGTGACTTGTGAAGTTCAAGGTGCCTGACTGTCAGAAATAGCAGAGTTAGTTATGGCAGGTAGGCAGGCTGGTGTCAGAAGGAGAAGGCAGAAGAGGCAAGGGAGCGGGGAGGGGGGAGGAGGGGAGGGAGAGAGGGGAGGGGAGAGTGAAGGAAGATAGGAGGGGAGGGGAGGGCAGGGGAGGGAGGGGAGAGTGAAGGGAGAGAGGGGGAGGAGAGGGGAGAGAAGAGGAGGGGAGGGAGAGAGGGGAGGGGAGGAAGGGAGGGGAGGGGAAGGAGGCAAGAGTGAAGGAAGATAGGAGGGGAGGGGAGGGGAGGGCAGGGGAGAGAGGGGAAGGAGGGGAGGGAGGGGAGAGTGAAGGAAGAGAGGAGGGGAGGGGATGGAAGAGGAGGGGAGGGAGAGAGGGGAGGGAGGGGAGGAGAGGGGACCTTTGAATCGGCGGCTGGAGCACTGTACTTGAGCTCACAGTGAGACACTGCTGGCGCGGCACTTGGCTTCCTGCCAGCAACCCTCCCTGCCCCCTCTGGGCTCGGCCCCTCGTCCTCCTCCGCCCACCGCGGGGGTCTCCCACCCTGGTGACCAGACGCCCTCTTCTGTTCGACACAGAGCCCTTTCCACCCGGCAGGGTTGGGGCTGCGGCTCCGGAGCCGGAGAGGGTGGGCGGCGCTCATGGGGCTCACAGTGCTCCCTCGCCGCAGGATCCCTGGAGCCCAGAGCCGCGGTGCCCCCGACACACCTGAGAACCACCTGCCACTCGGCCCCTGACACGGTTCAACCCTTCATCAAGCCCAGCACTTGCTCCGCGTTGGCCCTTGCCGGGTGCCGGGAGGGCGGAGGGTGGGCAGACGCTGTGGCCGAGGGCCGAGCGTGGGGACGCGTGGGGACTCGCGGGGCCGGACTCGTGGCCTCGGTGGCAGCGGGTGGCCCAGGGCACTGGCAGGCGACAGCGGCCCGGGGAGAAGGGAAGGGGCTCGGGACGCGACCGCTCAGCCCACCCCCCCCCCCCGGCCAGGACAAGCGAACGCGACGGGGCCGAGGTGGGCCGAGACCCCCCAGCGAAGTCTGCGCGAGGAAGAAGGAACCCCCGGGACTCCTGGTGCCGGGGCGGAGGCGGGTTCCAGCGGGACCCAGGCCCAGCCCTGCTGGCCCCTGCCTCGCACGACAGAGAGAGCCAGTGCAGTTCCCGGCCTCCCAGGGTCGGTGCCTCTAGAGCACTGGGAAAAGGGTCTGCACGACGGAACTCCGCCCAGACCTCCCGGCAAGGCTCCACCCCTCCTGCCGCTCCCTCCCCGCCCCGGACCCCACAGGCTCCTTCTCTCCTCCGGGAGCTGACCCTCACAGTCGGGCAGCCGGGACCCTCGTCGAGAGGAAAGTTTAGATTCGAGTCGAGGGCGGCGGCCACACCGCCCATCTCCTCAGACACCTGGACTGGATTCAAGCCTCTGCGGTAACAGCTGGCGGTGTCATGCAGCAAACCAGTTTTCCCTTTCCGTTCCAGGCATGCTCAGGGGCTGTTCCTTACTCTGGGCTCAGGGGGCTCCTTGGGATGCTGGAGACTTGAACCCGGGACACCTGCACGCAAGGCAAGTGCCTTATATCCTGTAGCATCTTCCTGGCCCATAAACCAGTTTATCCACTCGCATCACAAACTTGAACCCCTAAGCCCACCGCCCTGTGAAGAATGACCTCTGTCAAGCGTTTGCCTCGTGAGAGATTATTTGTCCCCTCTTAAACTACTTGGAATCTCTTTCCAGGGTGCCTAAAGGATGGCGTTAGGCTGGGGTTGGCGGTTTCCGTGTACAGCTGCACGTTGCTGTGACCGGGACACGGGTTCAAGGTCAGACACTCACTCGGAAGCTCACCCGACCTGACTCTCCACAGGATGACTCTGAGGCGCAGACGCCTGTGGCTCCCAGACGCAGAGAATCACCAAGTCCGCCGTCTGCCTCATGGAGGGAAGCGTCGCGACCAGCCCAGGACCTGAGGCGGCGGGCGTCTCTCTGGAGCCGGAACTTCTCGGCAGTTCATTCCACACCGTGATTCACTCTCACCGGCGGGAAACGCCTCCGACGCCCAGGAGGCCCTCGAGGGCGACCCAGGAAGGAAGGCTGCAGGCCAGGCCGAAGCCCACCACAGGCCGGCCCCAAACTCCCCACACGCCACAGGGAGGGCGGGAGGCATGGCGAGACTCGCACCTGTGCCCGTTTCTCTCCGCCCTCACTCCCCGCATGCCACTGGCTGGCCACGAAGCGAAGCGACCCCGGAGCTGAAGGAGGAGCAGGATGAGGGGCCGGGCCCCCCTCCCCCCTGACACAACTCCTAGAAAACCACACACGGGCCCCTGGCCGTGGAGGAGGCTGACGACACGCGCCAGCTGGCGCCGCGGGCTCTCCTGCCTGGATTTTAGTGATGCTCGTTCTATGACACAAATGCCAGCTTTTTTTTTTCTTAATCAGAAAGAGAAGAACTTCCCCCGCCAACCGTAGACAAATAAACCAAGCCTGAGCGGGGTGCGGAGCCAGGCCACGTGGATGCACAGCCAAACACTCCCAGCTCCCCACACTGAGTTCCGGGGTGAGTGCTCCAGGCGTTTACGGAGCCTTCCCGCTCCAGGCAAGGCTGCCAGTGCCTCGTCTTCGCAGAATGTTTAGTTTCGCTGTTTGGGTGACTTGGCTCTGACCCAGCGCTCCACAGGCGTGTGGCGAGAGCTGCACCGCCAAGCTGCACGCCAGCCGCCGTCATGCAGTAACAACAGCCTCCCGGCCAGGGCCACCGGGCAGAGGGGCTGGGCCTGGTCCTGACACAGCCAGCCCCGGGCCCCACCCTGGTCCCCTGAGCCTGCCAACACGGAGCCAGGAGCAAACCCCAAGCAATTTTGGTGTGATGCCCAATTTTTTCAAGTTGTGTTTAGTTACTTGATATCTGAAATTAGTGCACGCTAGCACTCTCATTCCACGCTAGAAGACACGTCTGAGTGAGCTAATAACCAAGCACCTTCCTCCTTGTTCAGTGGCCCTATTCTTTCAACGGAAATGATTCTCCGAGGATATTTTAAAATTTAATTAACAAGTTAGAGCACAAAGAATGCAAACATGAATAAAACATACACTTGATCTTAAGCAAGATGAGATCATAAATCCCCCCGAGCAGATGGACTCGCCAAACACCCCGACCATCGAGTCCCCAATAAACCACCACGATAACAACCCGCACCAAAATAGGACTGTCTCAGCCCAGAGACCCAGCTCTGCGGCAGAGCGTGTCTGCAGAGAAACGCGTGCCGGAGAGCAGCCAGCAGCAGCGAGTGAGTGAGCGACAGCCCCCTGCACCCCGGCCCCCCAGGCTCCCCGAAGCCCTGGGCGTTAGGAGAGACTCGCCCAGAAACACTCCTGACGGACTAAAGCGTGAATAAGTCAGGGAGCATCTGGGTCTCGGTGGCAGGAAGGGATCGTCACGGCTCTGGGGCTCTGTCCCGGGCGGCTGAGGGCACTGCCCACACGTGCCGGTAGCCCCCAAGGCACCAGGCGGGTTACTGCACCGAGAGGCACCGCCTGTCCCTGGCCACGGCTGCACAGGTCCACTCTGCGCCACCGTGTGCCCGCAGAGTGGGTCTGGATGCTGCCAGTGTGCTGCCCTCCCCACCACCCAGTCTACACCCCCAGGACATGCTCTTAAAGCTCCCTCCACCACTGGCCCGTGCCCAGGCCCCCTCCAGCGGACCGTGTTCTGCTTGTTCACGAGAGGACCCGGCACAGGCTCACCACGATGAGAGGACGGAGCCCTCCTGCCAAGCTCTAGCATAGCAGCTTCAGTCCAGGGCTGGGGGAGAGGCCCTGCTCAGGCAGAAGAGAACAAAGAACACTCGGCCGCAGATGCAGTGAAATCTCCACTCTCGCCCACAGATGCAGTGAAATCTCCACTCTTGCCCACAGAATGCAGTGAAATCTCCACTCTCGCCCACAGAATGCAGTGAAATCTCCACTCTCGCCCACAGATGCAGTGAAATCTCCAGTCTTGCCCTGCAGGCCTCAGTCTGCTGTCCACGTCACAGTTCTGTGTGGAAAACTTCTCCAGCAAAATACGAACTTCAAATTTTCAGATTTATAATAGTCGGCACCAAGCTCCCAAATTAATGGGTGGTGGTGAGAATTACCAAGTGAGATTGCTCAAAGCCAAGCCCCTGGGTTACAGGCGTCTCCGTCTCTGCACACGGGAAGCATGACTATAAGGGCCGCGTCTTTAAGGCGCCTTCCGCCCCACTGGCCTCAGGGTGATTCTACCCCAGCCCCGCGCTGCCTCCGCCCCAGCACCTTGCAGTGAGTATTAGACACGAGTCAGGGTTCATGGTGCCTACACGTTTTCTTTTTATTTCTTTAAATTTGAGGACATTCTGGCCACATGTGTTCAAATGAATAAATCCCATTACTTTGGCTGAAGGGCTGGAGCGATAGCACAGGGGTTGGGCGTTCGCTTTTCACGCGGCCGACCCGAGTTCGATTCCTCCACCCCTCTCGGAGAGCCTGGCAAGCTACCTGTGCGTATTGGATATGCCAAACACAGTAACAATAAGTCTCTCAATGAGAGACGTTACTGGTGCCCGCTCGAACAAATCGATGAGCAACGGGACGATGACTTTGGCTGAAGTGGCTCTGAGACGACCTCTGGAGAGGGTTGGGTGCCGGCACTGGGTGACGCTCTGCTCTGCTCTCGTGCCGCTGCTCCCCGACAGGCCATAACAGAAAACCTCCGGAGACAGTCATGTGATCCTCCCCCAAAAAGTATATTTCTTCTGCAAGTGAAATGCCTGGACTGTCAAGTAAAACGGCAACATTGTTGCAACATATTTCATTAGGTGCAGGACCGCATCCGCCTGCCCGTGCGCTCCCGTCTCAGGGATCCCTCCGGCCGGGCTGGGGTCAGCGCGTGCAGGGCAAGCACCTTAACCCCGTGGCATCTCTCCGCCCCACACTCATCCTTCTGCAGCTGCCCCCAGTAACACAGAACAGAGCCCGGGTCCGAGATCGCCCTGAGACTCAGGAGGGGAGAGAGACGGGCACAGAAGAGCGTTAACTCGTGTCTATTAGATACCCGCGGGGACGGGCTCTGAACTCACATGGTCTCGTCTTATCTTTGCTAAAAGCTTCCACAAGAGGGTCCCTACTCAAGCAACTTAAAAGCCTCAGCAAATCCGCCCAGCCCGAGTCTCCAGCTCAGAGCAGCGATGAGCAGAGAGCAGAGCCTGAGCCGCCCAAATCCATGTGCCGGGCGGTGTTTGCAGGGACACGCCTCCCACCACACACACACACACACTTACACACACGCACGCACGTGCGCACACACATGCATATGCACATACCCATGCACACACACAAGCACACAAATGCACACAAGCACATGCACACACATGCACACACACATATTCATGCACACGGCACATGCACACATGCATGCATATACCACACATGTGTGTGCACATGTATGCGTGTGTGTACACAAGTGTGCACACACATGTGTGTACATGCACAAACACTGCAGACATATGCACTCACACACGTGCACATACACATGCACACACACTCACGCACATGCACACACACACACTATCAGAGTCCTCAGACTCGGCAGCCTTGAACTCCCACAGGCAACCTGCACTGACAAACATCACACAGACACCCGAGCCCTGCTCCTCAGGCTCACACACCCGCACACTCACACACCACAGACCATCTCCTGGGGCGGGGATCCCTCTCGGACAGTCAGACTCGATTCAGGGCCACGGAAGTGGGAAGTGAAGTACCGAGTTACCGCTGGATCTGTACATCCTCGGGAGTAAGTGGAACTTTCTGGAATCAAGAACTTACAGTCCTGATAAAAAAAGTTCCCAAAGTATTAATGAATAAACATGAACAAGCTCATTGTTTTGCACTGCACACAATCCTCTAATAGAAAAAACCGAAATTATATAGATACTCTATTATCCAGCACCTGAGGTGACACGGGCTTATTTTAGAGCGCTGTCACAACAGGCTGTCACTCGCCTGTCAGGAAGGGGGCTGGCTCCCGGGCGCCCCGTTCCCCTGCTCCCCGCTATTGTTCTCACGTCCTCAGCCCCTGAACTCCTCTCGGGGGTGGTTCTGCAGCTCGGAGGGAGGCGGCCTCAGAGGGGCCCGCACGCCTCTCTGCCTCACCCACCTTCCCCTTTGTTCTTCCTCTGGGAAGCGGCTCAGCGAGACCCTGATGCCCTGGACCTCCCGGGGGGCGGCCTCCTGCTGCCCAGACCCCGTGTCCGGGCCACGTACACTGTGAGCCCCTCCGAGACCCCCTCTGCTCCCCCCAGGAGGCTCCTCTGGGGCCTGCAGATCAGGTGCCTGGGGTCCCTTGGTGTGGACCCTGGCCTCCCACTTCTGCTGTCCGGGAAGCAGCCCTGCAGCGTTAGGCTAAGCCTGAGACCGTGCCCCGAGCTGGCCGGCAAGGAGCAGAAGGGCCCTGGCAACCGTCCCCGCAACCGGCGGGAGCAGGACACAGCAGCCAGTGGCAAACTGGAGAGCCGACCGGGACACCTCAAGGTGACGCTGTGTGTCCCACATGAGGTCCCCGGAGTGACCAGTGGTGCTGTGGCCACGGTGACCCCTGCTGTGCGGGCACGGGCTTCACGTGGCCACCTCCAAGCAGCTCCCAGGTGGCCCCGGGAGGGGCTGTTGCCTTGGGAGTTTGCTGCGTTCAGCCGTGCCCCTGCTTTAGGACCCGCCGGTGGTCTCCGAGTCTGTCCTTCCTTCCTTGGCAACTACACAAGTCATGGACCAAATCGATCATTTATTCTAGATTGGCGACCATTCACGTCTCTTCCTGGGGGAAAGCTCTCCTCTCTCTCGGGCTACCCCACTGCTCTGCCCACGAAGAGCACGGACTCTCTTAACAGTGCTCAGGCAGGGTCACGGAGCCCGCACAGTGGAGGGACACGGTCAACAGCACTGTCTTTCTTCTGCGTATGGTCACCCAGGAGCATTTCTTAATTCAATGTTTTACAAGTGTTCATGAGTATTCATCTTTCCTTGGCCAGGCTTTCATACTAGCCGAAGTTTAAGTGTCCTACGACCTGAACACCGGGCCGAGGACTGCAGCACAGGGTGTTTTAAAGAGGAAACACAGCCTCATCGTTGGCCTCGAAATGCTGCAGGACAAACATCCAAACTCTTCGCCAAACGCTGCTCTCTGGTCCCCGTGTGGGACAGCCTGCTGGGCACTGCGGCAGGCCTGTGGCCTTCTGTCTCCCTTCTCAGCCCTGAGACGGAAGCGTCTGGAAGCACAGCAGGCTGGGGAGTGGCCGTGTCACCGGGCCGGGCTGGAGTGAACGGTCTGAAGAAGCAGCAGCGGGCCCTGCAGTGCCGGGCAGGAGACTGACCTGCGCTTCTCCCGGGACGCCTCCGAAACCTCTGTGGTCAGCTCTGGGCCCACCCCGGCCCTGACCCCCTTTCCGCAGTGGCCACCCCCTGCCGCCCAGCGCGAGTCCGCACCGTGTCCTCTGAACCTGGGAAGCGTCGCTGCCCACTGAGAGCCAGGAGACGCCAACGGCCATGGCCTTCCCGACGTCGCCCCAGCTGTGGGGCCCTCGGTCCAATCAGGGTGTCCGCACAGGGCATGCGGCCAACGCCACTCAGCGCAGGACGTGAGTCGCTGGACGGGGCAGCGGCTCAAGCCCAGAAACAACATGGGCCTGGCCGTGGCGGGCAGGGCTGCGGGGCGGGTCCGCCCAGCGGGGAGTGAGGCGCCTTACGGCCCTGCAGAAGGGTGCGCCGGGGTGCGGGGGCCTCACTCAGCCTCGTCCAGCCTGGGCCTGCCCCACGGCGCCCCTGGACACCCCCTGTCCTCCTGCCCCGAGCCCTCCCACCCCCTCGCACCCGCCTGCGCGGCTGCAGCCTGGGCCGGGGTCTCGCTTCCGGCCCCTATCAGGACAAAGGCCCGGCCCGCCCAGCTCTGCCGCCCCCCAGCGGGCGGGGGACCCACCCGGGCTCGAAGCCTCGCCCCAGCCTGGGCCACGGTCGCCACGGGGACCACGAGTGACTCGGCCTAGAGAGCAACTGCCCAGGTCGCTGGACCTCTCCAGTGAGTCCGTCCCCGGACCCTGGGCCTGGCGCTGCGAGGGCGTGAGGGCCCTGGCGGGGAGGGTCCGAGGCCCCAGCTGCACCCGCGTCCCACCCCAGGGGACCCTCCGCCGACGCTCTCTGCTGCCAGCCTGGGCCAGGCGGCTCGGGAGACGTGAATTCCTGCCACGCCACTGCTTGGGTCTGGACACACTAAGCGCGGACAGTCCAGCCGGGAGGGCGGGCCCTGCCGCAGTCAGCCTCTGTCCAGGGACATACCTTCGGGTCCAGCACCTGTTGAGTCTGTCGGGATCGTCACTCACCTCCACCTGGCCGCGACCAGGAACCCCGTGCCCTGTGACGGGTCACCCCCCTCCGTGACCTTGGCCAAAGTGCTCCAGAATCCAGTCGGCATAATTCTTTTCTCTATTTTTTGACACTCTAAATCTCACTGACCCTCAGTGACCACTGAGCTCCACTCCCTTCGGGGTGATCCTGCGTGGCCGAGACCCTCCTGCTGGGGGCAGCCCCACAGCTCAGCTCTGTGCACCTCACACCAGGGTCTCTGTTCCGTGGGGCACAAGGGCTGCTCGGTCCCCTGCCCCCACCCCCAGGCCCTCCCGCCCCTGCCCCATGCCGGCTTGTCTCCCTCCTGCCCTCTCTCCAGGCCCACACTGGACGCAGGCATGGCGGGCGGGCGGGGCAGACGCCGGCCTCCTGCCCACTGTCCACCGGCGCCTTCGAGAGGACGACTGGCCACCACCTCGTCCCTCTGAGACACGACTGTCTCCGTGACTCTCTGGTCGGGAGGGGAAACAGGGGGAATGACGGGACACTCAGGCCCCAGCTCCTCTGCCCAGGGTCAGGGGTCCGACAGCGGCCCCTGCAGCTCCCGCCTTAGTGCTCCCTCCTCTCACTGGCTGTGTGCACAGCCCTGAGCCCTGCTCAGCCCTGCGGGCCCACCTACGTGGACCCTCTAGAAGGCCGCTGAGTCCTCCCAGGCCTGGCTGGACGTCAGCTTCGCTGTCTGGGTCCCTGTGGGGCTGGAGGGGGCCGTGTGGGGGAGGGGGCGGGGGCCGTGTGGGGGAGGGACAGTCCGTTCCAAAGTTCCGCGTTTCCCTAGAGTGTGTGGGTGAAGGGAGCAGCGTCAGAATTCATGGCCGGCGGCTCGAAGGCTGGAAATAGCAGAGCGGCTGCCTGAGCCCCTACGTGCTCTCTGGACACGGCCCCCTGTGACGCTGCAGCTGCGGACCCCCTGGAGATGGCTGCGTCCCTCTCCACCCCTGCAGGACCTGACAGGGACATGACTGTGCAAGTCTGATCTGAGAGAAATTCATTAACTTGCTTGTGCTGAGACCACGCCCAGCAGTGCTCGGGACAGCCCCGGCTCTGTGCTCGGGGAGCACTCTCAGTGGTGCTCCAGGACTCTGTGGGGTGCCGGGGATGGAACCAGGCTGGCTGCTGCAAGGCAAGCACCCTACCTGCTGGACTACCCTTCCTGCCTTTCAATTAACTTTTTTTTTATAGTATGTAATTTGTTTTATTTTTTTTTATTTTTATTTTTTTTATCAATTAACTTTTTAATAAAACTTATTCCTAGGTACTTTATAAGAATGAACTTGGCATAATAATACTCCACGTAAACATGACTGCAAAGTATGCACTGCACTGCAGCACTGAGCACTGTCCTCACGTTGCTCATCAATTAGCTCGAGTGGGCACCAGTAACATCTCCACCGTGAGACTTATTGTTACTGGTTTTGGCATATCGAATACGCCATGGAGAGCTTGCCAGGCTCTGCCATGCGGGCGGGATATTCTCAGTAGCTTGTGGGGCTCTCCGAGAGGAACAGAAGAATCAAACCTGGATCGGCCGTGTGCAAGGCAAACTCCCTACCCGCTGTGCTATCGCTCCACCCTGATTGTAACAGTAACAAAAAGTAACAACAAGTAAAACAGTAAAAAGTCTCACAAGATTGGAAACATACCAACATAAAACCCACAGGTGTAAATTTATATATGCATGTATGTTCTAAATGAGAAATTAAAATTTTGATGATATGACTCATCAAACTAAATAAATATGTCATGGATGGAAAGATAAAATGTCAGGATATCAGTTCTTCGCAAGTTGGCCTAAAGATTCAAGAAAATAAAAATCACAGCAAGTTGCTTTATGATTATTAACAAACTGATTCTAAGTTTACTTGGAGAGCCGGAATATCTAACAAAACATTGGAAAAGAGCCTAGAAATGCCATCCTCGACATACGAAGTCGAATAACTTGTCACCTTTGTCAGAGTTGAAAAATAACAGAAGAGCAGGGCAGTATAATGGAGCAAAGATGGTCTTTCCAACAAGCAGTACTTGAACAGAAATACAGTCACAGGCCCAAATAAATAAATTAGATACAGAACTTAAAATTGTTCTCAGAATGGATGAGAGACCTCAAGGAAAAATGCAAACATCTTAAATGCCTAAAAATCAGACGGGAGGAAATCTAAATAGCCTGGGCTGTGGTCACCTTTAGGTGCAAGAGCAAAGGCACGGTTCAGGCAAGAAATAATTGATAAGTTTGCTTCATTAAAATTTAAATCCTCCGCTCCGCAGGAAAAGACGTCCAAAATATTTAAAGGCAGACTCTACAGAAGACAGGCCTGAGCAGTGCCGCCGTCCAAAACACAGAAGGAACTCTCAAAACTTAGCAACCGGCCTCTGAGTGGACGGGGACCCACATCCGTGGGGGGTGAGGAATTCTGACCTGGGCCGGCAAGAAGGAGCCCCACAGGGAGGGCCTGGCCTTGCCCGCAGCTGGCCCAGCTCCAGCCCAGACGCACATCGTCCCGAGTCCCGCCAGGAATGATCCCGGGCACAGCTGGGGGTGACCCGGAAGCCACAGCCCTAGGCACACGTGGGGGGGCAGCTCCATGGGAGGGCCCCGTGCAGGCGAAGGAAAGGACAGGAATGCTGAGTGAGTGCAGCGCTTCACGTGAAGGCGCCACACGTGAACGGCACCTGAAGGCCGAAACGGAAAGAAGCGATTCAGTTAAAGCAGGCTGAAGACCTCACGGGACCCCTGACCGAAACAAATGCAGGGCCACCAAGTAGAGCAAGGCGGAAAGACGCGCAGGAGAATGATTCGATGCCTGGAACCCGGCCCCTGCTGACATGCAGCCAGTACCTGTTTCCTTGTTTGGGTTCTTCCCACTCTGCTGAATTTCACTGGACGTGTTTACATCAAGACAGCAAGTAAAAGGAGGCTGAGCCGGCCGCTCATGGTCACAAGGTCTGAGTGAGTCCTGTGATCCTCAGTGAAAATAACTTCTCTCCCGTTCCTTATCTCGGTGCCTCAGACCCCTAACCGAATACTTGTGCAGCATTCAGTAAAAGAAGTAAAAGTTCCGAGGTGGAAGGAGAAGAGCCTCTTGGACAAGCGATGCCGGGAAAACTGACCACCATGTGCAAAACTGAATGCGGGTCCCCTTCAAACACCGTGCTCAAAACAGATTAGGGATCTCAGTGCCACACCTGAACCCATAAATTCCCTGAAAGTGTAGGCGGAGCACTCCATGCCACTGAGTCTGTAGGCACGACTCAATGCCGTTGGCCAGTCAAGCAATAAATAAAAGGGACTACATCAAATTAAGAAATTTCTGAACCACAAAACAAATGAGATCTGGAATAAAAAGACACTCTCAGGGGCTGGAGCGATAGCAGAGCGAGTAGGGCGTTTGCCTTGCACGCGGCCCACCTGGGTTCGATTCCCAGCATCCCATAGGGTCCCCTGAGCATCGCCAAGAGTAATTCCTAAATGCAGAGCCAGGAGTGACCCTTGTGTATTGCTGAATGTGACCCAAAAAAGAAAAAAAAAAGACACAGACTAGGAGAGAATGTTCACCCACCACCTGTCTGACAAAGGGTGAATAGCCAAGATATAAAGTTCTGGTAAAACTTTACAGGAGAAAAACCAACCCTATAAAGAGTGCTGTGAACAACACGTTCCTCCAAGGAGGTAAGTAGGGGGTCAAGAAGTACACGGGGGATACCCTGCATCACCTACTCAGGGAAACACAAGTCCAAACAGTAAATATGTAATCTCACACAGCTCAAAGAACAGAAACGACCAGTGGTAGAGGGAGGGGGCAGGGAGACCCCCACTCGCCGCTGGGGGAGTGTCAGCTGGTCCAGACTTTGGGGCAAACATTACGGAGACTTCTAACAACACTAGGAACAAAGTTCCCATAGGAACCAGCAATTCCATTTTTAAGCATGTACCCGTTGGGCCAAAAACAGTCGCAAGTCTCACAATGGAGACGTTACTGGTGCCCACTCGAGCAAATCGATGAACTAACGGGAGGACAGTGCTACAGTGCTACCCTTTGGGCCCAAAAGCTCCACGCAGAGAAGACACAGTTTGCCCTCCTGTGTTCACTGCTAGACTGGGCACAGCCCCAGTGCCCAGGAGCAGGTGACCGGCTGAGGAAACTACGACACAGCCACACGGTGGAATAGTTCTCCGCAGCAAGGAGGGGCGGAATCATGGGATATGCTGCTGTGCGGACGGAGAGCACTGTGCTAGGGGCTAGTCGGGAGCCAGACACAGCGTGAACTCGCCTATGCGCATCGGGAGATGTACAAACGCCCAAGGGTAACAGACACTGAGACCTGAGTGGCCTGGCCTTTGGCAGGAACCTCGCCCGTCTGTCACGAGCTTCTCCCCAGACGGCAGGGCCGCTGGGGACACCCGTCACAACACTCCCGTCTCCCCTCGCCCAGGCTGTCCGGTGCTCTCACAACTGTCCACTCTGGGTCACCCTCGCCCAGGCTGCCCGGTGCTCTCACAACTGTCCACTCCGGGTTACCCTCGCCCAGGCTGCCCGGTGCTCTCACAACTGTCCACTCCGGGTTACCCTCGCCCAGGCTGCCCGGTGCTCTCGCAACTGTCCACTCCCATCTCCCCTCGCCCAGGCTGCCCGGTGCTCTCACAACTGTCCACTCCCATCTCCCCTCGCCCAGGCTGCCCGGTGCTCTCACAACTGTCCACTCCGGGTTACCCTCGCCCAGGCTGCCCGGTGCTCTCACAACTGTCCACTCCGGGTTACCCTCGCCCAGGCTGCCCGGTGCTCTCACAACTGTCCACTCCCATCTCCCCTCGCCCAGGCTGCCCGGTGCTCTCACAACTGTCCACTCTGGGTCACGCTGGAGCCCGAGTGCCCTGTGCAGGACTCCGGGAGCCCAGAGGCAGGTGTCGGGGGGGCAGAGGCAGCGGAAAGGGCACAGGGGGGCCCCCAATTCCTTCCCGCCCTCCGGCACGGGCATGCCAGCGGACCCCCGAGCCAAGAAAGGAATCCCCTGGCAAGCGTAGAGGAAGCTCCAACCACCCTGGCTCCAGGGCAGTGCTCTATGGGCCGCCCACCGCCGGCCACGGGGGCGGGGGGGGCACTCGCAGACGCCCGCACCCACGCCCCTGCAGGATCGCTCGGGAGCCTGCAGACGGGGCCAGTAGCAGACAGAGCCCGCAGAGGGGCAGCGGGAGGCAGGTGACTCGCCTGTCTGGGATCAATGCTCGTGACATTATCACTTCACTCGACCTACATCAAGCTAATGGCACTGTCGGCATTTAGCCCCAGAGGCTGCGCGGGGAGGGTGAGAGCACTTTATTAAGTGCTGACCAGCTCGACCGGCGCAGAACCACACACTGCCCAGCCCTCGGGCCCGGGGGTGGGAGCAGGAGCACCCCAGCCTGCCCGCGAGGACCCAGCCCGCAGCGTCCGTGCAGGGCCCTGGGCCCCAGCATGTTTCGGGGGAAACGTGCAGCTTGGCGGGGGGGGGTAACTAGACCAGCAGGTGGACACCAGCCCCAGGACACGGGACTCCGGACGTTGGCGCAGCCTCCGGGATGGGCTGAGTGTGCCCCGGGCCCCTGGGCGGGTGTCGTGCTCCCGGGGAGACGGGGCGTGACCCGAGAAAGGGCCGACCCCTCCCGCCTTCGCCAGGGCTGAGGGCGGCAGGAGGCCCCTCGTGCTCCGGCCTCCGCTCACCTCGGCCGACACCCACCAGGCGCAGCTCACGGGGCAACACGCAGGGGCCGCGGGCCGGGAGAGTCGGACCCTGCTCGTCTCAGGAGACAGCCCGGGGAGAACCCCTCCCCCGCGAGAGCCCGAGCGGAGCGACTGCGGCTGCCACGGCTGCACTCAGGCTGTGAGCCCGTCCGTGGCTGCCCCCGGAACTCAGCGTCGAGTAGTTCAGTGCCCGGGCCCACGGGAAGGTCGCTGAGTCCACCTCGGGTACTGTCTGTTTGGGGTTTCAGTCTCCGGCCCGAACCCATCAGTGCTCAGGGTCCCTCCCGGCTCTGTGCTCAGGGTCCCTCCCAGCTCTGTGCTCAGGGTCCCTCCCAGCTCTGTGCTCAGGGTCCCTCCCGGCTCTGTGCTCAGGGTCCCTCCCAGCTCTGTGCTCAGGGTCCCTCCCAGCTCTGTGCTCAGGGTCCCTCCCGGCTCTGTGCTCAGGGTCCCTCCCGGCTCTGTGCTCGGGGATCACTCCCAGCTCTGTGCTCAGGGCTGACTCCTGACTCTGTGCTCAGGGTCACTCCCAGCTCTGTGCTCAGGGTCCCTCCCGGCTCTATGCTCAGGGTCCCTCCCAGCACTGTGCTCAGGGTCACTCCTGGCTCTGTGCTCGGGGATCACTCCCAGCTCTGTGCTCAGGGTCACTCCAGCCTGGTGTGTGACCCCACATTGCCAGGCGTGTGACCCCACGTGGCCTGGTGTGCAGCCCCACGTGGCCAGGTGTGTGACCCCACATGGCCAGGCGTGTGACCCCACGTGGCCAGGTGTGTGACCCCACATGGCCAGGCGTGTGACCCAACGTGGCCAGGTGTGTGACCCCATGTGGCCTGGTGTGTGACCCCACATGGCCAGGTGTGCTGAGGGTCACTCCTGGCTCTGTGCTGAGGGCTGACTCCCGGCTCTGTGCTCAGGGCTGACTCCTGGCTCCGTGCTCATGGTCATTCCTGGCTCTGTGCTCAGGGTCACTCCCGGCTCTGTGCTCAGGGTCACTCCCGGCTCTGTGCTGAGGGCTGACTCCTGACTCTGTGCTCAGGGCCCACTCCCAGCTCTGTGCTCAGGGCTGACTCCCAGCTCTGTGCTCAGGGTCCCTCCCAGCTCTGTGCTCAGGGTCACTCCCAGCTCTGTGCTCAAGGTCACTCCTATCTCTGTGCTCAGGCTCACTCCTGGCAGTGCTCGGGGGTCACCTGTGGTGCTGGCATCACACCTTGGTCAGCCAGGTGCCAGGCCAACCCCCTGCCCGCTCAGACTGTGGCTCAGGCCCCAGGAATTCTAGTTTGTGTGTTTGTTTGGGTTTTGATCTCCCGGGAGCCACACCAGGGGCCGCTCCCGCTGTGCTGGGGGCAGGACGGCTCTACAGGCGGTACTGGGGCTCTGGCAGCCCAGGCGGGCTCGCTCCTGTCCAGAGACGTCTCAGCCCCGTGCCGAGGCCGGCTTTGCCCCTGCCACGCTGCGCAGCTGAGTCGGACCAGGAGTGCGCCAGGTCCCGGGGTGAAAGGCTTCCCCTCGAGGCTCTCGGCCTGCCTGTGTGGAGGGGGCGCCCTCTGCTGGCCGGCAGTGGGAGTGCAGCCGGCCCTCAGGTCCAGGGGCCTGCGGCCGCCCCCTGACCCCCCGCCCCAGGAAGGCCGACTGCCAGGGCTCAACGCTGAGCCTTAGGGGGCTTCCAGCTCTCAGGCCCACGGGACCCTGAGCTCGGGGCCGGGCAAGCCGCCGGCCGTGGCGCTCTGCTATGTGCAGCGGCCGCGAGGCGGGCGGAGGCCGTGGGGCGTGTGCCAGCAGCAGGCACACGGGCACAGGACGTGAGGAGAGCGTGGAGCACGTCTGTGGCACCTACGGGTGCTCCGTGTGCGGCGCATGTGGTGTGATTCATGTGATGCTTAGCATGTGATGCCTGTGTGCGAGGCATGCAGCCTTCATGCGACATGACGAGTGTATTGTATGTGGAATGTGTGGTCTGTGCAGGATGGATAGTAGGCATGTGGCGTGTAGTGTGACGTGTGACGTGTGGTGTGTGGAGTCTGTGTGCTGTACAGTGTGTGAAGCGTGTGGTGCTGTGTTTCCTAGCACATGTGTGGGGTGTGGAGTGAGGGGTGGTATGTGAATTGTGTGTGGGGGGTACATGTGGGGTGTGAGGAGGGGGTGATAGTTGTGTGGCGTGTGGAGTGACTGGAGTGTGTGAGCTGTACACGCTGTGTGCAGGTGGCCCACGTGTGGAGTGTGATGCGCATGTGGGCAGTAGTGTGTGGTGTACGCGAAGTATGAGGAGCATGTTTAGTACATGTGTGATGTACGTAGCATACGTGTGGCGTGTACAGTACGTGTGTTGTGTGTATCTAGTGTGTCTGTAAAGGGAAGGAGGTGGCTGAGGTCTGAGTAAACGACAGTTTTCACAGGCGACCCTCCCTGCTCTCCCCTCAGCACACCCTGAGGAGGGTTTGCTCACGTGAGTCACAGACAGACTCGGACAGTGCGGCCCCACGTGGCCAGGTGTGTGACCCCACATGGCCAGGCGTGTGACCCCACATGGCCTGGTGTGTGACCCCACATTGCCAGGCGTGTGACCCCACGTGGCCTGGTGTGCAGCCCCACGTGGCCAGGTGTGTGACCCCACATGGCCAGGCGTGTGACCCCACGTGGCCAGGTGTGTGACCCCACATGGCCAGGCGTGTGACCCAACGTGGCCAGGTGTGTGACCCCATGTGGCCTGGTGTGTGACCCCACATGGCCAGGTGTGCGGCCCCACGTGGCCAGGTGTGTGACCTCACGTGGCCAGGTGTGTGACCCCATGTGGCCTGGTGTGTGACCCCACGTGGCCAGGTGTGCGGCCCCACGTGGCCAGGTGTGCGGCCCCACGTGACAGGGCATGGTTTCCGCCTGCAGCCTTACTTGGTCACAGCCGCCTGCTGAGGTGACCCAGGTGCGGGCTGGGCCCTTTCCGGCACGTGTGTGGCACGTGTGTGGTGTCCACGTGCAGCCCTGCTGTGGCTGTGGCCAGCACAAGCCCAGAGCACTGGCGGCTGGGGTCCCTGCCCCACACTCCCTGTGCCTGCCCTGACACCTGCTCCACGGCCTGGGCCGGGTGGCCATGGAGCAGCTCTGACCCCGCCCACGTGGGCGCGGCCTCCTTCACCAGCTCCAGGTAGGCACAAAGGGCCTGTGGCCTGCCCCCTTCCCCGCCGCTAAGGGAGGCATGACCCGGCAACGGCCTGCTGCTGCAGCAGTCACCCTGGCACCATGACTCACGGGCATCCTCTGAGCTGACCCTCGGGCAGCTCGGGGAGGCCTCTGGGTGCGCCTGCAGGCACCTATAGCCCCTCGCAGAGCTGCAGAGCCCCCTGCTGGCGAGGCTGAGAATGACGCCCTGCAGCCCTTGGAGCACTGCATCCCAGAGCCCCCTGGTGGCGAGGCTGAGAATGACGCCCTGCAGCCCCTTGGAGCACTGCATCCCAGAGCCCTCTGCTGGTGAGGCTGAGAATGACGCCCTGCAGCCCTTGGAGCACTGCATTCCAGAGCCCTCTGCTGGTGAGGCTGAGAATGACGCCCTGCAGCCTTTGGAGCACTGCATCTCCAAGTCCTCTGCTGGCAAGGCTGAGAATGATGCCCTGCAGCCCCACTCCACTCCTTGAGGAAAGGCTGCTGTAGGTTCTGGAATATTCCCTGAACTCTAGCTGCTGGACCGTGGGTTTGTGGAAAGTCACGTAGGGTTGGGTCGCAGCCCTGAGACAGTGTCCTGCAGAGGGCGAGGGATGAGGAGCAAAGGTGCCGGGAGGAACCCCCAGCACTGAATCCCTCTCCCCATGCCATCATCGGGCTGTCCGGGCTGAGGGCAGTGGGCCGGGGGGTGCGGGGAGTCAGTCACAGCCTCGCCGCTGCTCTCCGGACCAGACCGACTGTCCGGCTGCCGCGCTGCGGGGTTGGCCTGTGCTGGGGTTCGAGCTGTGAACCGGCTCTCCGTAGCAGGAGCACAGTCCAGTGGCTGGTGCAGGTCAGTGAGCACTGGGCCCCGCGACAGCCGTGTCAGAGGTGGCCAGTCCCTACGCCCACTGCTCACGGCCCAGGGCAAGGCGGAGGACTGACCCGTCCGGTCTCCATGGGAGGCCTCCACCCGGATGAGGGCCTGGCGAGCGGTGAGTCGGGCCCGCGCCCGAGTCAGGGGGCACGGCACTCAGAAGGCGCCCGCTGCGGGCCAGCTGCCCAGGTGCTGAGCAGGGCTGTGGGACCCCTGGTCACTCTGAGCAGGTGACAAGGTCGCAGGCCGCTCTGGAGAGCAGAGCCGTGGGGTGTCTGAGAGGGAGGAGAGGGTCCCCGAGGCCGGGGTCACTGTTGGGGACGCTCAGCCCGGAGGTGAGAGGGAGACTCCTCCGAGGGGTCGGGGACCCGTCACACACACACGAGTGAGGCACCCCTGGGGAGTTAAAGCAGCTGCTGGCCGGCAAAGAGGAAGGGGTGGGCGCTGCCCTGGCAGGACACTAGACCCCTGCGCGGAGCCCGTCTGGGAGTCACTGACTGGACAGTGGCTCCCCTGAAAGCAGGCAGGCCCGTAAGGAAAAGACGCAAAATGACACTGGCTCAGAGCCATGGACCAGGAAGCACGACCGTTAGAGGACAACGCTCCCCCTGACGGCTAGGGGGGCAGAGGCAGGGGGCAGGGGGCAGGGGCAGGGGGCAGGGGGCAGGGGCAGGGGGCAGGGGGCAGGGGCAGGGGCAGGGGGCAGGGGGCAGGGTGCGGGGGCAGGGTGCGGGGGCAGGGGGCAGGGGGCAGGGGCAGGGGGCAGGGGGCAGGGGCAGGGGGCAGGGGGCAGGGGCAGGGGGCAGGGGCAGGGGGCAGGGGGCAGGGGGCGGGGGCAGGGGGCAGGGGCAGGGGGCAGGGGGCAGGGGGCAGGGACAGGGGGCGGGGGCATGGGGCAAGGGGCAGGGGGCAGGGGACAGGGGGCAGGGGGCGGGGGCAGGGGGCAGGGGCAGGGGGCAGGGGGCAGGGATCGGGGGCAGGGGGCAGAGGGGCAGGGGGCAGGGGCAGGGGGCAGGGGGCAGGGGCGGGGGCAGGGGGCAGGGGGCAGGGGCAGGGGAAGGGGGCAGGGGGCAGGGGCAGGGGGCAGGGGCAGGGGCAGCTGAGGCCTTTGCCTTGCACATGGCCAGAGTGTTCAGTCCCGAGCATCCGAAGGTTCCCCAAGCCCTGCCAGGACTGAGCCCTGACTAGCCGTAGGGACCCCAACCCGGGCACGTGGCGGGGGGGGGCAGCTGCCCCCTCAGCTCTGCCCTCGACAGCAGCTTCCCCCACCCTGGCGAGCCCGTTCCTCAGCCCTGCCAGCCAGAGACAACCACGTGTGGCAGGAAGGACTCAGGCCGGCCTGAGGGAGCCGCAGGAAACAGACCTTCCCGGGCCACCAGCTCTGGTGTGTCAGTGCTGGGCAGACAGCAGCGCACAGGACGGAAGCAGGAGTGTCCCAAAGGCCAGACAACGCACCTGTGTGTCCTGAGCCAACGGGAGGCCGCCCTCCACACGGGATCACTGTCAGAGATATGGCTCCTGGGAGGCTGGGCACCCTCACGTCCTGGGGTGTCCTCACGTCCTGGGGTGTCCCAATGTCCTGGGGTGCCCTCACATCCTGAGGTGCCCCGACGTCCTGGGGTGTCCTGACGTCCTGGGGTGCCCCGTCATTCTCCTACAGCCCCCCACAGACTGCCAGCCGCCAGCCTTCACACTGGCCCGCCCCTGGCCGTGTGTGCAGAGCGTCCCCAGGCTGGTCCCTGCCCCTGTGCCCCGCTGGGAGCTCCAGGCTCTGGACACGGGCACCTCACAGCCGTGCCGCTGCTCCACTGTGCAGGGCAGGGGCGTCAGCGCCACCTGCTGGCCCTCGGGCACCACCTCAACATGCTTCCCGCGCCTGCTCCTCCCTGACACCCGCACGGCCACACCCACGTGCAGTACTCACACCACTCCCACACTCACACTCACAACACACACTCACAACACACCACACTCACACTCACACCACACACTCACAACACACTCACCACACTCACACCACACACCACACTCACACTCACACCACACTCACCACACTCACACTCACCACACTCACCACACTTACATTCACCACACTCACACTCATGCTAACCACATTCACATTCACCACACTCACACTCACCACACTCACACTCACACTCACCACACTCACACTCACACCACTCACCACACTCACACTCACACCACACTCACCACACTCACACTCACAACACACACAACACACCACACACAACACACTCATACCACACACTCACAACACACTCACCACACTCACACTCACACCACACACTCACAACACACTCACCACACTCACACACCACTCACCACACTCACACCACACACTCACAACACACTCACCACACTCACACATTCACACTCACCACACCACACTCACACTTACCACACTCACACTTACCACACTCACACTCACCACACCTCACCACAAATACACTCACCACACTCATACTCACCACACTCACCTCATTCACACTCACCTCATTCACACTCACCACACTCACACCACACTCACACTCACACCACACACTCACACCACACTCACACTCACACATTCACACTCACCACACCACACTCACACTGACACCACACTCACTCACCACACTCACACCTCACCACACATACACTCACCACACTCATACTCACCACACTCACTCACCTCATTCACACTCACCTCACTCACACTCACCACACTCACACTCACACATTCACACTCACACCACACTCACACTCACACTTACCACACTCACACTCACCACACTCACCACACCTCACCACACATACACTCACCACACTCATACTCACCACACTCACTCACCTCATTCACACTCACCTCACTCACACTCACCACACTCACACCACACTCATACCACACACTCACAACACACTCACCACACTCACACTCACACATTCACACTCACCACACACACTCACACTCACATTCACCACACTCACACTCACCACACTCACACTCATACTACATTCACACTCACACTTACACTCCTCACACTCACACTCACCATACTCACACTCACTACATTCACACTCACCACATTCACACATTCACCACACTCACAGTCATCACACTCACACTCATACTCATCACACTCACACTCATACTCATCACACTCACACTCATACTCACCACATTCACACTCACCACATTCACACCGCATGCACACTCACCACACTCACACCACACTCATTCACCATACTACCACATTCACACTCACATTCACCACACTCACACCCACCACATTCACATTCACTACACTCACACTCATCACACTCACACTCACACTCACCACACTCACACTCACACCCACCACACTCACATTCACTACACTCACACTCATCACACTCACACTCATCACACTCACCACACTCACACTAACCACACTCATACTCTCCACTCTCACACTCTCCACTCTCACGCTCACCACACTCACCACATTCACAATCACCACACTCACAATCACACCCACCACAATCACATTCACTACACTCACACTCATCACACTCACACTCATCACACTCACACTCACCACACTCACACTCACACTCTCCACTCTCACATTCACCACTCTCACTCACCACACTCACCACATTCACACTCACCACACTCACACTCACACCCACCACACTCACACTCACCACAATCACCACACTCACACTCGCCACACTCACACTCATACTCACCACATTCACACTCACCACACTCATACTCACCACTCACACTCATACTCACTACATTCGCACTCACCACACTCACACTCACATTCACCACTCTCACCACACTCACACTTACCACACTCACACTCACATTCACCACACTCATACACTCATCACACTCACACTCACCACATTCCCACTCACCACACTCACACTCACCACACTCACATTCATCACACTCACACTTATCACACTCCACTCATACTCACTACATTCACACTCACCACACTCACATTCACCACTCTCACCACACTCACACTTACTACACTCACACCACATTCGCACTCACCACACTCACACTCACATTCACCACACTCACACTCACACTCATCACTCACAATCATACTCACCACATTTACACTCACACTCACCGCATTCATACTCACCACACTCACACCACACTCACAATCACCGTACTCACCACACTCACACTCACATTCTCCACACTCACACTCACCACACTCACACTCATCACACCACACTCACACAGCACTTACCACACTCACACCACGCTCACACCACATTCACCACTCACACCACATTCACCACACTCACACACCACACTCACCAGCACGGCCACACTCACACCATACTCACACCACACTCACACTCAGGCTCACACCACACTTACCAGCATAGCCACACTGTCCTTGCGTGAGCTCAGCTCATGTACACTCTGGAGGGTGAGGAGGTGAGCGGGGCTGTGGGGACCCCAGGGACTCTGGGTCGCGGGAGCTCGGGCGCCACTGGGAGACTGGGCAGCATCCCTGGGGGCTGCAGGGACCCGGTGCCGTGTGACTTGCTCTACGCTGGCCCACGGTGTGAGACGGGCTGGAGGCCGCACAGACCCAGGTGGGCACAGGAAACAAACGGAAGCGCAGTCGAGCCCCCAGCCTAGCACTCGGCACGTGCCTCCAGCCGGGCCCAGCCCTCTCCGTCTCCCTTCACGGCGTGCTCTGTGGGGAAAGGAGAAGGCGCGTGCAGCGGGCGGGGAGCTGGCCTGGCACGGCAGGCGGGGAGCTGGCAGGGTGCGGCAGGCAGGGAGCTGGCTGGGCGCGACAGCTCTCAGCTCTAAGAGCGGGACCGACAGGGTCACAGAGTTTCTGTGGGAATGACTCTGAGTGCCTGCAAATATTTTCTCTCAGACACAGTGGTGTTCAGTGGAACCAAACTGGCGCCGCGGGGGAGACCGCGAGGGGGCCGCGTGCAGACGGCCCGGGGCAGGCCCTGCCAGACCGGTGGCTCCTGTCAGAGCAGCCCTGGCCTCGGTCCTGTCCCTGCCGGGCCGTGGCTGCCACCATGAGGCCCAGAGGACGCAGCTCCACCAGAGGGTCAGCCTGGACACGGGGCGAGGGGAGGGCATCAGCGCCTGGCCGTGCCCTGGGCCGCCCTGACCCCCCGAGTCACCACTGGGCCTCTGGCCAGGCTCCCACAGCCCAGGACCAAGTTTTCTGAGAAACTAAGCTGCCGAATGTCAGGTACGTGGAACCATGCCCACAAGCCCCCTCCGGCTCGGCCTTGCCCCAGAGACCCACAGATAAGTCTTGAAGGAGACCAGCAGCCGCAAAAGACCAGAGGGACGAGAATCCCCAACTCCCAGAAGCACAACCCAGGCCTCGCCGTGGACACCACAGGCCCAGCCATGCCACTCAGGCTGGGCCACGCCACCCACAGGCCCAGCCACGACACCCACAGACCACAGGACACCCAGACCCGGCCACGCCACCCACAGACCCACAGGACACCCAGACCCGGCCATGCCACCCACAGACCCACAGGACACCCAGACCCGGCCACGACACCCACAGACTAATAGGACACCCAGACCCGGCCACGACACCCACAGACCAACAAGACACCCAGACCCGGCCACGCCACCCACAGACCCACAGGACACCCAGACCCGGCCACGACACCCACAGAGGCACAGGACACCCAGACCCAGCCACGACACCCACAGACACACAGGACACCCAGACCCAGCCACGACACCCACAGACCCACAGGACACCCAGACCCAGCCACGACACCCACAGACCCACAGGACACCCAGACCCAGCCACGACACCCACAGACCCACAGGACACCCAGACCCGGCCACGACACCCACAGACCCACAGGGCACCCAGACCCGGCCACAACACTCACAGGCCTGCTGCATGACCCACAGGGCCGGCCACACTTCTCTTGTCTGACTCTGACCCTTCTTGGGGGCCGCAGACCCAGGTGAAACCCTACACATGCTCCTCCCCACGTCACACAAGCACAGGCTCTGGGCCCGGCTTCACGCTCTGGCTCGGGGTCCGAGGGTGTTAGGGTGACCTTTCCTGTGCAAGCACACAGGGCTCAGGGGAGCCCCCAATCCTGATCTGTCCTCGTGGGGTCAGGGAGCACTGGGCCAGGAGGGCGGGTCTGACTCTCCCCGCCAAGGTCCCTGGTGGCCTCGTGGGCTGTGGGGCCCTCACAGCTTCCCCAGAGCTCAGCAGCCATGGGATGATCACAAACAGGGTGACGTGCACTGTGTCTGTGTGTACGTGTTCACATGTGTGTGCTGTGGGTATACATGTGCATGGAGATGCTCACTCTATGCATGGATACACACCTGTGCTCTTGTGTCGGCACGGACGCATGTGGAGGTGTGCATTGTGTACATGTGTACACACATGGGCTGTGTCTCCACAGATGCATGTGGAGGTATGCACTGTATACATGTGTGCACACATGTTTTTATATCCGCAAACATGCATGTGGAAGTATGCACCATATATGTACACATATGTACACCAGTTTTTGTGCTGATGCATACTGTATGTGTGCACATGTGCTTGTGTGTCTGTAGGCACAGTGTGTGCATGTGTGCACAAATGTGTGCTTGTGTCAGGACACATGTGAAGATGTGTGTACAAGCATGTACATGTGTGCAGATGTATTTACAGATGTTCAGTGTGTGTGTGTGCACACGTGGACATGCAGTATAGACGTACTGTCCCTCTGGCTGCATCTTAGCAGGCACGCCTGGAGGCTGCAGGAACAGAGACAGGCAGCCCCTCAGCAAGACACTCCCTCGTCCGAATGGAAACCAACGGTGGGCTTGCTGGGGTGTCGCTAGCCCTTCGTGAACCGTGCCGGGTGTGCACACTAGCCCTTCGTGAACCATGCCGGGTGTGCACACACTAGCCATTCCTAAAAACTTGCCGGGTGTGTGCACACTAGTTCTTTCTGAACCTTGATGGGTGTGTGCACACCAGTCATTCCTGAACCTTGCAAGGTGTGTGCACACTAGCCCTTCATGAACCATGCTGGGTGTGTGCACACTAGCCCTTCATGAATCGTGCTAGGTGTGTGCACACTAGTCTGTGTGAACCGTGCCGGGTGTGTGCACACCAGCCCTTGAGTCTTGTGGCAGTATCTGTCTCTCCTGCTGGCCGAGGCTCTTCGTGGGCTAGCAGGTGAGTTTCACATGACTGATACCTGTGGCCACAGGTCGCAAGAGTCCCGTGGTGGCCCTGGGAGAGCCGTGGGCCCTCAGCTCTATCGGCAAGGGAGTGCTCTGTGCTCAGTCCCTCGTGGCCCCAGAGGAAAGGCTGGGGTGGCACAGCAGCCTGACACCAGCCCCCACAGAAGGACTGATGGGGTGGGGGGCCACGGGGCCACGGGGCCAGGGGGCGAGGTGGGAGCCAGGCCTGCACCGACCGACACGCACGGGTGGGGGTGAAGTTCAGGGCCGGGGACACACGCCCGGGCCCCAGGAGCCTCCTACTGACAAGCCTCCCCCCCACCCCTTCCCCGGGTCCCGCCATGGACCCCGCGCCCCTCGCCAGGACCAGCCCCCACGGCTGTCCAGGCGCCCAGCACCAGAGACGCCAGGAGCACACGCCAGCCGCACGCCCTGCCGAGGGTCCTCCTCACCCGGCCCCCCCCCGACCCCACGCACACGGCCCTGGGGGAAGGAACTCTCCAGTGACCCCACAGCGTGCAGACCCCCAGACGAGCCCCGGGGCTAAGGGCTGACGGGGCTGAGCGCGCTGAAAGCCCCCAGACCCTCTCACGGCCCCAGCCCTGCACTGACGACCCGTACCACCCCGCCTCAGAGTCCCCAGCACCCACTCACGGGCCCTGCACTGCCCTGAACGGCTCCCCAGCACCCCCCTCTGGCACCCAGGCTCCCGCCTCTCCGCGCCCAGCACCCTGCCTCTCGCCGCCCCCCCCCCCAGCAGGCTGGCACTCTCTCCTGGAACTCCCCCACAGGGACCCCCCGCAGTGCCATCAGCTGCTCCCTCCCGGGAAATGCCCTTCCTGCCCCTGAGGGGCCCCGGGATTAACCCACATCAGTGTAACAGCTCCCCGTGCCCTGCACGCCAGGTTAATTGGACACTCCCCCGTGCGCGTCTGTGCAGAGTGATTGCAAACACCCTCGACGGCGGGGCCTGGGGGATAATTGGGGCGTAGGGAAGGGCATGAATGCAGAGGGAGGAAGACGGTGGCAGATACAGTCGTGTAATTACAAGGTTTGTGTGCGACGGGCTAATTACAGAATTCCGCGGAACCGCCACGGGGCTGAACGCAGGCAAGGCTCGGTGGGCGCTCGCCACTAGGTGGCGGTGTAGACCCGGCCCAGGAGCCGCCGCGCGGCAGTCCGATGGGCAGCGAAGCTGGGGGCGCCCAGCGGGCAGCAGGGAGCTCTCAGAACCCTCCAGAAGCCTGAGGCGTGGAGAGTAGCTCCGGCAATACAGGCGGGGAGACCCCAGGGCCCGAAGGGCTGGAGGTGACGCATTTCGCCAGTTCCCCGGCCCTTCCAATTGGCGCCTGAGGGGGTGTATGTAAGTGTGTGAGTACGTGTGTGCGAGGGTCTGGAGCTGTGTGTGCAAGTGTGCGAGTGTGTGTGCATATGTATGTGCAAGCGTGTATGTATGTATATGTGCAAGGGTATGTGAACATGCAGTATGTGTGATTGTGTGTACGTGTGTGAATTGACTATGAGTGTGAATGTGTGTACGTGAGTGCGTGTTGGTGTATGTGAGTGTGAATTGAGTGTGTGTATATGTGGTTGTGTATGTGAATGCATGTGTGAGTGTAAATGTACACGTGAATGTTTGTGTTTATCAACGTGTATGAGTGTGAATGTGTGTAAGTGTTGGAATGTGTGTGCATGAGTATTGTGAGAGTGTGTATGTCTGTGAATGTGCACAGTGTGATGTGTGTGAATGTGTGCAAGCATATTCTGTGACTGTGTATGTGTGTGAATGTGTGCCTTGTCAGTGTGTGTGTGTGTGTGTGTGTGTGAGCACACAGCAGGCCCGGGCATGGTCCCTACAGGCTGCCCACAGCAGGACCACTCGGGCACCTTGGCCGGCCAGCACGGCAAGGCCGACTCCAGTCACTGCTGCCAGAAGAGCACCGCGACTGCCTCCTGGCGGGAGCCAGAGCAAGAGCCTGTGCCCGAGGCCCAGTGCTGGCCCGGAATGAGCCCCTGTGCCCGAGGCCCGGAATGAGCCCCTGTGCCCGAGGCCCGGAATGAGCCCCTGTGCCCGAGGCCCGGAATGAGCCCCTGTGCCCGAGGCTGGGTGCTGGCCCAGAGTAAGCCTGTGTGCTCGAGGCCCGGTGCCGGCCGTGCACACTCCTGCTGGTGGCGGGACAGGCCCAGGCAAGGGCCGGGGGCTCCGGCAGGAAGACAAAAGGCCAAACACATGAGGCTGCCCTGGCCCCTGGGCTCACTGCTGGGCACCGCACACATGCTCCCGGGCCTCCTGCACAGGGAAGCCCACCCTGCCCGAGCGAGCCCCCGACTCTGCCTCCACTTACAGCTGAGCCCTGTAGCTCTCCACGGCCTGCGTGCCCCTCACATGGACATGTGCTCCCACGCACACAGGTACACATGCACACACGTGCACGCTTGCTCACATGTGCACAGGTACACACGTGCACGCTTGCTCATATGCGCACAGGTACACACGTACATGCTTGCTCACATGCGCACAGGAACACATGCACATGTGCATGGTTGCAGTCTCACGCACACGCCTGCCCCATCCGCACCCCATGCAGGTCTCGTCATCAGCGGGGTCTCTCCTCAGCATCTCTACCGTGGCCACATGCTGCTGTGGGCGGCTCCCTGGGCTCGGGGCCCCCCACATGCTCCGCAGAAACTCCTCAGGCTGGGCCGGAGGCTGCCGTCTCTGGGGCACCGCTGCTGTCCTGAGGTGCTCACCCAGCCGCCGGGGAGCCTCTGCAGGGTACATCTGGGGGGCTCTGAGACCCCTGAGGCCCCCGGGCTTCTGCGCAGACGTTTATACGGCAGAGGCGGGTGGTCCCAGCGGTGGCCGGCTTAGGGAATGCTGCCGCTGGGTTGGACTGCGAGCGGACAGACACCTCGGGCACAGGCTGAGTGGACAGGCGGCAGAGAGCACCCTGCCCCATGCGGGGCTGGACAGGGCCGGGGGCCGTGAAGGACACAGCACAGCACAGGCCGGGCCATCTGTGGGCCTCTCAGAGCCGCGGGCCGGGGATCTGCGGGGCTACGGCCCGCGTGGGGTGGACGCACGGCTGCCCCAGGTCCCCGCCTCAGCATCGGAACTTCAGAGCCCACAGAGGCTCCCGCCCTTCGGGGTCAGTCCACAGAGGTGGGCGCAGACAGAAAAGCCCCCCACCCCTCCACGGGATCCACACAGGCAAACACTTCCAGTCCAAGGGTCACTGCACACCCTCCCACGGGCTCCGAGGAAAGAGGGGAGGCTCCTTCCTGCTCTGCCCAACTCCACGGCCAAGCTGGTGCTCACACAAGCATTCAGGCACAGCACCAGGGCCAAAGACGCTGCAGCACAGGAGGAGCCAGAGAGGCCGTGACTGAGCAGGCTGGCCTGGCCCTGAGGCCGAGGAGACCAGGCCTGCCCTGAGGCTGTGAGACCAGGGCTACAGGCTCCTGTGAGTGCTGGGACTGGCTGTGGACTGGCCCGTGCTGTCCCCACCGAGCCCCCCAGGCCTCCGCTGTTGGGTTCCAACAGGCTCGGGCAGAGCTGAGTTCTCAGGCATATTCCCCTCCCTGCATCCCTCTGAGCACTGCACCAAGAGCAGAGCCAGCTCAGGATGCTGCACTCCCCCACAGACTGAGGGAGGTGGGGAGGGAGGCCCCAGAGGGGCTGCAGGGTGTCCCTGGCACGGCTGAGGCTGGGCCCTGCCCACACATCACCTTCCCGGGTAAAAATAGCCTCTCCCTCTGCTGACGGAGCAGGGGCGCCAAGTGACATGCTCTGCTCTTCCTCAACTGCATCGGCCTCTGTGTGACATCCAGAAGGCTGTCAGGGGGCTCAGAGCACCCTCAATGCCAGGGAGGAAACAGGCAATGCCGGGGAGGGAACTCTCTAAGGCACCCACAACGCCAGGGAGGGAGGGGTCCCCTCAGTCCTGGTCCCCTCAGTCCTGGTCCCCTCAGTCCTGGTCCCCTCAGTCCTATTCTCCCTCAGTCCTGGTCTCCTCAGTCCTGGTCCCCTCATTCCTGGTCTCCTCAGTCATGGTCTACTCAGTCCTATTCTCCCTCAGTCCTGGTCTCCTCAGTCCTGGTCCCCTCAGTCCTGGTCTCCTCAGTCATGGTCTACTCAGTCCTATTCTCCCTCAGTCCTGGTTCCCTCAGCCCTAGTCTCCTCACTCCTGGTCCCCTCAGTCCTGACACCCCTTAATTCTAGTGTCTGCCCCAATACTCTCTGGCCAGCATCCCCCACAACCTCTCAGCTGACATGGTCTCAGTCCCTTCACCCTCCTCTCCTGGTCACTCACCCTCTCACTCACCAGACTCTCCTCCTCTCCCCTCCCACATGTGATTCACTCACCCACTGCAAAAAGAAAAAAATCCACATGCTTCACCCACCATAAAACATCCATATGCGGCCCACGAGTGGCTCCTCCACTCCTGAGCGGCCATGATCCCAGAGACACACAAACCAATTTTGGAACGTAGCAGTTTCTGGCAGAAATACTCCTAGACCATGAACTAAGCTATGCCCCGAGCTGCCCCGGGGGGGTGAGGTGGGGGGCAAAGGGCATTGTCCCTTCCACCTTCTCCCCTCAGCTGCAGCATGGTGACTGCCATCTTTCAGAGCCTATTGGACAGAGGTATGAGTTTGCAGTGACTGGGCACTCGGGCAATCTTGGGATGGTGGGGCGGAACCGACGCTGCTCCCCGCCCAGACAAGACCCTGAGTGGCCGCCCATGAACGGCTCCTCCGCTCCTGAACGGCCATGATCCCAGAGGCACACAAACCAATCTCAGAACCCAGCGGCTTCTGGCAGAAATGCTTCTAGACTGTGAACTGAGCTATGGCTCCATGCCGCCCCGGACTTAACTACTAAAATACCAGAAATGCAAAACTGCGCAGCCACTAATGCTCTTCACTATCAGCAATAGAAAACAAATTATTAAATGATGCCTTTTCGGCAGGTCTGATTGTTGGGGGGAAATTCCAAATAATAATAATGGGTTTTCTCCCAAAGAAATTGAACATAATCAAAGTAAAGAGGAGTCAAGTGAAAATCTGCCACACAGGCCGGGTAGGGGGGTGGGAGGGGGATATACTGGGGCTCTTGGTGGTGGAACATGTGCACTGGTGAAGGGACGGGTGTTTGTTCATTGTGTGACTGAGACTTAAACCTGAAAGACTTAAACCTGTTCTCATGGTGATTCAATAAAAACATAATAATAAAATAAATGAAAAAAAAAGGATACCTGGGGAAAAAAAAAAACATCCACACGCTTCATTCACTCACCACAAAACAGCCACGATTCACTCACCACAGAACATCCACATGACACACTTAGAGCGAATGCATACATGTCACCTGCCACGAGCACTGTGCTCCGTCTCCCGCCCCGCCTTGGGGCTCAGAGAGGAGCCACTGCGGAAACTGCACGGAGTTAGGGCCCCCCGGCCAAAGCTTGCGCAGTGCCGGCTGCAGAGCTGGTGTCACCAGGAACGGCCTCCGGGCCTCTGTGGACACTGAAGGGACCCACCCGGCACCCAGCACAGCAGGTGTGGCAGCCTCCCAGGTGACCGGCTGTCACCCTCACTGGTTGGTGCCACGCAGGGAGATGGGGCCTCTGCCCTCCCAGAGGGGCCGGGTGCAGCCTTGTCGGCTCAGCCTCCTCCTCCGCACCCCAGGGGAGCCCCGTGGCCCGAGCAGCCCTGAGGAGCCCACGGCGGGAAGTGCGTGTCTGGGCCGTGTGGGCTCTGCCCGCTCACAGCACCCTACGCACAGCCCCACTCAGCCTCAGGGCCTGCCCTCTGGGAAAAGAGGGAGCCGAGCCCCGGCCAAGCTGAGCCCACAGGGGCCTCCCCTCTCCCCTCAGGGAGTGAACGTGGGCATGTGTGTGGGAGGGTGTGTTCAAGTGTGTGTATACGTGTGTTTGGGTGTATATGTGTGAGTATATGGGTAACTGTTCCTGGGTGAGAGGAAATGTGCATGAGTGTGTGAATGTGTGCATTAGTGTGTAAGGATGTATGCATGTGAGTGTGCAAGAGAATATGTGCCTGAGTGTGTGAGAGCATGTATGAGTGTGAGTCTATGAGTGTGTAAGAACGTGTGCTTGAATGGGGAATGTGAGCATGTCTGAGAATCTGTGAGTGTGTGAGAATGAGTGATGTGGGGGAGAGTGTGTGTATGGAAAGGAGAGGCAGTGAGAGAGAATTGTGGCTGTGCTTGTGGCTGTGTGTGAGAGGGTGTGCAAGATGTGTGGAAGTCTGTCCAGGTGAGGAGACTGAGGGAGTGTCTGTGTATGAGAGTGCATGAGTGCATGGGGAGTGACTGTGTGAGTGTGGAGGGAGAGAGTAAGAGGACGTGTGTGTATGTGTGTGGGGGTGACTGAGAGAATGTGCATATGCAGAGGTGTGAGAGTGTAAATCTAAGTACGGGTGGAGAGTGTGAGAGGATCTGTGTGAGCGGGGGCGGGGGAGAATGTGAGAGAGATTTGTGAGGCTGTGTGAGTTGGGGAGAGTGAGAGAAAGTGTATCACTGTGTGAGTGTGGGGAGTGTGCCTGTGGCTGTGTGACTGAGTATGGAGAGAGAATTGTGACCATGCGGGAGGAGTGTGAGAGAGAATTGTGACTGTGTGCATGTGGGGCGAGTGAGAGAGAATGTGACTACAGACGCCTGGGGAGTGTGACAGAGAACATGTGAGCGACTGTCAGCATGTGGGAGAGTGTGACGGAGGATGTGTGTGTGATTGTGTGAGAAAAGTGTGAGCGAGAACTGTGTGTTTGCGTGTGGGGAGTGAGAGGGAATGTGTGACTGTGTGTGTACGTGTGGAGAGAGAATGTGTGCGGCTGTGCCTGTGGGAGTGTGTGTGTGTGTGTGTGTGTGTGTGAGAGAGAGAGAGTTGGGGGGAGAGACTGTGTGCCCCGTTGATGGCACTAAGGTCCCCTCTGGCCCCTGACAGCTTCCCTGTGGCGGCTGCTTGCCAGGGGCAACTCCGGGTCAGCGCCCACCTTCTCTGAGGGAGCGTCCAGAGTCGGTCCAGGAGGCCTGAGCAGGAGGCGGCAGGCAGCACGCAGCGCGGGTGTGAGGGAACAAGGACAAGCGACCCCAGAGTACATGTCCACGCTGTCTCCACGCTGACACGCTCACGAGTGTGCTGGTACCACTCAGGCGCGGGGCCAGGCCCGCTGAGGGACGTGGATATCCGGGTGCCCAGACCAGCCCCGGGAGCTGCAGCCTGGTCCTCGCGGCTTCTCCACACGTGTCGCTGCTCTGGTGTCTCCCGGCTGCTTATGTAAACAAACTCTAAATGCAAATGTTTCCAGGACACCCCCCACACCCCACCATTGGCTGGGGCGCAGGGAAAGGCTTTCCCAACCGTCAGCACTTTGAAGCCCTGTTACCAGACAGCTTTGGGGTTCCCATGGCAACCGCTCCATCGCCTAGGTGACAGTGATCTTATGATGTCACCAGTGAGCACAGCAACTGGGAAAACACAGGGACACTTCCTCCTGGTGCCCCCGCCTCCCCGAGTGCCCTGCAGCCTCACTGGCTTGGGGCAGCAAATATCCGGCTCCACCCCCCTCTCGAGGCCACACTCCCACCTCAGCCCTGCCCGGCCAGGCTCCAGGCTGCCACTCGGAGGCCACCGTGATGATGGGCACACGGGGACGCCATGGAACATGCACCCTGATGCGGTCACCAGAGGCAGCAGGAGCCACTGTGGGGAGGAGGGGAGGGGAGGGGAGGAGAAGGGAGGGGAATAGTGGGGAGGGGAAGGGAGGGGAATAGTGGGGAGGGGAGAAGAGGGGAGGGGAGGGGAATAGAGGGGAGGGGAGAAGAGAGGAGGGGAGGGGAGGAGAGGGGAAAGGGAGGGGAGGGGAAGGGAGGAGAAGGGAGAAGAGGGAAGGGGCTTGAGGGGAGAGTGGGGAGGGGAGGAGAGGAGAGGGTGGGGAGGGGAGGGGTAGGGGAGTTGGAGAAAGGGAGGAGGAGGGGGAGGGGTGAGACAGAGGGGGGAGGGGAGGAGAGGAGAAGAGGGGAGGGGAGTAGAGGGGAGGGGAGAGGGAAAGAGAGGAGAGGCGGGAAGGGAGAGGGGTAGGGGAGAGTTGGAGAAGGGGAGGAGGGGGAGGGGTGAGAGGGGGGAAGGGGAGGAGGAGAGGGGAGAGAGAACAGGGAGCTGCCCCAGGGAGGCGGCGGGCAGCAGGCAGCGGGCAGGGCGCTGGCCCCAAGCGGGAGGGGGCTCTGTGAGCGGGGGCAGAGCCGGGGGCAGGGAGGGCTGCAGGGCGGGCTCCAGGGGAGGCCCAGCACCCCCGTGGGTCATCACGTCTTGCTTCTGGCGCCAGAGTCACGTGGCACCTCCCGAGAGCGGGTGCGAGCGGCAGGCGTCGGCCCCTTCCTGGGCACCCTCGGCCGGTGGGAAACCCTGACCACGCGGCAAAGGCCAAAACCACAAAGAGAAACCCTGAGACACAGCGGTATACCCACACTCTAGAACGTTCCCTCTAGTCCCAGAACTGGGTGTGATTGAAGGTCCGGGGGGAGGGGTCAAATGTCTCTGTGGCTGTGGGGGCTCGGGCCAGGATCCGCGCCTCTGGGGGCGACACAGCCCAGGAGGGCGGACATGGCCCGGTCTGCAGGTTCTGTCCCCGACGCCCACAGAGGCAGCTGTGCTGTCCTGCCTGCTCTGACACGCCCCCGCGTCCCCTCCTCTCCGGGCGCTGCGGCCTGAGCACACGGCCCACCCAGCCGGGCTCCTTCCCGCCACCAAGCCCTCGCCTGCACCACCAGTGAAGCCCCTCTCAGTGCCCTGAGCCCGCCGACCCCAGCTCCGCTGCCCCTCCGGGCGGTGCGAAGGGGGGAAACGAGGGCACGTAGGGGCGCAGCTGGTCCCTCCCACCGACCCCCAGGCTCGAGTCGTGGGGGTCCACCTGCACCCCAGGGTGAGCTCACCCCAGGGCACGCTGCAGACGGGAAGGGCCGGCCATGCACACACATGCCCATAGGCACAAATGCTCGTGTGCAGGGATGCGGGCCGGGAGTGTGGGCATACAGGATGGCATGCAGTGTGCACGCATGGACGCACAGGCAAGCCCGCACACACATGCACAGACAGGGATGCACACAATCACAGATGCAACACACAGAGGTGCATGCACACACAACCCACACACACACGGGCAGACACGGGTGCACATACACATACAGGGATGCAGGCAGGCTCAGAAACACGTGTGCACACAGATGCACACACGCAGGTGTGCACTCACAAAAGCATGCAGGGAGTCATGCATAAATATACAGGGATGCATGCAGGCACAGAAGCACATGCATGCAGGTGTGCACCCATGAATGCAGGTGTGCATACACAACCCACATGCACACAGGCAGACAGATGCACACACATGCAGGCAGGCATGAATACACACACGCACACAGGCACAGACACACATGCATGCACATACAGACAGCGGGCAGGCATAGACAGCACATGCACGAAGCACACGTGCATGCACAGGGCCACATGCTGGCACGCAGCTCACACATAGACACGCATGCGCGCCTCCCCAGCTGGCTCTATCTTGGAAAACACTTGGTGGCAGCTGGACTCGGGCCAGCCTGGGACAGTGAGGTCCCGTCCTCCGAAGGCGTCAGAGGCCTCAGGACACGCAGTGTGTCTCCGGCAAGGTTGGCTCTGCCCGCACAAACCAGTCAGCCCCGCAGCTGCCCACGGCCCCCGGCCCGGACCCCGCTGGAGGCTTTGCAAGCAGGAGGGTCCCGCAGACTTGGCGGGCGGGCAGGGGGCCTTGTCCGGCCTCCGAACCTCTGTGCCAGTGAAGGGGTGCGAGCCGCGTCCAGGCGCCAGCTGGACACATCCTGGCCCTCAGGCGTCCAGGCAAGCCCCTCCCCGTCCACCTGGCCCGGCCCCACTGGGCCGAGGGACCCCCACCCACAGCTCACGCCCTGGCCACTCAGCCGCAGCCTCTGCTCTCTCCTGGGCATCCCCCAGGGCCCCGCAGCCCACTGGGTGGCACACTGGGTCCTCAGTGTCCGCCCCCCCCAGAAATGCTCGACGGGGGACCCCCGCAGTCCGCACCGAGCCTATGGCAGACACCCCCTTGTAGCCCGCACAGCACGAGGCGGAAGGACCCACAGAGGCCGCGACTGCGGCAGCAGACAGGAGTGCACACCCACAGACCACCCGCACAGACGGCAGCCAGAGCAGGGGACATGGCCGCTTCGAGCAGGCGCACCGCCCTGTCCCGGCTGCCCGAGACCCAGGTCTCGCCTCAGGAGAGTGAGTCACCCTGTCCCGGCTGCCCGAGACCCAGGTCTCGCCTCAGGAGAGTGAGTCACGCTGGTCTGCACAGCCTCCTCCTGCCTCCCCCTGTTCGCGCCTGAGAGGTCTCGGCATTCCCTTATGCGTCTCCCATCGGAGTCGGAGTCCACGTGCCGTGAGGGAGGGATGAGGACAGGGCTGGGAGTGGCCCCACTGATCCCCCCAGGCACTCAGCCCCAGAACCAGGCACGGCTGTCCTGGCTCACCCTGATGGCAGGACGCCTGTGACTAAGGTGGCTGTGACCCAGGGCAGCTGTGCCCAGGGTGTCCTCACTGACCCCATGGGTTACCCCCAACATCCTACAGGACTACCCTCCTCACCTCCCCCCCAGATTACAGCCCTCACCTCTCCTACGGATTACAGCCCTCACCTGACCCCCGGATTACACCCTCACCAGTTCCCCAGATTACACCCCTCACCTGCCCCCCGGATTACACCCCTCACCTGTTCCCCAGATTACACCCCTCACCTGACCCCCGGATTACACCCCTCACCTGACCCCCAGATTACACTCCTCACCTGACCCCCGGATTACCCCCCTTACCTGACCCCCAGATTACACCCCTCACCTGACCCCCGGATTACACCCCTCACCTGACCCCCAGATTACACTCCTCACCTGTTCCCCAGATTACACCCCTCACCTGACCCCCAGATTACACTCCTCACCTGACCCCCGGATTACACCCCTCACCTGTTCCCCAGATTACACCCCTCACCTGACCCCCGGATTACACCCCTCACCTGACCCCCAGATTACACTCCTCACCTGACCCCCGGATTACCCCCCTTACCTGACCCCCGGATTACACCCCTCACCTGACCCCCATATTACACCCCTCACCTGACCCCCGGATTACACCCCTCACCTGTTCCCTGGATTACACACCTCACCTGACCCCCAGATTACACCTCACCTGACCCCCGGATTATACCCCTTACCTGACCCCCAGATTACACCCCTCACCTGCCCCCCGGATTACACCCCTCACCTGTTCCCCAGATTACACCCCTCACCTGACCCCCGGATTACACCCCTCACCTGACCCCCAGATTACACCCCTCACCTCTCCTATGGATTACACCCCTCACCTCACCATGGATTACACCCCTCACCTGTTCCCCGGATTACACCACCTGACCCCCGGATTACAGACCACACCTGTCTGTGTGAGACGGCTGTGAGGGGCTGGAGTCAGGGTAGGGTCGAAGGCAGGTGCAGGCTGACGAGCTGCTGTGAGTCCCCTCAGAGGCCAGGCGTATAGGGAAGGGTCATCACGCAATGGCCAGTGGGTGGACACTGCCAAGCACTGGGTTGGGGCGAGACCATCAGTGGACGGTAGTTTGCTCACAGGACAGGAAAGAGCTGGTCAGGAGAGGGGACAGACAACTGTGGGCTCCTGAGCCCAGGAGGGGCTCTGACGCGAAACAGAGTTAGCCACGGGGTCCGGTCACCCAGAGGCTGTGGCAGCCAGGACAAGGCAGCGGCCCCAAGACAGTGAGCTGGGTGAGTCCGAGGGGGAGTTGGGAGAGCACCGACCACGTGCTCTTCCATCCTGGGGACAGGGCCATGATGGACAAGAACCACGCCCACCACGGTCACTGACGCCCCCGTCACCTGAGGGGCTGCTCTGACCCTCTGATGCCCACTGTTCCCTGAGGGGCTGCTCTGACCCTCTCTGATGCCCACTGTCCCCTGAGGGGCTGCTCTGACCCTCTCTCGCCCATTGTCACCTGAGGGGCTGCTCTGACCCTGACGCCCTCGTCACCTGAGGTGCTGCTCTGACCCTCTGATGCCCACTGTCCCCTGAGGGGCTGCTCTGACACTCTCTCTCGCCCACTGTCCCCTGAGGGGCTGCTCTGACCCTCTCTGACGCCCACTGTCACCTGAGGGGCTGCTCTGACCCTGACGCCCACTGTCCCGAGGGGCTGCTCTGACCCTCTGATGCCCACTGTCCCCTGAGGGGCTGCTCTGACCCTCTGATGCCCACTGTACCCTGAGGGGCTGCTCTGACGCCCACTGTCCCTGAGGGGCTGCTCTGACCCTCCCTGATGCCCACTGTCCCCTGAGGGGATGCTCTGACCCTCTCTCTCACCCACTGTCCCCTGAGGGGCTTCTCTGACCCTCTCTCTCGCCCACTGTCCCCTGAGGGGCTGCCCTGACCCTCTCTGACGCCCACTGTCCCCTGAGGGGCTGCTCTGACCCTGACGCCCACGTCACCTGAGGGGCTGCCCTGACCCCTCGTCTGGCCCGTCCTCTGACCGAGCTTCTCTGCCTCCTCCAGGCTATGCTCTGGGTCTGGGGGCTGTTGCCTTTGCTCGGGGCCCCGAGCAGTGACAGGGCCTGGAGCCTCGCGCCACGCGGCTGGGAGCGGCCCCAGGAGCCAGGGTCGGGTGAGAGCCCTCTACAGTGTCCGAGGTCCAGCCTTGCTCTCCTCCCTGTACGGCTCGGACCCTGCTTGTACGTCCACCTTGAGCCCCCGACAGCGGGACCCCGTGCATCCCCAGAGGCGCTGGGAGCCGGGCTGAGCGCACAGGAGCAGGGGCCAGGAGTCAGGGACGAGAGAGGCAGCACCGCCGACCCCAGAACTTTAGAGCCCCCCAAGGCCCCCCAGGAAGGATGCTCACCAGACGGAGAAATAGTCTAACCACCAAAGCAGCCTAAGCCACAGAGCATTCACATGGATATAGCAGACACATGTTACTTGCATTTCTGTATTAAACAAGATACAGTAACACTTCTATGTCAAACTAGCGTGGCTACACTTCTATATAGGACTGGTGAATAGTAACATTCCTCTACTGTAGCACTGTCAGCCAATATGTAGCTACATTCCTGTAGAAAACTAATGTATAGTTACTTTTTTATTATTACTTTTTCAATGAAATCACAGTGGGAAAGACCCTGACAAAGGTGTCTGTGATTAGGCTTCAGCCATACAGTGTCAACACCCGTCCCCCCACAGGGTCCCCGGGGCCCCTCCCGCCACCCCATAGAGCTACGTTTCTGTATCGGTCTAGCATACAGCCCCATTCCTGTGGTGAACTAGCATACAGCTGCGTTTCTACGTTGGTCGAGCAGATACTCACATTTCTATAGGAACGAGTCTAGGGTCTCCCTCTTTATAAACTAGTATTGCCTCGGCCTCACTCAGGAAAGGGGACGGCCATGCCCTGAGGGCTGGGGGCTGCCCCTGCGCTGAGGGGAGCCCTGTGTGAGCAAGGGACAGTCACCTGCTTCCCTGACGCCTCATCAGTCACTCAGGGCTCCAGAGTGCCCCAGCCCACAGGACGAGCCGAGACAGGTGAGGTGGGTGTGAGTACAGGCAGGGCGGGGGAGTCACAGGTGAGGAGACACCTGGGAGAGTGGTCACAAGCGTGAACAGACACGGGTGAGAAAGGTCACAGGTGCGGGGAGACAGGTGAGAGGAGATACAGGGGAGAGTGCTCACAGGTGAGAGGAGACCCTCGTGAGAGTGCTCACAGGTGAGAGGAGACCCCGGTGAGAGTGCTCTCAGGTGAGAGGAGACCCTCGTGAGAGTGCTCACAGGTGAGAGGAGACCCTCGTGAGTGCTCACAGGTGAGAGGAGACCCTCGTGAGAGTGCTCACAGCTGTGAGCGGTCACAGGTGAGTGTGTCACAGGTACAAGTGGCCGCTCGCATGGGTGGAGACACAGGTGAGTTTGGTCTCAGGTGACAGTGGTGAAAGGTGGGGGAGACCCAGGTGAGTCGCAGGTGTGGGCGGAGAGAGGGAGCGGGGACAAGATGGGGGAACAGACGATGCGTGGAGGGTCGCTGCTGGGCGGTGAGGAGTCCCCCAGACAGGCCCCCAGCAGGCTCCGGGGTCTGCCCAACGCAGGCCTGGAGCACAGGGCGCTCCTCCAGGAGCGGGACAGGCGCTGGTGGAGGGTGACATGCGTGCCGTGAGGGTGGGTGTGTGGCTGTAGGGTACAGGTGTGTTGTGTATGTTGTGGGGGTGTGGTGTGACTGTGTAGTATGGTGTGTGAGGTACGTGGTGTATGGCTGTGGTGTGCAGGTGTGTGTTGTGTATGTTGTGAGGTATAGTATATGGTGTGTGAGGTGTGTGGTACATAGTGTGGTGTGTGGTGTATGGCTGTGGTGTGCAGGTGTGTGTTGTGTATGTTGTGAGGTATAGTATATGGTGTGTGAGGTGTGTGGTGCATAGTGTGGTGTGTGGTGTATGGCTGTGGTGTGCAGGTGTGTGTTGTGTATGTTGTGAGGTATAGTATATGGTGTGTGAGGTGTGTGGTGCATAGTGTGGTGTGTGGTGTATGGCTGTGGTGTGCAGGTGTGTGTTGTGTATGTTGTGAGGTATAGTATATGGTGTGTGAGGTGTGTGGTGCATAGTATGGTGTGTGGTGTATGGCTGTGGGGGGCAGGTGTGTGTTGTGTATGTTGTAGGGGTATAGTATGTGGTGTGTGAGGTGTGTGGTGCAGTGTGGTGTGTGGTGTACGGCTGTGGTGTGCAGGTGTGTTGTGTATGTTGTGGGAGTGGTGTGTGACGTGTGTAGTATGTGGTGTGAGAGCTGTGTGGTGTATAGTGTGGTGGGCAGGGGTGTCGGGGGGGAACCTGTGCGTGCCGGGGTGTGTGTGGTGTGTGTTCTGGGCCATCACTTCGGCCGGACAGGTGGGACGGGCCGGCAGGTTCGCCCGTTCCTGAGGGGTGGGACACACTTCCTGGTGCTGCCAACTGGGGGGCTCCTGGGTGCAGCTCAGCAGAGCCTGCCCCTTGGGGGGAGGGGGCTGGGCCTGAGGGGGAGGGGGAGGGGCGCACGCCTGTGTCCCTGTGAGGTGACAGTGCGGCCCTGTCCCCGCCCACAACCCCCAGCACCGCCCCAGGTCCCTGCTCTGTCCCAGCCCCCTGGCTGGGGCTCCTGGTCCCTGGACACGTTGCTCCCTGGGGTCTCTGCCACAGGTGAGGGACCGCGTGCTGTCCGTCTTCCTCTGCGGCCCCCACTCAGGGCCACGGTCTTGGGTCCCATCGAGCTGCAGCAGAGACTGCGTTTCGCCTCGCCCTCGAGCTGCACACACAGCACAGTGCTCTGTCCCCCGGCGCGGCCACCCCAGCTGGGGCTGCTCACTCACCTGGCGGCTCCAGTCCTCGCTCTGAGATGCCGCCATGCTGTCTTCGCGGGAGGCCGGGACGGGACAGAGAGGGGCTCCTCGCTCCGCATCCCCAGGTGGCCCTGCGCCCTTCTCACCTGGCGAGGCGATGTCCTGTGGGCAGTGAGCTGCATCTCACTGGCCGAAATGGAGACGGGCGCGTCCTCCTGGCCTTCGGGCGGTTCCCGTGTCTACTTGGGGGGTTTGTCTCTTCCCCCCGTTTTCCCTTGGGGTTGCTTGTTCTCTGTCGTCCTTTGAGTTCTCGACGGACAGACGGGGAAGTGGCCCTCGATCCCTTTACCTGGTGTGCGGCGGGAGAACTCTCTCCCGTTCCGTGAGGGGCTCCTCAGTGCTGGTCTCTCCCACAGGGCAAACAGTTCTGGTCTGCAACTCCCGTTAGCTTATTTCTGCTTCTGTTTCCTTTGCCAGTGGAGTTGACGCATCAAAGATCCCTCTGAGATGGATTTCATGGGAAGGTCTGTGTATGTTTTCCCAAATATATTTGTAGGTTCTGGTCTAATATGAAGGTCTTCAATCCACCTGTACTGACTTTTTTGTATGCTGTGCTTGGGGATCGAATCTATTTTCTACACTTTCTACATTTCTTTAGACACAGCTGATAAGTCTCCCTGTAGCATTGCTTCCTTAATCCCTGCACTTAGCTCCTGCGTCGTTAACTGCCCATACTTCTAGGGGCTTTCTTCCAGGCACTCATCCTATTCCATAGTCGGAGAGTGATTTATCCCAGGGCCACACTGTTTTGATTACTTTCGGTTTACAGTATAGTTAGAAGTTCTGAAATACTATACCCCCGTCCATCTTTTTCCTACCTCTTAGGATAACTTTGTTTCAGGAGATTTTGTGGTTCCATACAAATTTTAGCAGCGTTTGTTCTGCATACCTGAAGAACACCACTGCACTTTCCATGGGGTTTCACTGGAAGTGGCCATGGGTAGTGCCATCATCTGGATATGTTAATTCTTCCAATCCATGGATATGGAATGTTTTCCATTGCCTCATGTTTTCTCCTATTTCTATTAATACTGACATCATATCTGATGTATAAGTCCCCTCATTGTTCATTGACTCCCAGATACTTGATATTTTTGGACATAATTTTAAGTGGGGTTGTTTTGTTTCTCTTCTAGTTCATTGTTTGCATATAGAAATGCAATGATTTTTGTGTGTGCCAAGTTTTTAACCTGCTATTTTACTGTACTGGTAAATGATTTCTAAAAAAAAAAAATGGTGGTTTGGGGGGTCTTCAGTGTATGTTATAGGTCAATAGGTCATCCGAGAACAGAGTTTAGCTTCTTTCCTTATTTTAATGATTTTGAGTTCTTTTTCTTGCCTAATTGCTGTAGTGAGAACTTCCTCTTTTTGCTCTTTTTTTTCTAGCTTCTATCAATTCACAGAATAACTTTCTCCTTAGTTGTATGAACGATGAGTTTTTTGCATTCTCTCTCTTTTTCTTTTTTTGTAATCTCTTACATGTGTTGGAATTCCTTCCCATCTTTCATCTCAAACAAGCTGTATGTGTTTTTTAAAAACCTGACCATTGGGGCTGGAGTGATAGCACAGCAGGTAGGGCATTTGCCTTGCACTCAGCCAACCTGGGTTCAATTCCCAGCAGCACATATGACCCCCGAGCACCGCCAGAACTAATTCCTGAGTGCAAAGCCAGGAGTAACTCCTGTGCATCGCCGGGTGTGACCCAAAAAGCAAAAAAACTAAAATAAAATAAAATAAAAATTAAAAAATAAATAAGGGGCCGGAGCGATAGCACAGCGGGTAGGGCGTTTGCCTTGCACGCGGCCGACCTGGGTTCGATCCCCGGCATCCCATATGGTCCCCTGAGCACTGCCAGGAGTAATTCCTGAGTGCAAAGCCAGGAATAACCCCTGAGCATCACTGGGTGTGACCCAAAAAGCAAATAAATAAATAAATAAAAACCTGACCACTATATGTATTTTCCTTATGTTCTGAATATTTTTTATAAGCTTCTCAAATATTTGTCGGGAGAGCCGGCACTATTCATTCCAGACATACCCGGCACGCAGCAGGGCTGACTAACTGTTGGACACCACCAGAAATGGCTCCGTGCGGGGCGAGTGAACGGCAGTGATTACCTCAGGAGTGAAGCATCTTCTGGCCAACAGAAGGGAAGCTGAGGCGAGACGAGGGACAGAGACCTCGGGGCCACTACACGCAGCCCAGCCCTGCCTGCTCGAGTCGGGCTGTCTCCAGTGAGAGAGTGACCAGCCCCTCACCTCAGAGCTGTCCCGCCACGCAGAGCCTCACTCCAAGGCCTTCACAGGCAGCTGGCCGGTGCCCAGACACCGCCACCAGAGGGGACACCTGCCCAGTGCTGCCCCTCCCTCTCTCCCGCACTCCCTCCCTCCCTGTCTCTCTGTCTCTGTGTATCTCTCTGTGTGTTTCTGTCTCTGTCTGTCTCTCTTTCTCTCCCCCCTCTCCCTCCCTCCCTCCCTCCCTCTGTGTCTCTCTCTGTCTCTGTGAATCTCTCTATGTGTTTCTGTCTCTCTCTGTCTCTCTCTCCCCCCTCCAACCCCCTCTCCCTCCCTCCCTCTCTCTGTGTCTCTCTCTGTCTCTGTGAATCTCTCTATGTGTTTCTGTCTCTCTGTGTGTCTCTCTCCCCCCTCCAACCCCCTCTCCCTCCCTCCCTCTCTCTGTGTCTCTCTCTGTCTCTGTGAATCTCTCTATGTGTTTCTGTCTCTCTCTGTGTCTCTCTCCCCCCTCCAACCCCCTCTCCCTCCCTCCCTCCCTCCCTCTCTGTCTCTCTGTGTCTCTCTGTGTGTTTCTGTCTGTCTCTTTCTCTCTCCCCACTCCCACCCTCTCTCCTTCCCTCCCTCCCTCCCTCTGTGTCTCTCTCTGTCTCTGTGAATCTCTCTATGTGTTTCTGTCTCTCTCTGTCTCTCTCTCCCCCCTCCAACCCCCTCTCCCTCCCTCCCTCTCTCTGTGTCTCTCTCTGTCTCTGTGAATCTCTCTATGTGTTTCTGTCTCTCTCTGTCTCTCTCTCCCCCCTCCAACCCCCTCTCCCTCCCTCCCTCTCTCTGTGTCTCTCTCTGTCTCTGTGAATCTCTCTATGTGTTTCTGTCTCTCTCTGTGTCTCTCTCCCCCCTCCAACCCCCTCTCCCTCCCTCCCTCTCTCTTTGTCTCTCTCTGTCTCTGTATATCTCTCTGTGTGTTTCTGTCTCTCTCTGTCTCTCTTTCTCTCCCCCCTCACCCTCCCTTCCTCCCTCCCTCCTTCCCTCCCTCCATAACGACTACACAACAAGCCTCGAGAGTGGAATTGGACCCCAATGGATCCTGCCTCCCACGCTGAGGCCAGGAGCCCCTGCAGCCAAAGCTCAGCTCAACAGTGCTCATCTGACTGAGCCTGCAGGCGCCGACTCACACTTTGCACACTTTGCACTTCCCTGGACTCTGCAGGCACCTGGCTCACACCTGTGCTCCCCTCCCCAGGCCTCGCCTTCGCCCACCTCTCTAGGCGGCAGGCCCCCGTCCCACAGAGACTCCGAGCACAGGGCAGGCACCCGCCACAGGTGCCTCCCCGCCCCGAGCAGGTGAGCAGACGGGCTGGGCACGGAAACCAAACCTTTCCCTGCGGACCGGAGCAGTGAGACGCCTCTCCTCACGCTGCTGGGGGCCGGGAGCCTGGGGCTGGCGGGCACCTGCTCCTGCCCCTCACCACAGCCACTCGAGGGACAATGTCACAATGTCGCACTCCCTGAGAGCCCCCAGAGGCGTGTCCTGAGGCAGCCCCGTCCCTGCTCCTGGGGGACAGCCCTGCCCCCTCCTCATTGCCCAGCCCTGCCCCCTCCTCGTCGCCCATCGCCCGGAGCCCGCCCGTTTCTCAGTCTCCAGAGCCCGCAAGGTGGGGCTGGGAGGGAAGCAACGGCCACACACTTCCCTGACCGCCGGCCCCCAGCAGCGAGCCGGAGGATGCCGGCCTTGCCCTCGGCCGACCGGAGCTGACCCTGCACCGTGTAGGGTCCCCCGAGCCCCCGGCGTGACCCCGAACACAGAGCCAGGAGCCAGCAGGGCACACCGGGTGTGGTGCCTCACAGAAAACAAGCAGAGAGTCGAGCAAAGCCCCTTCCCCAGGAAACCAGGGCGACCCCGTCTCCGCTCCCGGCCTCTTCCCACGAGCCCGGCCACAGGGCCCAGAGGCAGCGCGACCCCCGGGCCAGCGGGAGACGGGCCTGGGCAGCGGCCACGGGACAGGCTGCACTGGAGCCGCCTGGACCCGGGGTCAGCTATGGCGGCTCCGCAGGTGGCCCTTCCCGTGGCCCTGCCAGCGGGGCTGTGGCCCCGGGGGCCCAAACTCCCCCGGGTGGTTCAGCTCTGCCCCGGCACGGCCCCACCCCCAGGCGCAGCGTCTCACCCCAGCTGGCACCCACTAGTGCCCACCTCTGCCCAGTGACTCAACCTCCCCCCAGGCCTCGCAACGAGCTTGACAACAGCATGTGCAGTGCGTACAGCGCACCGGGCCGGCCAGGAGCCGACGCGGCAACCGGGGCCAGCGGGGCCAGCAACAAGGGTGCGTGCCTTGCACACATCTGCCCAGGCCCCGCCCCCTATGCAGGGCGGGGGGAGGGGGAGGGGTCCCTCACTTAGTGCAGAGCCAGGAGTCAGCCCAGAGCACCAGGAAGTGAAACACACACACACACACACACACACACACACACACACAAAAAGCTGTGATTCTGTTAAACGTTCACACAGTAATTAGAGCCTCACTGTTTTGTTACCACCTGGAGAATAATCACGGGAGATGCAGCCTCGGGCCCCACCCAGCTGCGACAGAGGGATGGGTCCCCACGGGTGCCCGGCCCCCGCCCCTGCCCGGCCCACACGCGCCAGCCTCCCTTGTGACCCCGGAAGCGCCTGGAACCCACCAGCCCGGGGTCAGCCGCGAGGAGACGTCGAGTCCGGGTCGCACGCACCCCGCCCTGCTGCAGCTCTTGTTTGGAAACAAGCGTTTGCTGCACGACAGCTCCGGAGAAAAGTGCTCGTCAGGACAGGGGCAGGCCCGGGGTGGAACACACACCAGCCCGCTCGCAGGCCTCGCTTCCAGAGAACCTTCCGGCAGGGCCTCCTGCTGGCCAGCCGCGAGGACACTCTGCTGCCCTGAGGGGCGGCCACAGGCCCAGCCCTGGGACCCCACAGGCTCCCACTGGATCTGGCTCCAAGAGGGACTGTGAAGGACCCTGACCCCCGTTAATGGCCCCCGGCCCCTGTTGTTCCTCTCCTTCCCCTCCCCCCGGGGTGCCGACACCAGAGCTCAGGATCAGGATCCTCCTCGAGCTGCTGCCCCCAAGAGCCCAGACCCCCAGGCCCTGAGGTGGGATGGGGGGAGGGGCTGCCCCCGGCTCTCCGCCCCTCCCCCAGGACCCAGGGACAGAGGAGGCAGGTGGCTGACACCCCATTAGTCTCCACTCGCACAAGGACACTGGGCCCAGCCAGGCTGTCACTGCCGCCTAAGGGCGACACTGAACTTCAGGCAGAGGGAAGACAAAGAACCTCACAGACACTAAGCCGGCTCCTCAGGATGCAAGGGACAGACCCCACACTGCAGAAGGGACAGACCCCACACTGCAGAAGGGACAGACCCCACGCTGCAGAAGGCCCACAAGGGGCCAAACAGGAGTAAGATAAAACAAGAGCCAGACTCTTCACTGAAGATGCCAACAATTAACGTTACTTCTGTCACTGCACTTGGTGTCAACGGGCTGAACAGTGGCCGATGGGTCAGAAAATGAAACTCGACCTCCTGTTGCCGGCAAGACCCTGCTAGAACCTTCTGAATAAACGTGGGCTCGAAGCAAAACCTGGAACGTCACAGGAGACAAAAGAGGCTGAAAGAGGCACCCCTGGGTCAGACAAGATAGAACAAAGCAACAGTACCGGGAGATAGACGCTCTCTATACGGCTCGAGTCAAACTAAAGCAGGGCAGTGGGAGACGGGCTCACCCAGGCCGTGTCCAGCAGGGACTCAGAGACCCGCTGCGTGGGATGTCTGGGGTCTGCACGGCCCGGACCAGGGCTGGGGAAGCGCCAACAGCCACCCAGCAGTGAGAGGCTCCGGAACAGTCTCCCTGCAGAGGGAGCCCGGTGAGCCACTGAGAGGAACCAAGGAAGAGAAGGGGGACCCGGGCCAGACAGGCTCGTCCCCGCCCCCCCGCCAGGGGCCCTGCTCAGGGCAGACCACCTGCGGTTACAAACCAGGCCTCGTAAGATCGAAGACATCATATCAAGTATCCTCTCCAATCACAAAGCACTGATGACGGAAATTAGCCACGAACAGGAAACTGGAAAAACCCCAAACACTCCACTAGGAAATCAGAGAAGAAATAAAAAGGTTCTCGGGTGCAGATGAGTGTGGAGACATCAGCTACCAGAACGTTGGGACGCAGTGGCAGCAGCTCTCGGAGGGGGTTCCCCGCACCACAGGTGCCCCTCAGGAAACAGGAATCGGGCAAGGTAAGGGGCCTGGTGTTACCCCTCAGGGCCTAGGGAAGGGCTGAGAGGGCAAGGCACTCGGTCTCATGGGTCAACCCGGTTCGTCCCAAGGCCACATACGGTCCCGAGTGCTGCCAGGAAAGATCCCTGAGCACAAGTCAGGAGTGAGAAAGACCTAGAACTGCCAGGCATAGGGAGGAAGGAAGGAAGGAAGGAAGGAAGGAAGGAAGGAAGGAAGGAAGGAAGGAAGGAAGGAAGGAAGGAAGGAAGGAAGGAAGGAAAGAGGGAGGGAGGGTGGGAGGGAGGGAGGGAGGGAGGGAGGGAGGGAGGGAGGAAGGGAGGAAGGGAGGAAGGAAGGAAGGAAGGAAGGAAGGAAGGAAGGAAGGAAGGAAGGAAGGAAGGAAGGAAGGAAGGAAGGGAGGAAGGGAGGAAGGAAGGAAGGAAGGAGGGAGGGAGGGAGGGAAGGAGAGAGGGAGGGAGGGGGAGGGAAGGGAGAGGGAGGGGGAGGGGAGGGAGGAGAGAAGAGAGGGAAAGAAGAGAGGGAAAGAAGGGAGGGAAGAGGGACAGTGGAGAAGGTGAGGGAGAAAAGAGGCAGGGAGAGAGGAGGGAAGGGAGGGACAGGGGGAGGGAGGGAGGGAGGGAGGTAGAGGGAGGGAAGGGAGGGAAAGAAGAAGGGAGGGAAGAGGGAAAGTGGAGGGGGAGGGGGAGGGGAGGGAGGGAAGAATGGAGGGAGGGGAAGAAAGGGGTGGGAAGGAGGGAGAGAGAGGGAGGGGAGGGAGGGGAGGGAGGAGAGAAGAGAGGGAAAGAAGGGAGGGAAGAGGGACAGTGGAGAAGGTGAGGGAGAAAAGAGGCAGGGAGAGAGGAGGGAAGGGAGGGACAGGGAGAGGGAGGGAGGGAGGTGGGTAGAGGGAGGGAAGGGAGGGAAAGAAGAAGGGAGGGAAGAGGGACAGTGGAGGGGGAGGGGAAGGTGGCGGAGAAAAGGGGCAGGGAGAGAGGAGGGAAAGGAGGGACGGGGGAGGGAGGGAGGAGAAGGGAAGGGAGGGAGGGGGAGGGAAGGGAGGGACAGGGGAGAGCAGAGGAGAAGAGAGATAAAGAAAACCCAAAGTAATCAAAAGGAAGGAAATCACAAAAGTGAGCACAAATCAATGACGTGGAAAGGAAAGTCAGAACAAAAGATCAACAGAACCAAGAGCGGCTCAGAGAGCCGTGAGGAGTGCCACAGGGAGGAGGGAGACCTCGGGAGCACGAGCGATCAGGCTGAGCATCACCGCAACTTTGTGCCACAGAAATATATAAGGAAAACATATTAACACACAACAAACCTCAACACCGCCCTATGTGGGGAAGTTTGAAAACCTTTTCTCAGGTCTGGCACGAGACAAACTGTCCCTTTTGGCAACTGTCCCTATCATTCAGCATAGTCCTGGCCTCAGTAATCAGACAAAAAAGAAAAAGTAAAGGAACTCAAAATGGTAAAGAGAAAGTGGAACTACAGCCCTCCGCAGGTGACATATCGTACACAGAGATGCCAAAGAATCCATGAAAAGCTTCAACCAATCTATAAAGTATCAAGCTACAAAACCAACGCACAGAAATAATTTGCATTCTTACTTATAAACAATTATTATAAGAGAAAGGAAATTTTACTTTTTAATTTTTTGTAGCACTGTCAGGGCTGGAGCAATAGCACAGTGGGTAGGGCACTTGCCTTGCACCCAGCCGACCCAGGTTCGATTCCCAGCATCCCATATGGTACCCCAAGCACTGCCAGGAATAATTCCTGAGTTCATGAGCCAGGAGTAACCCCTGTGCATCGCTGGGTGAGACCAAAAAAGCAAAAAAAATAAATTAAATTAAATTAAAATAAATAACCATTGCAGTAGAGGTGTTCACCTGCGCCTACCCGTATGGCACCTTGATCGGCACTCAGCTCTTGTGAATTTTTTAACTATTTTTAAAAAATTAAAAGTTATACCATTTACATTCGTGTCCCCAAAATGCCTCAAAAGTCTTTAGGAATTAATCCAGGTAAAATAGGAGGTAAAGGCCTGTTTTGTGAATATGGTGTTCATTTCTGAAAGAAATTAAAAAGAACACAAGGAAATGGAGGCTTGTTCTTGCTGAAGGGATTGAAAGGCTCACTGTTAAAATGACCATCAGCGGGGGCACAGCGGATAGGGCGTTTGCCTTGCACTTGGCCAATCCAGGTTCAAATCCCAGCATCCCATATGGTCCCCTGAGCACCGCCAGGGGTAATTCCTGAGTGCAGAGCCAGGAGTAACCCCTGTGCATCGCCAGGTGTGACCCAAAAAGAAAAAACAATTACCATCAGCAAAACAATTCACAGAGGCAACACAACACCCATCAAAACTGTCCATGACACTTTTCATTCTTCAGAGACAAAGAATAACAACTTCTAAGGTCTGTGTGTAACCACAGAACTCCCCTAATACCCAAAGCAATCTTGAGAATAAAGACGGGAGGCAGAGCATGTCTCTATTTTAAACCATACTACAAGGCTACGATAATCAAAACCACATGGCATTGGAACAAAAATTCTCAGATCAATGGAAGTTAATTACGAGCTCAATGATAAACCCTCAGATGAATGGATGATTAATTTATAATCAAGGGACTAGGTGTATGAATGGAGCAAAGACGGCCTCTTCAACAGATGGCTGGTACTAGACCCTGAGACCCCTGCCTTAAGCTATCCACAAAGGTTCGTTTAAAACAGATTAAAGATCTTCGCGTCAAATGTGTCTCTACAAAGCACGGTGATGAAACATAGGTAGCAGTCTTTAAAAAAATCTCCAATGATACCATCCCAATTGTCAACGAAACGAACACTCCACCCCATGAACACAAATTAATCGTTCGGAAATGATATCGCAGCAGGGTTTAAGCTAGCCAGACCTGGAAACAGCCGAGTGCCCATAACAGGAGCGCGAGTAAGGAAATCGTGTTACACACACAAGGAGCATTACTCGGCTGTGAGGAAAGATGAAGTGTGGAGTCTGCATGAAGAGGGAGAGGAGGAACCTGCTTTTCAACCATGTTCTAGCCTCCTGCCAATTTAATGCTCTAACGTGACGACAAAGGGGTGACACCACACCATGAGCTCGACCTTAAGGAGCTTCAGTCAGGACATAAGGTGTGGGCCTTCGGACAAGCAGCTTCCAGTGGCCTCAGCAAGGTCAGTGGAAGTTTCTAGAAAAAAAATAATATGCTGTCTTGAAACTGAAGTGTCACTGACCTGGTGCTGAGTGGGGCAGGGGCGGGGGGCAGCCTTTCTGGTGCCTCTCGGACCCCCTGAGCTGGGGCACGGCCTGGGGCTGGACCCCTGACGGAATACCGAGAGACACGCAGGGGAGTTGAGGGCGCGAGAGACAGGTGGGGTGAGCCTTGCGCACAGCCGCTCGTTCAACCCCTGGTATCACGTTTGGTCCCCGAGTGCCGCCAGGAGTTGGTCCTGCACACTGGCCCTTCGGGACACAGGGCAGCGATGCCCGGCCAGGCTGCAGTTCCCCCAGGACAAGGGCCAGAGGTCTCCTCCCTCGGACCTTGGAACACGCTCAACGAGGTGGAACGCACGGCAGAAGGGCCACGGGACAGAGCCGGGCACTGCCATGCAGGTGTCCGACCTGGCTCAATCCTACACCCCCCTGTGGGCCCCAAACCCTTCCTGAGCACAGAGCCCTGAGCATCACCAGCTGTGGCCCAAAAGCCAAAACAAACAAAAACTACAAGAAAATAAAACCTAGAACAAACTGAATCACAACGCGCAGGTACATCTGTCCCGAAAGCCGCGATCCATGTCCTAAGGTCTGTGTGCCTCAGGGCCACAGCCCGGCGTGTGCTTAGCATGTCTGGGGCGAAGGGGCAGGCAGAGGGCGTGCAGCCACGGGCGCCTGGACGCTACTAGATGCTCCTCCTCCTCCAGGGAGTCAGACATTCCCACGCATGTTCCCGCCCCTCAGAAAGGGCGCCCTGCAGCTGTTCCTGCAGTGGGCAAGCAGCACCCCGCAGTGGCCCAGACCATCCTGTTAGAAAGCTCTTCTCTCCACAATGCTCTCTGCAGTGCTCTCCACAGTGTCTCCACAGTGCTCTCTCCCCAGTGCTTTCCCCAGTGCTCTCTGAAGTGTTCTCTGAAGTGTCTCCACGGTGCTCTCTCCACAGTGCTCCCCGAAGTACTCTCTGCAGTGTCTCCACAGTGCTCTCTTCCCAGTGCTCTCCACAGTGCTCTCTGCAGTGTCTCCATAGTGCTCTCTCCCCAGTACTCTCCCCAGTGCTCTCTCTGCAGTGCTCTCTCTCCATTGTTCTCTCCACACTGGGCTGCACAGGATCTTCCCATCAGGAGTCCCATCCTTGTGGGCCGGGATCAGAGACACGCAGAGGAAGGGATGGCCAGGGCGTGTCGGAAGGGAGTCAGCGGGCCTGGGGGTGGCTCCCCGTCCAGGTGCTGGCATGGCCTGGCCAGCACTGCACTAGCCTCCCCCCGAGACAGCCTGAGCAGGCGCCCCTGCTCCGAGGAGGCCGGGCAGGGTCCTAGTCCCGTCACTCGGCTCCCTCACGCAGCCGCCGGGCCTTGCCTGGGGGTCTGCCCTGGGGCACCGGCCAGAGCCCCCCAGGACAAGGCGCCTGGGAGCTGCCACCCCGCTGCGACCCCATGACACTGACACGACCCGCCAGCACCCACCCAGGGCCGCGTTGGGCCCGGCTCTCTGGTCTCCCTCCGGGCTCACATGCTCCTGCAGCCCCCAGAGAGCGGCTGCATCAACAGGACCTTTGGCCTCTCGGTGGGGGGTTTGAGCCACCCCCGGCAGGGCTCAGGGGCTGCTCTCGGCTCAGTGCTCAGCGACCAGGCGGAGCCAGGGATGAGCCCGGGGCTACCGTATACCGGGCCCACGCCCAGCCCGTTGGCTGGCAGAAGCCAGAAGCTCAGCAACAGTAAGGGGGGGTCTGGGAACAGACTCGCGCCCCCCGAAAGGGGCTGGGGGCGTCTGTGGCCCAGCAGCCCGGCCCAGCTCCCCACACGGCCCCTTCCCAGAGTCCCCGTGGGAGACCGACACCAGGGAGCGCAGGTAAGGGCCGGGAGGGTCACTCACAGCGTGGACGCCGGCTCACGTGTGGGACAGAGAGGGAACCACCGAGCAGAGGATGCTGGGACGGCCCACCCTGGACGAGAGATGCGGGCTGAGAGCAGACTAGGGACCAAACACGACGGCCCCTTAGTCCCCGTACTGCACACACAACTCCCGAAGGGAGAGAGGGAGAGAGAGGGAATGTGCGGGCCACAGGGGTGGGGGTGCAGGAGGGACACCGGGAGTGGGTGGCGGAGAAGGGGCGCTGGTGGAGGGGTGGGGCCTGGACACTGTGTGACTGAAACGTAAGCACCAAAGTCTGTAAGTCTGTAACTGCATCTCACGGGGCGCTGCTGGGTGAAACTGTGACCAGTTCCGGGGTCCCCGTCGTGGTTGGCACCTTGGGGGTGCCCTGACATGCCGGCAGGAATCCCAGGTGGCCCCAGGAACTGAATATCCATCATGGGCTCTAACAGCCCCCGAGCCCAGGGCTCTGCCCCCACCAGCTCGGCCTTTCCCTGCCCCCGCGTGTCGTCGGCAAGGCGGTGATACCAGGCGGCACCCAGACACACGCCGTAGCCCCTGGGCGTCCAGCAGCCCAGAGAGGACCCGCAGGGAGAGAACGCACCGTCTCCCCTGCGCAGCCAACCGGACGCTCAGCCCAGAGTCACATCTCTGCCCCCGCAGTGATGCCCCAAGATGGAAACACCCCAAATGCTCCTCGGTCATAGGAAGGAAGGAAACTTTGAGTATCAATGCTACTGGTGATAGCATTAATGCTCACTAGCATAAATACTGCCGATAGCATCAGCAGGACTGAACGGGCCGAGACCCTCGGCCACGCGGAGAGCAGGCCAGCTGCACTTGGGACAGTCCGAGGCGGCCGGCTGGAGGGCGGGTACCTCTGAGGGAAGGTCTGACTGCAAGGCAGCACAGAGGAACCTTCTAGAATGTTGCCGTGCCCGGAGTGTGGCAGAGCTGACGTGGACAGGCTGTTCACAGCAGCTCCCCTGTGGGAACGTCCTGAGCAGGCGCAGACCCGGGGGAGAGGAAGACGCCGACCCTGCCCCCGCCAGGCCTGGGCGGGCGGCTCTGCTTCCTGCCCAGCGTCTGCTCACCGCGGGCCTCAGTGTCTGGGTCAGGCCCAGGCAGAGGGTCCCTGGGCCACGGACCACCTGGCGCAGCACCAACCCAGGGCTGACCGACCCTTGGTCACCTGCCTTGGCTCCTGATGCCGGCCCCGGGGGGTGGTCCAGAGGCCTGGCCTCGGGAAGCAGCTAGCCAACCTCCAAAGCCACCGGCATCCTGGGCTCTGACAAGGCGGAGTCACACGGCCACTGGGGGCTCCGCGGCACTGAGGTGGGGCCGGAGCCGACCAGGGTAAGTGCAGACCCCACAGGCCCAGGCGATCCGAGAGGCACCCTCGACATCTCACAGCCAGGCTCGGCTCTGGCTCTGCCTGGCAGGCCGCCCCGCCCTCCCTCCAGCCGACCAGACCGGCCTCTTCCTCCCCAACACCCCGTAAGTGTCCCCCCACAGATGCAGCAGGAGAGGATGCAGAGGGTGGCCTTCCCGTACAGCCAATTCCCAAAGTCCATGGCTTTCCTTTAGCAAATAACGAGAGAGGAGAAAGCAACAGGAACAAAGCAATCCCGTTCACATCATGCTCAGAGTCAAGCACCTCGGAATCAGCTTAACTAAGGAGGTAAAGGACCTGTACAGAGAAAACTCCGACGCGCTGCTTCACGAAATAAAAGAGGACATGAGGAAATGGAAACACATCCCCCACTCATGGACTGGGAGAAATGACATTGTCAAAATGGCAATACTCCCCAAAGCATTATACAGATTCAATGCGATCCCTATAAGGGCACCCATGACATTCTTCAAAGAAATTGATCAAACACTCCTGAAATTCATAGGGAACAATAAGCCCTCATGAATAGCTAAAGCAATTCTCAAAAAAAGATGGGGGGCTTCACCATCCCCAAATTCAAACCGTACTACAAAGCAGTAATAATTAAAACAACATGGTATTGGAACAAAGATAGATTCACAGACCAATGAAATAGGGTAGAATATACTTACACACACCCTCAAATATATGATCATCTAATTTTTTTTTTTTGCTTTTTGGGTCACACCCAGCGATGCTCAGGGGTTACTCCTGGCTTTGCACTCAGGAATTACTCCTGGCGATGCTTGGGGGACCATATGGGATGCCGGGTATCGAACCCGAGTCGGCCGCATGCAAGGCAAACGCCCTACCCGCTGTGCTATCGCTCCGGCCCCAAGATCATCTAATCTTTGACAAGGGAGCAAGAAATATAAAATGGAGTTAGGAAAGCCCATTTAACAAATTGTGCAGGCAAAACTGAAAAGCTACATGCAAAAAATATATATATATATGGTCTCAGGCCTTTACCCAACACCATACACAAAAGTCAGATCAAAATGGATTAAAGACCTCAACATCAGATCAGAATCCATAAGGTACATTGAAGTAAAGGTCGGCAAAACCCTCCACAACATTGAAGCCAAAGGTATCTTCAAAGACGAAATGCCACTGACCAAGAAGTGAAAACAGAGAAAACAAATAGGACAATCTTAAACTAAGAAGCTTCATGCTAGGTGAAATGAGTCAGAAAGAGAGGGACAGACATAGACGGACTGCACTCATTTGTGGAGTATAAAATAACATAACACAAGATTGACACCCAAGGACAGTAGATATAAGGGCTAGGAGGTTTGCCCCATACCTGGAAGCCTGCCTCATGAGCAGAGGGGAGAAGGAAGCTGGAATAGAGAAGGGATCACTAAGTCAATGATGGCTGGAGGAACCAGTGGGGATGGGAGATGCATGCCGAAAGTAGATAATGGACCAAACATGATGACCTCTCAGTGTCTGTGTTACAAACCATAATGCCCAAAAGTAGAGAGAGAGTATGGGGAACATTGTCTGCCATGGAGGCAGGGGGAGGGTGGGAAAGGGGGGGTATACCAGGGATATTGGTGGTGGGGAATGTGCTCTGGTGAAGGGATGGATGTTTGATCATTGTGATTGCAATTCAAACATGAAAGTTTGTAACTATCTCACGGTGATTCAATAAATTTTAAAAAAGAAAAGAAAAAGAAACAATAATCAGAATACAACTGTAGACTATCTAGTCTACAGAATGGGAAAGGATAATCCCCCAATACCCATCTGATAAGGGTTTGATGTCAAAGATATACAAGGCACTGGTTAAACTCTACAAGAAGAAAACATCCAATCCCATCAGAAAATGGGGCGATGAAATAAACAGAAACTTTTTCAAAGAAGAAATCAGAATGGCCAAGAGGCACATGAAAAAATGCTCCTTATCACTGATCATCAGGGAGATGCATTTCAAAACAACAATGAGATACCATCTCACACCACAAAGACTGGCACACATCTGAAAGAACAAAAATAACCAGTGTTGGCACGGATGTGGGGAGAAAGGGACTCTCCTTCACTGCTGGTGGGAATGCCGACTGGTTTAGCCTTTTTGGAAAACAATACGGGCGATTCTCAAAAAACTAGAACTTGAGCTCCCATTTGACCCAGCAATACCACTTCTGAGAATATATCCTAGAGATGCAAAAATATACAGTAGAAATGACATCTGCACTTGTATATTCACTGCAGCACTATTTACAATAGCCAGAATCAAAAAAACCCAAGTGCCTGAGAACAGATGACTGGTTAAAGAAACTTTGGTACATCTACACAATGGAATACTATGCAGCTGTTAGAAAATATGAAATCATGAAATTTGCATATAAGTGGATCAACATGGAGAGTATCATGCTAAGTGAAATGAGTCAGAGAGAGAGGGACAGAAACAGAAGGACTGCACTCATTCGTGGAGTATAAAGTAACAGAATGGGAGACTAACACCTAAGAATAGTAGAGACAAGGGCAAGGAGGATCACTCCATGGCTTGGAAGCCGGTCTCACGTGCCGGAGGAAAAGGCAGCTGGGATAGAGAAGGGACCACTAAGTGAATGATGGTTGGAGGGATCGCTCAGGATGGGAGATTCGGGCTGAGAGTAGACTATGGACCAAACATGGTGGCCTCTTAGTACCCGTATTGCAAACCACAACACCCAAAAGGAGAGAGAGAGAGAGAGAGAGAGAGAGAGAGAGAGAGAGAGAGAGTAAAAAGGAATGCCCTGCCACAGAGGCTGTGGGGGGTGGGGGGCAGGAGGGACACTGGGAGCACTGTTGGTGGAGAATGGGCGCTGGTGGAGGGATGGGTCTCTATCACTGTATGAATGAAACATGACCACGAATGTTCGTAAGTCTGTAACTGTATCTCGTGGTGATTCGTTAAAAATATTGAAAAAAAAAAGAGGACGGCTGTCCCCGCACAGACCGGCCACTCCTCAGTCACGGGGTCCAAGTGGCTATCTCAAACCCCCAACCAGCCCCCGGGCCCGTGAGAGACCGCGCACGGGAAGCCCCACGCCACCGTGCCCAGGATCACTCCTGGCTGCAGAGCGAGAGGGGCTTCCGGGGCATCACGGTGCGATCCTCGGACCCGGCCCCACGGGGGATTTTCTCAGGTCTCTAGAGGGGGCTGGTGGCTGAGCAGAACCTGGGGACGGGAGTCCTGCTCCCAGCAGACCTGCTGGTCCCCATCCCAGCGCCTCAGCACCGGCCCTTCCCACGCCAACAGCGCGAGGAGCATCTCCACGTGTCCAGGAGAGGCCCGAGGCCCCGAGAGACCCAGGTCTGGGCTCGGGCCGCACCTGCTACTGTGTGACACCCACCCCCACCCCCATTTCTTCTGCACCGGAGTGTCGGATCTGAGCACGTGGGCAGTAACTGAGAGGGTCGAACAGCTCTGCCCACACACACACACACACACACACACACACACACACACACGTGAGGTCACCACGGCGACAAGCCCCGGCTCTCCCTGCTCCCCCCTCGGCGCACTCCTGCCCCCCCAGAGTGGGAAAGGGGCGAGTGTCCGCCCAGGATGCAGCGTCACCACGGCGGAGGCCAAGGGAGCGGGCGGCGGGGACACGGATTGTGCGGGAGACACACTCGGTGTCCCCTGGGCTGGGTGCACACGGGCCTGCAGGGCAGGTGGAGCCGCCGTGACTCCGGCAGGGGCGGCTGGGAGGACCTGCCATCAACGCCGACCTCTGCGCGACACCCCGCCCAGCGTCTTGGGCGTGTCACTGTGAGCACAGAAGCCCACAGGCCTTGGACCGTCCACGGGGCCGTGGGCTGGTCACTGGCCGCTCCCTGGCTCGGGGCAGTGCGGCCGGCGAGGTGCGCGGCAGGTTTCCCCGGAGCAGCAGAGAAGGCGCGGGAAGAGGAAGCGGGTCTGGGCACCCGTCCCTGCGGGGTTCCGCCAGGACACAGCGACACCGGCTCCCCGGTGGCCTCTTCCGGGCCCACCTCCCACTGGGCGCTTTTGCCTTGCATGGACGGACAGACGGCGGGAGCAGGAGCGACCCGCGACGGCCACTCACGGTCAGCTCTGGGCCGGGCGGCTCCTCCATGGCCGCTGTGGACCGGGAGGGGCGGCGTGTCTGTGGGGGGCACGAGGAGGGGGCAGGAGCTCCTGCACCCCCACTGCCCCAGCTCGCCCCCTTCCCAAGGGGCCCTTCGCCCCACCCCCTCCTGGCCACCACCGAGTCCCACGGGACCAGCAGGGGTCTCGGCGGCCCTCCCTCGCCTCCCACCCGCAAACCCGCTCCTCGGTCCTGTCTGTGGAGTCTGAGGGGCTGGAGGCTGGGAAGGGCTTTCTCCGGGGCCCTCAGGCAGCCCCCCGACTCTCACCCCGCCCCTCCTCAGGCAGCCCCCCAATCTCACCCCGCCCCTCCTCAGGCAGCCCCCCAATCTCACCCCGCCCCTCCTCAGGCAGCCCCCAAATCTCACCCCGCCCCTCCTCAGGCAGCCCCCCAATCTCACCCCGCCCCTCCTCTGACCCACCCAGGCAGGGCCAGCCAGAGAGAGCTCTCCGGGCTCCCCGGTTCTGGGGCAGGTGGGCTCGTGCCGTCACCGGGCGTCACCGGGCGGGCGCGGGCTGCTCCCTTCCAAGGGCTGTGCCACTTTCCACCGGCTATCAAAGTCTACCTCACCAGCTAATTTAAGAAAAACACGAACGGATTCGGGTCAAAAAAAAATCATTCTAATTGGTAGGGGGTCTGATTGGTTGGACTGGCTGAACCTTAGGCTCACGACAGAGCCTGAGATCAGAAGACCCCAGTCTGGTCTCCCGCCCCACCTACAGGGGAAATGCTCCTTCTTTAAGTAACTGCAAACAGCCCGGGGGTGCTGCAGTCTCCCCGATGTCCCAGTGCCCCGAGTGGGGCGGGGCCACCCCTTGGGGAGACTGACCTGATGCCCACCTCTACCTTGATTTGGAAACGTGGACCCCACACGACTTGCCCTGCCCCTCGCTCAGGGGCCCCAAAGCCAACACCCATGACAACACGGGGGCAGGTGCTGCTAAGATCCCAAAGGCACGCCTGGACACGAGCCACCATCTGACCGCTGCCAGGAGACAGTCTCCCGCAGACACCTTCCTGCCACTCAGGAAAGCCGAGGCAGGCTGAAGATGCGTAGGTCAGAAGTCAAGTTCAAGCTTCTGCGGGTCGCCCCGGCCCAGAGGCGCCCTTGGGGCCAGCTGCGGCAGGAAACAAGGCTGACCAACTTCACCTGAGACAGGGGCTGCTTCCAAAGCACTCGAGATTAACTGGATGTAATACAAACAGCTGGCATCGTTCTCTACGCCAAACTCATCGTGAAATAAATGAGTAAGAACATCAGAAAGCAACCAACATAGAACACTTTGGAGAGGAGACAGAGTTCGGACACCCAACAGCGGCTAAGAAAGCCTGCATGTTGCGGGAGCGGGAGCGGGCGCCGGGCACGGGGACCAGAGCACAGCTCTGCCTCAGAGCCCAGTGACGGGTGAGCATGTGCCTCGGGGTGAGACCAAGCAGCATGATTGTTGCGTGTTACAGCAATGACCTCCCAGGGCAGCCCCAGCACACGGCGTCGGGTGGGCAGAACTGAAGCACATCTGAGTGCACGGCCCGGGAGGAAACAGCCGGGGGAGAGTAAGACTGCTGCTGGCGGGTCCGCACGCACATGGCAGAGTCTTCGCAAGTTGAAGTTTACATGCAAACATCTTCGTCAGTGTGAGCCAGACGTGTCAGACACAGGGAGCTGGACCCACAAGAAAACCAGATTCTGACCATGAATCCACACGCACGCACACGCACGCACGCACGCACGCACGCATGCACGCGTAAAACAACTTGGATGGAAACTTGGGGGGGAGTTCGGTCATTGTCCGTGCGCGCACCTTTCCACTGCCCAGCGAGGTGCAGTGGGCAGGGTGGTCCGGGTCAGGGGGAGACCAGACCATCACATCTGCTCGAGACCCACATACAGCCTCGCCTGGGGTCAGGGGGGGTCTCCTGAGGAGGAAGGCTCAGCTAAGGCCTGAGGGCTGTGACCCAAGGGATCACCCACCATGTCGGCGACCGGGGATCCTGCACGTCGCACCCAGGCGTGTGAGGGAGTGACAGGGCCAGCAGCCAGCAGCCCCCGGCCCAGCAACCACCGTCACCCCAGCGCCGGCCCCCCGTGTCCTGAGGGGAGGTCGAGGCAAGCAGGCCCCGTCTGCAGAGCTGGGCGCCCAGTTCTCAGAGAGACAGTCGTGGTGTTCTGGAGCCTGAGTGCTCACACCCTCACTGGTTTCTACAGCTACACATTCGCAGGCATTTCTGAGCAGCATTTTTATTTGCCAAATACGAAGGATACTGTAAAATCATTAGATATTTTAAGCTCTAAAACAAAACCAATTTGTACAAGTCATTTAGAAATTATGATATTCTCGAAGTAAGGCAGAGAGAGGGACTGGCTATTGATCATTCTGAGTTGCAGGACGGCCTCTGGGTCCGTCCACCGGGCAGTAAGGGTTCGCGTCCAGCTGCTGATGCCTCTGGAGCACAGCCCTTTTTTTTTTTTGAGTCTAATAACACACATTTCCACCAAAAAGAGGAGAGACGTTTGTTACGTGCAATTCCTAACTGCCCTGGTGCCCACCAGCACCTCATCTCTCCGACTGAGGCTTCCGTGTGTCCAGGTGAGCTCCCACGCGTGAGGCCAGCTCCACAGACCCACCAGGGCTCCACGGGGCAGCTCGGCGTCCACCCGGGCAGCAACCACCAGGCCAGAACCTAGTCACTGACCGCATCAGGGTACTTGGAGGGGGCGGGGGGGTGTCAGATTATCCTCCTCCAACACAGGGAAATGTCAACCGTCCATTGGCAATATTGGAAGCGCTCGCCAGAATCCATTTTCCAGTAAAATGCATTTAGGACATGCAATGACTTTTGCTCTGAGATCGGAACCGGGCACAGAAGGCCAAGCAGCTGGGCTCGGGTCCGTCCACCTTGGCCAAATGTTCTGGAGGGTGCACCGAGGCCAGAGGCGGCCCACACGCCCCGTCCCGGATAGCCCGGCCCGGCCCGCTGAGCCCAGGTGCACTGGCCGGCTCAGGGCTGCAGTTGGCCCCACGTTCCCGCTGTCCCTACTGGAGGCCCCGGCCACGGGGCGAGGCCGCTGACGTCCGAGGAGAAGAGCCGGTGTGCCCTGTGCCCGGCTCTGCCACCCCGAGCCGGCCCTGCCCCAGCCCCGTCCCGCCCTGCCCACGGCTTCTGCAACAGCCAAAATCTGCATCTGCGCCCGGTGCCCCTGGACTCTGCAGCCCACCGAGGCCGGCCCCGGGGCTCTGGCGTGGCCCCCGCGGCCCAGGACCCATGCTCCCCCGGGAAAAGGCTCCCCGGCTCCTGGCCCTGCCCGCCCCACGCCTCGCCTGGAACCCCGGCTCCCTCCAGACCTGCTGCCAGCCTCACCTCAGCTCCAGGAGGGGCCCAGGCCTGGCACTGCCAGGAGGAGGCTGCACAGTGACGCAGCCCCGAGCATCCCTGGGCTGGAGGAGCCGGAGGAGGCAGCGTCCCTCCCGCCGGCTGCCCCGGAGCCAGCACCCCCGTCTGGACACAGGTGTCCTGCTCGGGCGTCCACGCAGCCTCTCCACGCAGGGCAGAGGCCAGGGTGCCGGTACCCCCGCCCTCCCCCTCTCCCGCCTCCTCTCCCCCACCCCACCCTCTGCCCCCACCACCAGAGCCTGGCCCTCACCCAGGGTGGGTCTCAGCCTGGGTCTCGGGGGTGCCCCCCGCCCCCCCCCCTCCCGTCTCCTGAGGACTCCTCTGAACCCCACCCGTGGGGGTAAACAAAGTCTGCTCAAGTTCCTCGCCTCGGGAGCCCTGGGAGAGGGGGATTCCTGCAGAGGGGTGCGCCTGGGCTGCTGCTCCGGCCCCCTCCTGCTCCTCTTCCTCCGCCCCCTCCCCCTACCTTGCTCCTGGCGGCTGCCCCCGAAGCAGGCAGTGGGGGGCTCCTCCTCGGGGAGCGCAGGCTCTCCGCCTCCTCCACCCGCCATGGTTTTCCGCTTCTTCGACATCTCTGTCCGGCCAGGGGCGCCGGGGCGTCCTTTCCCCACCCCCAGCCCTCCCCCCTCTGAGAGGAGCGCCAAGGTGGGGTTCGGTGGCAGGAGCAGAGACAGAGGAAGGGGTGGGGAGAGGGGAAGGGCTCGCCGCGGGGAAGGGACTGGACTTGGGCACCGGAGCCGCTGGGAAGGCAGACGCTGGGGCCGCGGGCAGGGCACCCGCTGCTGGGACCTTCATCAGGGCAGCGCGGCCAGGGGCTACTCTCTCTCTCTCTCTCTCTCTCTCTCTCTCTCTCTCTCTCTCTCTCTCTCTCTCTCTCTCTCTCTCTCTCTCTCTCTCTCCCCTCTGTCTCTCTCTTCTCTGTCTCTCTCTCCTCTGTCTCTCTCTCCTCTGTCTCTCTCTCCTCTATCGTCTCTTCCTTATCTCTCTCTCTCTCTCTCTCTCTCTCTCTCTCTCTCTCTCTCTCCCTCTCTCTCCCTCCTCTTTTTTTTCTTCCCACGGAAGGTAAACCCAGAAAGGGGGGGGCCCAAGCCAGAGAGGAGAGCCCGGCCAGGCAGCTGACCTCTCCCTGGCTGGGGGGCTGGGGGGGTGCCTGCTCTCCAGGACCGTCTTGGGGCTGGGGCTGGGCATGTTTTCGGAAGGAAATTCGCGGAAGGAAGAAAGTTCAGGCTGCAGCAGCAATTCCGTGCGCAGCCCGCCCGCAGATGCTAGGGCTGGGGGGTCCCCTGTGACATCATAGGAGCCGGTGCGGAACGGAGGTTGGGGCTGCAGAGGAGGCGAGGGGCGAGGGGGGGAGGGCTCTGTCCCCGTCACACCGCAGCAGGGAGGCGGGGAAGGGGCCGGCGGGGGCGTGCGACCCGCACCCGGGCGCTGCGGCGCGGGCAGGGCAGAACTTGGCAGCGGGACCGGCTCGGCGGGGCTTGGGGTCCGGGCTCCCCGCTCCCGAGCCCCCGGCTCCTCTCCCGCTCGGCCCCGCGCCCCCAGCGGGGCGCCGACACCCCACCGCGGGAACAGCGGCCGGGGGCGCCGGCGAGTTGCCCCGAAGTCGGGTGGGCTGCGCGGAGTCCCCGGGCGCCCAGGGGTTAAGCAGGGGTGAGCGGAGCCGCCAACTTACCCGCAGGTGCGCGGCGCTGCCCTCGCCGCTCTCGGCTGCGCCCGGGCCGGGGGTCCGCGCCGCGCCCCCCGCCGGGGCGCCGCCGCCGCCCGCCTTCGCGCCGCGGCCCATGCCGGACCCCGCCCTGCGCCCCAACTTTGGCCCGAGCGCGCGCCTGGCGCTCAGGAGCGCGCGGCGCGGGTGCCCGGGACGGCGCGGCCGCCGCAACTTCCAGAGTTTCCTTTAAGCGGCGGCGCCGCGCTCCCCGCCCCCCGCGTCCAACAGGAGGCGGCGACGCTCCCTGACAGCTGCCGGCGCCGACGTCACCGCCGGACCCTCGCGCGGCCGCCCCCGCCCCCGCCGCCCATTCACAGGCCGGGCGGCGCGCGCCCCGCGCCCCGCGCCCGCGCCCGCGCCCGCCCGCCCGCAGCCTCCCCGGGGCGCCCGCCCGCCGCCCCCTGCGCGGGAGACGGGCCTGAGCGCGCGGCACCCGGGGAAAGCCGACCCCGCGGCGCAGACCCCCGGGCGGGCGGGGGCTGACCCCTTCCAGAAGAGGGTCCCTTCCACGGCCCGGGAGACCCCCACTCTACTCCTGGTTTCCTGGAGAGGGGGCTGCGCCCTGCCCCACACAGGCTTCCCAGACGCCTGCTCCCGCACCCCGCATTGCCCACGCCCCTCCTGGCCTGCCTGGCCCCTGGGGCTCCCTCTGGCACCCCTGTAGCTGTCCCATGTCCCCGTGCGGGCGCGTCGGCGGGGAGCCTGGGACTGGGGTCCCTAGCTGGGATCTGAGGGTGAGGGAAGGGGCCAGGGAGCAGCCCTGCCCTGACCCAGGAGGTCGACGTGTCCCCAAGGGTCAGTTGGTGGGACACCCTCTTCCTTTGCCCCGCCAGGGGGCCCTGGGTGCCACTCGGAGACATCCCCCCCTCGCCCGTCCGCCGCGCAGAGCACATCCTCAGGACCCCAGCTTCCGAGTCTCCGGGTGCCCATGCGCCTCCCGTCTCGCCCTAAGTGTGGGCGCCCGTGTCCGCTGTATGAGCCAGACGTGTTCCCACGCCGCAGCCTGAAACTCTGGGCTCCGCGGGGCGATGAGCAGGTCCCGGCAGCTGCCTGCCAGGCCCGCGGTGCTGAGCCCTCGGGTGGGCAGCTGGGACCCCAGGCGCTCAGGCGGGAGGGGCTCGCCCGCGGCAGGCTGACCTTCCGACTCCTTGGCTCACTTGGCTGTGGGTTTCTTGAGTTTTGTTGGGGGCTACGCCAGCGGTGTTCAGGGGTCCCTCAGCAGGCCTGGGGACGGTGCATGGCCCCGGGAGCATAGTTACTGTCTCCCCACCAGGCTACTTAGTTGCAATAATTCGCACAGTGCCGGGAAGTTGCAAGCAGGGCAGACTGAGCAGGAGCCCGCCTGGGCCCTCCCAGCTCCTCTGCTCTCCCGATGCTTTGGGGAGCAGATATGGGGCCCCCTCAGTCCCCAGCCCCCATGGCCCTGCTGCAGACAGCCTGCTTCCCGCCTGCCGCCCCCCGCCTAGCACCTCCATCCCAGAATACTTCCAGCACCTTCTTCATCTTTCCTGCCACAGCCCCCTCTCCGCTTGCTCGGGATGAGACTCCAATGAGCAGACTCGGAATCTCACTGCCGGGGTTCTGTCGCGCCCTGGTTCGCAGTGACTCTGAGCCTTGAGTGGGGGACCCACTTCCCACGGCACTCAGGACTGACAGCAGTAACGCGCCCCCTGGGCATGCAGCCTCCCCCCTGCGCTCTGCCCGGGAACGTTGGCGGGGCTGTCAGCAGCCGGCTTGAGCTCCCCGTCTCTGCTGCTGTGGCCCGGGGCCTCCCCTCCCCCACTAGACCCAGCGCGGCAACCTCGTGTGGTCATTCTCGTCCATCCACCCCAGGGCCAATGAGAGGCCCAGCATCCTGTTTCCTGAGCGTGGACACAGGCTGCCCCAGGCCTCGTCCCTGCCACCTGCACCCTGGCCTCAGCCTCTTCTCCGAGAAGCCCTGTCCTCTCATGGTCTTAGTGACCAAGATCCGGGCCCGGGGGTGCCCGCCTCCTGGCCCCGGCCCTCCCGGCAGACAGACCCAAGCAATCCCCTCTTAAAGACGTGGGCAAGCACATGCACGTACAGAGACAAACACACGTGTGCACATTCACATGAGCTTACGCACAGCTACATTCATGTGCGCACACTGCCATCTTCACACAGACATGCATGTATGGTGACACTGCATACAGTCACACAGATACACACGCATAGAGCATGTGTGTGCCCACGTACATTCCTGTATGCAGGAATCTTTCTTGCCTCCTCCCTGGCATCCGTGTCCGCTGCCGTCCCTCTGTTCAGCGACACCCGTGGATTTCCCACCGGCTCCGGCCTGCAGTGTTCGTGCTTCTCACCGCCTGGCCATGGCCGGGACCCCCACGCCTGGGTGCCAACCCCGCTGTGTCTGGGCTTCCCAGAGAGTTGGGGCCTCTCCCTTCACTCGCTCGTCCTCCATGTGTGCCCCCCCCCGCTGGGTTTTGGTGTGTGCGTGTGTTCCTGACGTCCTCTGCCCCTTCTCTGTCCCTGTCCTCTGTGGAGTTTGTCGCCCGCCCCCGGCCAGCAGCTCTGCCTGAATGCCCCGGGCGCCCAGCAGACACATGGGCACACGGCTTCTCCTCCAGAGACTGCCGTCTTTGTTCTCTCCCCGGCTCGCATCTGCTCTGGGAAGCAGCTCCTGGGTGCACAGTGCTGACCCGGGTGTCCGAGCCCAAGCCCTGCACGAGCCAGCAGCCACGGCCCCGCGTCTCGAGATTGTCAGCTGGGGGGGTAGGTTTCAGAGCGAGCTCTGGAAGGGGGGCGCTGGGCACAGCAGTGTGGAGCCAAACCGGGGGGTGGTGTCTGTCTCTTACCAGCGTTTGCTCTTGCTCATAATTCAGAACAAATTTCTTTGTAAAGGAACGATAACTGAAATTTTCTAATCGTGAAAAAATTCATTAGTGGAAGTTATGTAGCAGGTTTTCCGGAAGTGACTTGGTTGGCTGCATTTGAACTCGGGTCTCAGACTTACCCGCAGGCAGCTTGATGGTCGATAGAGCAAGTGTGTTTCTGCTCTCTGGCCTGCATCTCTGCCCCAGTGGCCGGCATCGCCTGTTGGTGGCCGCCAGCCTGAGTGCCACTGTCACGGGCACGTCTCACTCCCGTCACGCACCCGCCTGTGGCCGCCGTCTTCTCGCTGGCCCCCACTCTGACACACCATCTCTCTCCGTCTGTTACGTCTCCTGTTCCTCCGGCGGCCAGAGCCCGTCACCCTTCACGCCCCGTGCGGTGGCCCATCCGCCCCTCGTCTAAGCACGCCCTCTCCCCGGCCCTACAGGCAGCACACTGGTGGGCGGCGAGAAAGGGAGAGGGGACAGTAGGTGGGTGCTTGCCTCCATCCCAGCACCCAGACGGCCCCTGAGCCCCCCAGGAGCGACCCTGAGCACCCCCAACGGGGATAGAACGGGCGGCGGGGAGTGGGCCATGGCTTCCCGGGACCTAGGGATCCCCAGTGGGGGGTGGAAGGAGGCTGACTCGTACCCGGCAAGAGATGGGACAGTGGGAACTGCACTAAAACTGAGTCAGCAGGCCCCACCTGGTGCAGAGGCTGTTCTAGAACCTTCCACCTCCCGTGCAGGGAAAATGAGAGGAGTGGCGGGGACCTGGAAGGGGCAGGGTGGTGGTGAACGGGGGTGGGGGGGAACCCCCCCTTCAGTCTCACCAGGAGGGGGCGCGGCCTTCCATCTGGCTCGGGGGCTGGGAGAAGGTGCCTGCAGGGGGGCTGCACAGACCACACCCCAGAGGCGCAGGACTGTGGCCCAGGCCCTGTGAGCTCGGGGTCTCCTCTCGGCGCCCAGGACCAGCAGGGCAGCAGGGGTGAAGAGGAAAGCCCCCCTCCCCCCAAAGGTCATTCCTCAGGCGCCAAGCCGGGGGCTTGTGGGAACAGTGCAAACATCAGAGGGAGTGTCGGCTGCATACACATGCACACATACAAATATGTGTGGGCACACATGTACATACATGCACGCATATGCACATACACACGCATACACTGGTTCACACACGCACATACCATGCATGCATGTCCCCACCAACATGCCGTCCCTCCAGTCTATGCCCAGGCGGCCGCAGCCGGACATGGCACTGTGCGCCCCAAGTCCTGGGTCTCAGGCATGTCCCCCTACACACGCGCCTCACCCCTGCATCAGCACAGGCTTGCTGGTCTGCAGCCCTGCACTGACTTACCCCTGCACAAACCTCACACCTGCACATGCCTCACCCCTGCACATGCCTCACCCCTGAACACGCCTCATCCCTGCACATGCCTCACCCCTGCATCAGTGAGGGCCCACTGATCTGCACCACCTGCACAAGCCTCACCCCTGCATCAGTGCAGGCACACCTGTCTGTACCCCTGCACACTGACGTGGCCCCGTCCCTATGGCGCCACTGCACCGGCATTGTGCTGGGCCTAGGCTCTCTCTGGGAAGCCTCCAGGCGGCTCCTCAAACCCTGGGCAGGAGGAAGGTTCCTGGGCGCAGGGGAGGAGGCTGAAATCAAGGCTGAAGCCCAGGCCCAGCCCACACTGCGCCTTCTGATGGGCTTCCCAGCCCTGAGAGCTGAGGCTCTGGCCAGCTGCTCTGTGGGGAGAGGGCGGCCCAGCCCCCTCCCAGCCCCCAGACGTTGCTCCAGACCCAGGCCTTGTCTCTGGGCCCGCACCCAGATCCAGCCGGTGCTGCCGGGCCCCTAGGGGACGGTGCACGCTGCCCAGTGCTCCAGCGGCCGCTGAGCTGGGCTCAAAGTGGGGGTGCGGGCTCTGGGGGCTGGAGGTCAGGCACAGGGCCTGAGTGAGGGGAGGTTGAGGGGTGAAGTTACACCTGGGGCTGCTAAACCTCGTCCTTTCCGCCCCCTTTTCTCTGGGGCCAAGTGGGGGGTCAGCCCCTCATCCAGGCCAGGCCGGCCTCGTGGGGGAGGAGGGGTGCTGCAGAATGCGGCAGACGGGGGAGGGGTGAAGCGGGCGGGAGGAGGCCTTGCGGTAGGTCATGCATGCAGGTGTGGGGGCGGCGCGGGGGGGGGGGCGCTGGGGGGCTGTGGGGGTGAGGCTGGGGGACTCGAGGAGCTGTTGGGGGCGGGAGGGGGAGGGGAGGTCTGGGGTAGGCTGCGGCGACTGCGGGGGCAGGGGGGGAGACGCGAGTGCAGGGGCGTGGGCGGCGGGGCGCGGGCAGGGGGGTTCGGCGCGAAGGCGCCCGGCGGCGGGGCGGCGGAGCGCGTTGCCGGCCCTCGCGCGCCCCTCGCGGGCCCCCGCGCCCCCGGCCGCCCGCGCCCCCCGCCCGCTGCTGGCGTCAGAGCTCCTGCGTCAATGGCGCTCGGTGACACACGCGCTTTTTTTCTCAATGAGCCGAGCCCGGCGGGGTTTATTATCAGACGCATAAATCACGCGGCCGGCGTCACGCGGGCACGCGCGCCGCGGGGGAGGGGCGGCCGCCCGCGCCCCCGGAGCTCCGGGCAGCGGGGCAGGGGCCGTGCCGCAGCCTAGCCGCCGGGCACCCTGGGGACCTGGGAAGAAAACCCGCAGGCGTAGGGGGCGGCCCGGGCCCCCGCCCCCGCCCCAGTAACGTCCTGCCCTGCGGCCAGGCCAGCTCCCGGCGCAGCCAGCAGGGCAGGGAGAGGGCGCTGGTCACTGCGAGACCGAGACCGCACACGGGCGCCGAAACTGCGCCCGGGCCCGAGCCCACCCGCAGGGGCGCCTGGGCCCGCCCGGGCCGGGGCAGGGCGGCGCGGGCGCAGAGCTGGGGTGCCCGCGCTGGGTGCCCGCGCCCGGGCGGCAGTGCCCCAGGAGGCCAGAGTGGGGGCGAGGCTGTAAGGTCGCGCTGCGTCACCTCCCTGGGGCCGGGGGCTCCAGCCGTTTCCTAGGTCCCGCCGGCTCAGGCCCCTCCAGGCCCGGAGAGGGGCCTAACTGCGCGGGCTCTGCGGGCCGTGCGGTTCTCGGGAGGGTCACCAGCTCCTTCCCGCCACCGCGCTGTGTTTTGGGACCCCGTCACGCCCCTGCACTCCCCCAGCGCTTTCCTCCAGAACTATGGCCAGACGCAGAGGTGGGGTGGGGGGACGTGTGGAGTCGGGAAGAGAAGGGCGCGGGTCCTGCGGTTTGCGGCATCGGAACCACCGGCGAAAGATGCCCTGGCGGCGTCTTTTACACGGAATGCGGTAGAGCGATGCCCCGCGCACCGAGCTTGGAGGGAGAGGGGCTCCTTGTAGACTCAGGGACCTCCGACCCAGCCCGGCTGGCGGCCTGGCTGGACAGGCCGAGCGTCGGAGGCGGGCGAGCCGCGTCCCGGGCAGACGCGCCCTGGGCGCGCGCGGGGGGCGCGCCTGTTCCTAGGCAGGAAACGGACACGTGGGAGGGCGGGCGCCGGTCCCGCCACTCGCTTTCACCCGGGACGCGGCGGGCTCCGCCCCTGCGGCCCGCAGGCTGCTCCGCCTCGATCCAGCGTGGGTCCACGCGGGGCTGCCGAGCCGCCGGCCTCCCGCTCACACACCCGGCGGGCTGGGCCCGGGGGGGCGCGCGACCACGCCAGACACGCGGCTGTGGCGCCGGCAGCCTCGGATGCCCGCCTGGGCGCGGCGCTGTTCGCAGCACAGTGGAAAGGGGCCCCCAGGCCGAGGGGCCAGCGGTGTGCGCGTGTGCCCGCGTGTGCGTGTGAATGCGTGTGTATGTGCGTGTGTGAGCGCGTGTGCACACGCGTGTGTGAGTGCCTGTGTGTGGTATGTGCGTGTGTGAACCAGTGTATGCGTGTGTATGTGCATGTGCGTGCATGTATGTACATGTGTGCCCACACATATTTGTATGTGTGCATGTGTATGGGTGTGTATGCACATGTGTGCGAGCCTGTGTGCATACGTGTGTGCGTACATGAGCACATGTGTGCACACGTGTGTTCATATGTGACTGTGTATGTGTGTGCACGCATGTGTGCTATGTGGGTGTGTGTATGTGCGTGTGTGAGTGTGTGTGAGCGTGTGCGTGCATCCCCCTCCTGCACGCAAGGTCCTGGACATGGTGAAGCTGTGCCTGTGGTATTTCTTAATGGCTGTGCACCCCGCACCCTCTCTTTGCCCCCCTCCGTGGGGAGGGAACAGGCGCGGGTGTCAGGGGCGCAGGGGAGGCGCCGGCTGCTCTGACGTCTGCAGTGCATGCTCCATTTGGCAGCGACCCATCAAGGGCCTCAGTGGCTGCTAGAGCCCCGCCCGCCTGGCAGCGCTGGCCGGCCTGGGCCGCTGGATTCAGTCTCTGAAGGAGCCGGGAGGAGAGCCAAGGAGATACAAAGGGACCCTGGGCTGCTGTCGAGGCGCCTCCTTGGGGCTATGGAGGGTGCCCAGAGGCTCGGGCAGACGCCTCCCCCGGCAGGTCCCTCCAGCCTCCTCTCCCAAAGACAGCTGTCCCGGGACACGCTTTGGTGTTTCAACCCCCGAGTCCCCGGGGCGTCCCCTTCCCTTCCCCGGGTGCTTCCCTCATGTGCGTGCCGGCTGTGAGGGCCAGGGCAGCAGCCTCAGCACCCCGAGTGGTGGACGAGCCTGGCGAGGTCACACCCTCCGACTTCTGTTTCACCCCATGCTAGAAACAGGGTCAGCTTCACTCCAGCGCACGCCTGGCCCATCAGCCCCGACCACCAGCACTGGGGCCTGACGGATGCAGTAAGCCGGGCCGTTAAAAACAGGGATGATGTGACGACTCGTGTTTCCGTCGTCCTTACGGGTGATCTGGTGGCCTCCTTGGTGCAACAGAAGCCAAGCAGGGACAGCTGTTGGGGGGGTCGGGGGGGGGGACAACGGGCTTGGAAGGAGCCACAGAGGCTCCTCTTAGAGCTGAGCAGGGTCTGGGGACAGATGAGGCCCTAACGGAGGTGGGGCGACATTCCTGGATGCGAGAGGAAGTTTGCGGGCTGGAGCAGGGAAGAGGTCCGAGAGGAGGGGGCCAGTTCTGCAGCTCGGCCGTAAGAATCACAGGCTGGCCGCAAACCAGGCCTGACCCACTTCTCAGGACACTGACCCACAGCCCAGAGCCTGGGAATCTCTGTGCTCTGCTGGTGGCGCAGCTGCCCCCGGCTGGAGGACACCATCTCCCCGGCTCTCGGAGAAGCCTGCCTCACTTCCTGCTGTCCTGGGTCCTGGGTCCTGTCTCCAGACACATCCCAGACCATCGGGGTGTTGGTCCACTCTCAGCCTCTCCGTCTCCTCGGATTAGCCCAGCCACGAGGCTCGGGGCCACCAGCACAGAGGCCCTGGCCACGGCTCTGGGTCTCCCAGAGGACAAACTGGACTCGGGAGGTGCTGTCTGGACGGGCTGACTCAGCCTGCAGGAAGGAGCCCAGGTTCCTCTACAGAGGCAGCTTTGGATGGGTCCAGCTCTTTTGGAAAACAACGTGGACATTCCTCAGAAAACCAGAAATTGAGCTCCCATTTGACCCAGCAATACCACTCCTGGCCCCAAAACACACAGCGGAAACACCAGCTGCACTTTTTGTGCATTGCAGAACTGTTCACAATAGCCAGAATCTGGGGCTGGAGCAATAGCACAGCAAGTAGGGCATTTGCCTTGCACGTGGCTGACCCGGGTTCTATTCCCAACATCCCATATGGTCCCCTGAGCACCTCCAGGAGTAAATTCTGAGTACATGAGACAGGAGTAAACTAACCCTGTGCATCACCGGGTGTGACCCCAAAAAGCAAAACCAAAAAAAGAATCACAATAGTCAGAATCTGGAAATAACCTGAGTGCCCAAGAAAAGACTAACACTTAAAGAAACTATGGCACATCTACACAATGGAATACTATACTACCCAGCTGTTAGGAAAAATGACTGCATTTGTTTGTGGGATATTTAAAAAAAAAACAACAGTATGAAGCTAATATCCAAGGCCAGGGAAAATGGGTGAGGAGGACGGGTCAGTCGACCGAAATTACCACAAGAGTGTGGGGGGTGGAGGGTAGTAAAGATAGAGGAGCGTCCACGGCGACAATATTAGTTGGAAATGATCACTCTGGACAGGAACTGAGTGTTGAAAGTAGGATTAGGGATATCGTGATAATCTTTCAGCATCTGTATTGCAAACCACAGTGCCTAAAATGAGAGAGAGAGAGAGAGAGAGAGAGAGAGAGAGAGAGAGAGAGGGAGAGAGAGGTGCCGCCACAGAGGCAGGCTGGGGCGGGAGTAGTTTGGACCGAGGGAGGGAACCCGGGACCCTGGTGCTGGGAAATCGCACTGGTGGCGGGACGGGTGTTGGAACTTTGTATGACTGAAGCCCAATCATGAACAACTCTGTAATGCTCTATCTCACAGTGATGCAATAAAATTAAAATTAATATTAAAAGATTAATTAAAAAGCTTAGGAGGCGGCTTTGAACAGAGACAGGAAGTATGAGTTTTCCTGCCCTGGGGTCAGTGTTTCAGCGCTGCAGCTCAGGGGTGCAGAGCACCAAGGGAGGCTGCCTGCAGGGGGAGGAGGGGGAGTCAGCAGGCCCACCCAGGAGAGGAGTCTGGGGGCTGCTTCAGTGCTGGGGTGTCCCCGAGTGAGGCTCAGTGCTCCCAGAGGTAAGGCCTGCGGGACCCAGAGAGAACCTCTCACACCCAGAAGGCAGCAAGGATGAATGCTGCCTAGTGTGCGTGTGTGTGTGTGTGTGTGCGCGTGTGTGTGTGTGCACACATGTCTGTGTGCATGTTTGTGTGCATGTGTATATGTGTGTGTGCGTGCATGTATATGCATGTGTGCATATATGTGTGCATGTACATGTGTGTGCATGCATGTGTGCGTGTGTGTTCGATGTGTGTACTGTGTGCATGCGCGTGTGTGCATGTGTGTGCATGTGTGTGCGTGTGTGCATCTGTGTGCATCTATGTGCATCTGTGTATGCATGTATGTGTGTGCGTGTGTGTGTGTGCAGGTGTGTGCACATGTGTGTGTGTGTGCGTGCATCCGGGAACCGTGGGCAGAAGAGGAAATGGGTCCTAGGCCTCCCTCTCGGGCTGCCGGTGCCCTGAGGCTGTGGTGACATCACAGATCCGAGAAGGGGTTGTGGGAGGAGTCGTGAACGCAGCCCTTCTTCCACGGTGGAGAGACGCCCCGAAGAGTGAGCAGGAAGCTCGCGTCGGGGCGCTGGGGGTGATGGCTGCGGGGCTGAGGTAGAAAGTGAGGAAACTAGGCTATGGGCAGACACGGTGCAAGGGGGTGAGGATGAAGAGTGAGGCCAGGACTGCCAGAAGGGGCATCTGGACAGCCGGCGAGTGAAGGGGCGGGACGCTGGTGTCTGTGAGGGACGTTCCCAGGGGGTGTGGGCTGAGGCAGTGAGGGAGGAGGGCCTCGGGCTCAGTCGGCCCCCGCGCTCCTGCTGTGACCCTGGGGGTCGTTCCGGCTATGGGGTTGTAAGTGACCCGGAGCCAGGAGGGGCAGCGGGGCCCGGTAAGGACACGCGTGCAGGGAAGCCCAGAGCTGGCAGGGAAGGACGCAGACGTCGGGGTCTGGGCGTGCCAGGAAGACGAGCCCGGGGTCCCCAGTGAGGGGCGGATGCCGGGTGCTCGAGCAGCCTGAGGCGTCGGAAAGGAATCGGAGTCAAGCTCCTCGTGCCTGTGGAGTGAGAAGCGTCCAAGAGGGCACCCGCCTGGCAGGGGACCCGGAAACCCGCCCTAGCGCTGGAGTCAGTGCGGCTACCCTGAGGCCAGCGGACACGGAGCAGGAGAAAGCGTGCGCCGGGAGAAATGGCACAGGAGAAACTGGGGGGACCCCAAAGGCTAAAACCTGCTCCCCAGAGACCAGTAGTAGGTCTGCTTCCTACCAGAGATAGAGACGATCAGATGGGGTGGGAGCAATCACTGAGGGGTCAGCGACCCCTGAGTTTGCAAGGACAGAGGGCCCTCAGATGTGCAGGGGAAGTCACGTCGGGAGAGAGGCCCTCCCGTGTGTGGGGGAAGTCACATCGGGAGAGGGGGCCCTCCCGTGTGCAGGGGAAGTCACGTCGGGAGAGAGGCCCTCCCGTGTGCAGGGGAAATCGTGTCAGGAGAGAGGGCTCTCCCCATGACCAGGGACCCATGGAATGTTTTCAAGGCAAGTATGAGTGACTGTGAGGAAGAGTGGTTAGGGTAAAGTAAGCGGGCGGGCTTTTGGGGGATAAGAAAACACGGGGAAAGGGGAGCTTGGAACTCAGGGACTTTGAGTTGTTCAGGAAAGGCTGAAGGGAGCTGCCCAAACGTGGCACCCTCATACATTCAATCCCAGGGCCCTGCGGGGAGGGGGCTCGAGTGCCGTCCCTGCAGGTAGTCTAGAAGTCATTTACCGACCTGGGCTCTCAGACTCTGAAAACACAGCTCGGGGGCCCAGGTGCCGAGGAGCTGGGGTCCGTGACCTCTGACTCCCAGGCTGGTGGAAGACGTCGGCCCACAGATACAGGAATCCTCAGACTCAAGCAGGGAAACCCCGAGGGAGAACCCCAAACACCACACCAGGGAGCGACAGCAGCAAGAGGAGGGCTGAGCTCGCAGAAGCCAAAGGCCTCAAGACGGAGAGAGGAAGGAGGTCGGGAGACAGGCGTGCCGCCTCGACGGAGCGGGAATCTCCTCACGCCAAAGCTCCGGCCGGAAGTCAGTCATGTGAGGGCAATTGACGCCATGACAGGCTGCAGCTAGCATGAAGTTCCAAACAGGCCGAAGCGTCTTTCCCAGAAACTGGACTTGCCTCTTCTGGTGAGCTCCCAGCTGAGGAACCTGCCCGAGGAGACATTGCCACTCGAGTCTGACTGGTCGCGAGGGGTCACCGGCGCCTTTTGGAAAAGCCACCAACTGTTACTGTTACCGGGAACTACTGTCCGACTGTTGGCCACTGCTGTCTGACCACTGTTAGTTACCGTAGCGCGTGCTTAACTCTGACCCCTCGATAGACCTTGTGATCCGGAGTCGGGGTCCTCGTCAGGACTCCCCTGTGCTGGACGGGACTCGGACCCTGGCTCGAGCTAGCAGTCAAGTTCCTTTGCTCTTGCATTATCATGTGTGGGACTTGGTGTCTCCGCCACTGGGGATCTGAAATTCAGGCACAACAGCCAGAGGCCTCGAGACGGAGAGAGGAAGGAGGTCGGGAGACAGGCGTGCCGCCAGCCTCCTCCCGCCGACCTCCAGCAGGGAGCTGACCAGGGCAAGGCCAAGGAAGCCACGGGCGAGCAGGCCCGGCCCAGGACTCACACCCGGAGCACGCTATAGAAGGAAAGTGACCTCAGGTGGAACGCCAGAGAGTTTTGGAGAAAGGAAGAGCAAAGGAAGGGCTAAAAATAGGAGGAAACTAAAATAGGCTGGTCTTTGTAGTACAAAAATAAGACTCCATGGTGCGGCTCGGCCATGGGATGAAAAGGCCAGAGAAGGCGGCACGCAAGGTGACCCAGCGCACGCAGCCGGGGCGCGTGGCCGCACGGGCACTCACCTCCGGGGGCAAATACAGTGTCCGCACGCGGGACGCCCGTCGGCAGCCCAGGTGAGGGGCCTGTCCCCAAGACGCCCCCACCTCAGAGCTTCCAGAACCGTCTGCCAGGTTCTAATCAGGTTCTGTGACGCGGGACGTTCCCTCCCTGGCCGCTGGCCGGGGCAGCCCGACGTGGCTGACTACGATTCTCGTTGATTTTTCAGTCTCTGGGTGTGTCCTGTGGAGAAGGGCAGCTTGACCTTCCCTCGCCGCCCCGGCTTCTGCTCTCCTCTCCCAGGCCTCGCAGAGCAGTGCTCAGGGCCTTCCCCGGGCAGCATCTGGCACTGTGCCGGGCTCCATGGGCCCGAGGGCTTGGCTTTTCCCAAGCGAGCGTTGCCGTGCTCGATGGCGCACAGGACTATACAGGTCAGAACCAGGGACTTTCCCGGGGACCTGACCCAAAGGCGTGGCCTTTGGGAGCATCTTTCCTGGGGTCGGTCAGGTGCGTTTCCCTTCTGCCCCTGTAGGGGGCGAGCTCCGCCCGCTGCCCTCTCTGGGCCCAGACCCCAGCCACGCGGCGCCCCTGTCTCCGGGGCAGACTGGTTAGTCCTTTGCATCGCATGTCTGTCCCCTGGGGGCTTCTGACCTGCGTCAGGCACAGGCCCCCGAGGCCTGAGGGACTGGGTGAGCCCGTCTGCGGGCCGTCACTCTGCCCCCGCCCCCAGAGACGCTGGGGAGGCTCTCGGAGGGAATCGTGTCCGACGAGCACCGAATCTTCTCCGGGAGAGCTCGCCAGGCTGCCCCCTCGGGGGTCGGGTCCGTGGCCCAGGCCCTGATGGAGGCCCTTCCTGTGGAGTAACTTTGTTCCACGTCTGTGTCTGTTGCCACAAGAACGTAGGCTGGGAGAGGCATCATTGGGCCGCCCCAGTGCCCGTGTGGGCTGTGACCACACAGACTGGACGGAGAGCACGGCCCCCTCGGTCACGTGACGTGTGTTTGATCCTGGAGCATGTGTGACTCTCGGTCCTGAGACTCTACAGGCCCTTGTGGGACGTTAACTCCACACAAGTGAGTGCCCCCCCCTTTTTTTTTTTTTTTTTTTTTTTTGCTTTTTGGGTCACACCCAGCGATGCTCAGGGGTTACTCCTGGCTCTGCACTCAGGAATTACTCTTGGTGGTGCTCAGGGGACCCTATGGGGTTCTGGGAATAGAACCCAGGTTGGCCACGTGCAAGGCAAATGCCCTACCCGCTATGCTATCGCTCCAGCCCCCGAGTTTATCTTTAACCTTTCCTTTGTGCTGGTTCTAGAGTCCTCAAGTCAGGCTTGGTTACTTATAAGTCAAACTTTTGGTAACTCTGGACTTTCTGGTATTTGTAGTGAATTACTTGCTTTTCTATTTCCCCTATAGCCTTTTCATATTTTACTACAGGGCAATGTGCTCTGCTTACACACAGAAAGACCGTTAATGCTGTGCTCCTGATATTTGGGAGTTGATTGACTCTGAAATATATCTGCTCCTGGGCACCCATCATAATTACTTGACTCAGGCTCCAGTTGCTGTAATTTCTAACATCCCCAAAGGGTGGTCCCACCGCGGGACCAGGATAGACCCGGGCGCGTGGGGAAAACTACGCCAGCATCAAAATGGGACAGTCTAGAAAGCATAAATGCATGGTCTTGGTGCAAGCTGCTATGACTTAAGAGACAGGACCCCCTGGGGAAGGACAAGCTGAACTGGCCTGAGGACTGAGTCTGGGATTTAAAGCGACGGTAAAAGCGTCGCTTGCTCTCAGGACCCAGAGAACTGAGTTTCGGAACCTGTATCGCTCACTGTGTTTATCCAAATAACTGTACTAATAAGAAGTAAACCTAAGTGTTTAATATTTACTAGCAACAAGGTTAGATTAGATTAGAGGTCGCCCCAAAAGAAGCCTCCATCCCCCCTCCCCGAGCCCGGCAAGCTACCGAGGGTATCCCTCCCGCACGGCAGAGCCTGGCAAGCTCCCCGTGACAAACTGACCATGCCAACAGTAGCGAAAATGGGTCCCATTTCCCTAAGGAGCCCCCAGCTGAGTTGGGGAGGACGAGAGGGCTCCTATCAAGCAGCCGGCGTCAAGGCCGAGGTGGGAAGGTGCCCCGCAAGCAGTGGGCCCCCAAGGCGCCCGCAAGAGCGTGCGGCCACTGCCGCCGAGATGTGATCCCAGGGGTTGCACGTGTGTGCGGCCTCTCCGCAGCTGCACGAGCGTGAATCCAGACCCAGCTAAACTACTTTCGGCATGGGCAGCTCCTCGCAGACTGTCTCCAGCCTGAGAACTAAGCCACGGCCCCGTGCCCGCCCAGGAGGGGAAAGGTATTTCTCTCTCTCTCTCTCTCTCTCTCCTCTCTCTCTCTCTCTCTCTCTCTCTCTCTCTCTCTCTCTCTCTCTCTCTCTCTCTCTCTCTCTCTCTCTCTCTCTCTCGCCTCTTTCTCTCCGGGGATGAGGGGCGTGGTGACCGCCATATTATGACGACCACAGATGGGGTTTACAAGCTTGCAATGATCCAATATCTGGAAGCAATCTCCCTGGACTTAGTTGATAAAGTACAGAAATCCAAAACCTCATATCTCTTCACAACAGATCTGACTCTAGTGGGGGACTCCTAACAATAATAGTGAGGTTTGTGTTGAAATATTGAATGTAACCAAAGTAAACAGAAAGTAAAGTGAAACTTATCAGTTACAAGGGGAGGTGGGGGGGGCGGGATGGGAGGTGTACTGTGTGGGGTTTTTTTTTGTTTGTTTTTTGGTGGTGGGATATGGGCACTGGTGAAGGGATGGTTGTTTCAGCATTGTATAACTGAGACTTAAGCCTGAAAGCATTGTAATTTTCCACATGGTGATTCAATAAAATAAAATTCTTATTAAAAAAAAAAAAGCGCACTGCCACAGGCAGTGTGAAGAAGCCACTACCGGCCCGGCACCGTGGCACTGCGGGCCAGTGTTCAGGCAGTTCCTTGACTCTGCCCCACGCCCGCAGCTGCACGGCAGCCCCCGAAGTCCCCGCTGCCCCCTCCCTGCCCTCCCCGCAGGGACCCCCAGCCCAGGGTCCGAGGGCTTCTCTCCTCGACCCTTGTCTGTGTCCCGGCTTGGCTCCTCTGCCCGCGCCTTCTGGTCTGTTGGCCTGAGGCCCCCGCGCTGCAGGGGAGGCGGGGCTGCCGGCTCTCCCCGCACCCACCCGGGCCGTGCCAACAGGGTCCTCTGCCCTGCTGCTGGGCGCCGGGCGCTGGCGAGTATCAGCTACAGCGAGTAGCAGCCAGTGGGCAGGGACAGGCGGACAGACGGAAGGACGGACGCCCCTTTCCAAGTCAGAGTTTCCGCTGTGCCTGCGTGTGCAGACCCTGCGGAGGGCCACAGCCACAGTACGGCCACCTCAGAGGGGCCCGGCCCTGCCCTGCCCCCCTCAGGGACCACCAGGCCCCTGCCCACCCGCCCGCCCGCACCCCCACAGGCCGTCCAGGCCCAGCCCAGCCCCACCTCCCCGGGGCGGCCCTGGGTTTCTGCGTTTCTGGAGGAGGGGCTGCTCCGCCCGTCCCCCCAGACCCCTCAACCGGTGTCCTAGCTGAGTGGCCCCCGGGGCACTGCCCCGACACTGCAGCCTCTCCGGGTTCCCAGGGACGTTTTCATCCTGATCGCAGGCCGGTCTCTTCCGGGTTTGCAACACTCGACCCGAATGTGCCTCCGGCCCCAGCGCAGGGGAGGGCCAGCGGGCGGCTGGACGAAGCCTTGGCAGACGCTGACGGTTAGGGCGCGGATCGAGGTCTCCCTATGAAGACAGAGACTCCAGAGGCTGCAAACAGCAAGCAGGTTTATTGTAAGACTGGCTAGCCAGGGTCCAGCCGCCCACGCGGACATGCAGGGCCAGCAGGTTGGGCAAAGACCCCGAGCTTCTCCAAAAGAGATCTTATATAGGCCTTCCCCAGCCCTTACAGCAGAGCCCACGCATTCCCTAGCCAATAGATTTGTAATATTGCGAACTTTCTTAACCAATCCATTTAAAAGGACATCACTCCTTAGCCTATGGCTTTAGAGATCAGTATTCGCACCAATACTCAGGAATGTCCCGGTTCTGGGGGCAGTCCTGGGTCCTGTGATATGGATCCTGTGACATGGGTCGTGTGATATGGGTCGTGTGATATGGGTCCGGTTATCTGACCTGACCACCACCCTTCTTGCGACCCAGGGTGCCTGTATCCAAATTCCTTGCTCAGGGGCAGATAGACAAGTTATTCTACAATGCCGGCCCCTGTGAAAAGAGTCTTAAGAAAGCAAGATTCCTGTGGTCTGTCCTGGGCCAGTTCCTCACACTGACCACTGCAGGGCCCGCACCGCAGCGCCCACAGCCCATGACCCGGGCATGGCAGACGCGTAGGTGATGCCCAGCCTGTCTCCACCCGCCCGGACACACACTCAGGCGACGAGTCCCAGGGACGCGTCCACCTCCCTCCACAGCTGCTGCCCTGATGAGGGGCCCGCGGCCCCTTACCCCTGAGGATCGTCCTCACACGCGTCCCCAAGCCCAGTCCCACCCCCTGTCGGGCAGAGGCCCCGGGCAATGCCCTCAGGGCCCCCCCCAGCTGCCCCTCCCCCGCAGCCTGGGGCTCTCGGCTCCCACCCCACAGTGCCCGGCCGCCCACCCTCCCCCAGGCCGCCCCCTGCAGCCTCCGGCTGTGCCCCTGCTCTGCTGCCCTCGCGGCCTCGGGCCAGGCGGGGACACAGAGAACCTGCTGGTGCCAACAACGGCGCCTGGCACCCAGGGGCCTCCGGTGACTGAGCTCTGCCCCTCCCCCACGGCCGGCTGCCCGGCGCCTCCCAGGACAGCCCCTCCCCAGGCCCTGGACACGCAGTGACCCCCCGGGGTGGCGAGGATTCGGCCAGCGGGCCTCTCGTCCCTCCCGCGCTGGGGCCGGCCAGCTAGGTTCTCTCTGCGGCAGGGCTGCCCCTCCCCCTGCCCAGGGCCCCTCCCGGCGCAGCCCGGCACAGGTGGGCGGCCCAGCTGGAGGCCCCAGGCGCTGCCGCTGACGTCAATGGCCAGAGCTGGGGGAGGGGCGCCTTTCTGCTTCTCCGCCCGCCCGGGAGCTGCTCGGCCGCGCGGGTCCGGGTCCGCCCCACTGTGCGCGCGGACGCGGGGAGCGGCTCTCGGGGGAGACCGAGGCAGGGATGACGCCCGCAGGACACGCCACGGGGACGCTGACGTCCCGCTCCCTGGCCCGGCTTCCAGGTCCCGCGGCGGGCGGGGCAGTGCAGGCGGGTCACTCGGGGGGACCAGCTGTCCCTCTGCCCGCCGCAGGCCGGGGGCGCCCGGGAGGTCGCGCGCCCGGGTGGGTCGCGGTGGCTGAGCGCGAGGCCGCGCCGAGGGGCGCGGGAGGAGCTCGCTGATGCCCCTTGGCCGGTCGGGCCCCAGAGGCTCTGGCCATGCCCGAGCGGGTGTGAGTGCCACGGCGGGCAGAGCGGGCAGAGGTGCCGGCTGCGCCCACCCAGGCTCAGGACCTCGCCTGCCCCTGGAGCGTGCGGACCCCAGGCCCAGCCCCTGGCCCGCCCCGTCACGCCCGCCCCTCTCGGACGCTGTCGGAGCAGCAGCACAGAGGCCGGGCACTGCTGCCCCACGGGGAGCGACCCCCGAGTCAGCGCAGGGCACTGCCAGGGGCCCTGGACACCACACACACACACGCACACACACACGCACACACACACACACACACACATATATGCACGCACACACACGCGCACACGCACACAGAGGCTCCCCCCTCCCCCTCCCACAGCCGCCCCCCACCCCACTCGCTCCACAGGGCTCCTGCCGGCCCCTCTCTCTGTCCTTCCTTTAGCCAGTGTGTCCCCCCCCCCGCCCCCCCGGCACAGGACTCCGAGGCCCAGTGCAGCCCCATTCCACTGGGGGCAGGCTGGACACTGGCCCCCGGCTTTCTAACCTCCGCCCTCCCCTCTCCAGGGCTGCAGGAGCCCCCACCCCACCTGGAGCAGGCCCCAGGCCCGGAGGCTGGCCGTGAGTCGGGAAGGCACCCCTCGGCGTCCTGCCTGAGGGCCCGGCCCACGGCCTCCATCCCACCCCCACGGCGACGGCCACCAGGAGCAGCAGCGGGGGGGGGGGGGGGGCCACCCTCGACCGGTCCCGCTCTCCCCCCTACCCCTGCCTCGCTGGGCGGGGACGAAGCGTGTTCAGCGTGGGGGCGGCGGGCCCGGTGAATCCCCCAGCTCACAGGCAGGTTTGGGGTGAGCCTGGGGCGGGGTCTCTGGGCCTGTTATCCTATGGCACCGGGGAAGCCCCACGGAGGGCGAATCCGACAGAGTCTGCTGGCTCCACCTCGCGCTCGGACTCCATGGGGAGTGCTCCTTCAGGGGCTGAGCCTCAGAGAAAGTTTAGGGTTAGAGCCCAAATCCCACAGGGGCGTGGCATGACTCACCAACCCAGACCCTCGAAGGCCACGCAGGAACGGGAGGCCCTGGCCGCGTCAGGACAGGCACCCCCCTACCCCGCACAAGCGCACACACGTGCACACGACCCGGGTAGATGGCAGTGCCCTGAGCCCAGACACGACCATCACACACACACACACACACGTGAGCATGTATGCACACACCTGAGCACACATGCACACACAGGGCACACAGGTGGGCACACATGCACACACCGGGCACACATGCACACTCGGGCATGCACACATGTGAGCATGCATGCACATACGCGGGCACACATGCATGCACATGTCCCACTGGCGTCAGAGTCCCGGGGCCAGGGGGAGGCCGTCCACTCGCCTGCCGAGCCCTGCTCGCCCCGTCCTGCCCGGGGCCTGGTTTCTGCCCCTCCATCTCGGCCCCACACGCCTGCCCGCGAGGGGACCAGACTCCCCACGGCCGAGCTGGGAGGCACAGTGCTCGGCACACCCGCCCAATCACCAGCCGAGACAGAAACAAGGCTGGTCTGCAGGGCTCCGTGGGGCACCGGGCCCGGAGGGTCTCCTGGGTGCCGACAGGCTTCCTCAGAGAGGGGAATCTTGTCTCAAGACTGTGACCAGGAGTCTCGCCCCACATCCAGGCTGAGGCCTTCACCTGTGCCGCCCACGGTGGCCGGCGGGGGAGAGGACGGCGGGGCTGCTGGACGGCGGGTACTGCAGGGGTGTAGATACGCGGGAGAGGCGGTAGACAGGGATGGATGGATGATGGATGGATGGATGGATGGATGGATGGATGGATGGATGGATGGATGGATGGATGGATGGGTGGGTGGATGGATGGAGGCCGGAGCAGCAGACAGCAGGCGGAGGGTCACTGCAGGTGCGTGTGTGGCGTGTGTGGAAGGCGAGGGCCCCAGGGCAGGCAGGGGAAGGCGCACTCCTGACGTCTCTCCACAGAGCCCGGGACCCTCGCATGCGTGCACAGGGCCGGGGGCTCCTGCTGTGAGCTCGGGGCTTGTGCCGGCAGACTCTGCCTCTCCTCAGGGTCACGGCTGCTCTGGGCCCAGAGTTCCGGGGCAAACACGAGGACCTGCACCTGAGGGGGGAGTTTTCTGGAAAGTCCAGAGGCAGAGCCAGCAGCGTCAGCCACGTGGCCGGCCACGTGTTGGTGCACCATGTCCCCCTCGTACAGGCTTGACTTACTTGGTGACACTTCCTGTCGGGCCAAAGCTGTCCCCTGCACTGCCAAGGAACCTGACCCCGCCCCTCCTGAGGCCCAGCTGTGTCTGGCAAGGACTCCCACAGCTGTTTCCCTTCCTGCCTGCTTCAGCTCCCGGGTTTATCACATCCCAGCAATGGGCCCCAAACAGCCGCCACACCAGGCCATCCCCTGTAGAGCGAGGAAATATGAGAGGTGGGTGGGTGGATGCACAGGTGGATGGATGCACGGATGGATAGATGCATGGATGGATAGATGCATGGATGGATGGATGGATGGATGGATGGATGGATGGATGGATGGATGATGGATGGATGGATGGATGATAAATGGATGGATGGATGGATGGATGATGGATGGGTGGATGGATGATAAATGGATGGATGGATGGATGGATGGATGATGGATGGATGGATGGAGGCAGGACGGATGGATGGATGGGTGGAGGCAGGATGGATGGATGGATGGATGGGCGTGGAGTATAGTGGAGGTACATGGAAGGATGAATGCATGGTGGGTGGTGGGTGTGTTGGTGGATGGGCGAGTGGGTGCATTCATGGATGGGCACATTGATGGATGAATGAGGAGGTAACTGGATGGTAGGTGGGTGGGCTGGCGGATGGATGGCTAGATGAATGCACGCATAGATGGATGGGTGGGTACACAGATGGATGTGTGGATAGATGCATAGATAGGTGTGTGGAAGGATGGATGTATGGGTGGGTGGGTGGATGGGCAGGTATCTGGGTGAGAAGGTGGGTGGGTGGATGGATGGGTGGTTGGATGGGTAAGTGGTGTACATGGGCAGACAGGTGGATGATGGATGAATGAATGAGAGCTTGATGGATAGGTGAAAGGATGATAGATGATGGATGGATAGATTGATGGATGGTGGGTGGAGGCTAAAGGGCGGATGATGGATGAATGGTGGGTGACAGATGGAAAGGTAAGGAGATTAATGTATGGTGGGTGATGATGGATGGATAATAGATAGAATAATGGATGGATGATGAATTGATGGGTGGTTGGTGGGTAGATGAATGAATATATGGGTGGATAACTTGGATCACTTGTCATCCCATTGATCTTCGATTTACTTGATCGGGCACCAGTAATGTCTCCATTTGTCCCTGACACATGCGAGTGTAGCCCAATGATATCTGCTTGCTCCAGGAACAGAAAGAGCCTCAAATCGTTCATTCAGGGTTTTGACGAAGAAATCTGACCATCTCATTGGTGGGTGACTGTAGGATATCATTGGTTTGTCCTTTCTCCCTTGCCACAGAGTTTGGGCTCATCTGGTAATAATCTCTAAACATTTTAAGACAACATTGGTATGTCCTGTTCTCCTTGCCACAAGGAGCTTAAGTATATCGGGTCACACCCATCAAAGTGCTCCTGAGTCACTCCCATTCCTTTGTCTATCTGTAACCACTTCTCTATGTCTCTTCCCCAACCAGTTAATCAGCTTTTCCCCTAATTAGACTCTGTTAATTTGTAAGGTCAGACCTTGCTAGGACACTGAACTTGTATTGTAAGTTAATATTGCCTTTCTCCTCTCCTTATGTCTTTTGAATAGTTTACTTTAAAGCAATCTCCTTTTTGTATGGACAAAGAAAGACAGTTGTTAATATGCTTTGGTAACATGGATTTAATTGGCTTCAAATATTATTCACTCCCAGGCATCTTCTTTTCTCGACTTAAGCCTCAGTAGCTCTTACTTCCTAGCACCCCCAAAAGCAGGGTCCCGACGAGGAATGGGACGGACCCGGGGCAGCAGTGAGTTGTGTGCTACCCTGGCATCGAGATGGGCCTGGCCAAGGTGCCTAATGCTTAACCATAAGTTAAGAGCTTGGTCATGGACAAATGCTGTCATGATCCAAAAGCAACAACGAGACTAGGACCCTGCTAGGGATAGGAAAGACTAATCTGGCCTGAGCACTGTAGTCTGAGATCGAGATCACTCCAGGAGAGCAATTCTATAAGCTAGATGCATCTCTTGCTGTGTCCATACAAAATGATTAATATTATGAATGCTTATATGTTAGTTGGACAAGGAGAGGAGAAACACACCCATGGGATTCTGCTCTTGGGTGGGTATCCTGCTGAAAGAGAATCTGTCCTAGAAGAAGCATCCCCTGAGGGAAAGAACTTTACCCCTATTGATTGTGACCACACCTATGTGTAAGCCCCAACCCCTCATGCTGGGGGATTTAACTAGGCTGGGAGAGTGGGCTGGGGGCCAGTCCCGGGGCCAGTCCCAGAGCCAGATCTAGAGAAGCTAGATCGAGACCTAGACCCAGAGGAGAAGGAGAATGAAGTAGCCTGGGGGAGGAAGAAGCAGGAGGAGAATCAGAGGAGAATGGAGATGGGAGTGGAATAAACTGCAACTGAGACCAACCAGCCTGGCCCTCATTCCTTCCTTCGCCTGCCTCATCATCCCCATCGACTTCCCCAGGGTGGGGTAAGTGGCTGGATACTACCGAACGCGGGCAGCGGAGAGATAAGAGTGCCGCTGCCCTGTACCCGGTGTAGTGCCCCTCCCTTCCCTTTTTTGTGTGTTTACACAGGTGGCCATGTGGTCTTCTGATGTCCCGTGGAATCCAGTCAGTAACAGCTCTAGTCCAGCTGTCATCTCTGAATCGCATTACGTGTCTGGCCCATCTGATTTTTTGATGCCTTGGCAAACAAGACAGCGGCCCTGATTCTTGATCATCGACGAAGGTCTGAACTCCGGATTCCTTCTCTCACTTGAGTGAAATGTGATACTCCCAGCATAGCTCTTTCGATTCCTCTTTGGGATACCCTAATAGCGTTCTCATCCTGTTTGCGTAGGGCCCAGGTCTCTGAGGCATATGTTAGTGCAGGAAGAATGGTGGAGTCGAAAAGATGTGCCTGGAGCCGTAGGTTCTTTGTTCTCTTAACCACTTCTTCGACACTCTTGAAGGCATTCCACGCTGCTCTCTTCCTCCTGTGCAGTTCTGGTGCCAAGTCATTCCTCATGTAGAGTTCTCGACCCAGGTACACATAGCTGCTGCATCCGGAGATGTTAGTTCCATTGAGAGCAAATGGAATGTCAGGGACTAGTTCGTTTTTCATAAACATTGTCTTGTTGAGATTCAGCTGCAGTTCGACCTTTCCACACTCATGGTCAATATCGGCCAGCATTTGTGCCACTTGGCTAATGTTTGGTGTTATGAGAAAGATGTCATCATCGAAGCGGAGGTGGTGTAATTGCCGACCATCTATCTTCACTCCCATTCCTTCCCATTCCAGTCGTCGCATGACGTTCTCAAGGGCGGCACTGAAGAGTTTCAGTGAAATGGTATCACCCTGCCACACCCCTCTCTTTACATCAATGATCACTTCCTTGTAGAATGGTGAGATCCTGGTGGTGAATCCACAGTACAGCTCTCGGAGGATTTTGATATACTGAGTTTGAACACCCTGTTTGGCCAGGGCTTTGATGACCACTTCAGTCTCAACAGAATCAAAGGCCCTCTTTAAATCGATGAGCGTTAAACAAAGCGGCATCCAACCCAATCAAAAAATGGGGTGATGAAATGAACAGAAACTTTTCCAAAGAAGAAATCCGAATGGCTGAGAGGCACATGAGAAAATGTTCAACATCACTAATTATCAGGGAGATGCAGATCAAAACAACAATGAGATATCATCTCACACCACAGAGACTGGCCCACATCCCAAAAAACAAAAGCAACCGGTGTTGGCGTGGATGTGGGGAGAAAGGGACTCTCCTTCACTGCTGGTGGGAATGCTGACTGGTTCAGCCCTTTTGGAAAACAATATGGATGATTCTCAAAAAGTTAGAAATTGAGCTCCCATTTGACCCAGCAATACCACTCCTGGGAATATATCCCGGAGAGGCAAAAAGGTATAGTAGAGATGGCATCTGTATTTCCATGTTCATTGCCGCTCTGTCTACAATAGCCACAATATGGAAAAAACCAGAGTGCCCGAAAACAGATGATTGGCTAAAGAAACTCTGGTATATTTACACAATGGAATACTACATAGCTGTCAGAAAACATGAAGTCATTAAATTTGCATATAAGTGGATCAACATGGAAAGTATCATGCTGAGTGAAATGAGTCAGAAAGAAAGAGACAGACATAGAAAGATCGCACTCATATGTGGAATATAAAGTAGCTGAGAGGTATAAGCTTACAATGTTGTGATTCCTGGCAGACATTTCTCTGGACTTAGTTACTAAAATACTAAAATACAGAAATCCAAAACTAGGGGCCGGAGCGATAGCACAGCGGGTAGGGCGTTTGCCTTGCACGCGGCCGACCCGGGTTCGATCCCCGGCATCCCATATGGTCCCCCAGCACCGCCAGGAGTAATTCCTGAGTGCAAAGCCAGGAGTAACCCCTGAGCATCGCTGGGTGTGACCCAAAAAGAAAAAAAAAAACCAGTATGCCTCACCAATAAATAAAAAAAAAAAAAAATCCAAAACTATGCTGATGCTAGTGCGGCCTCCTGACTTCATATCTCTTCATTCTCAGCAATGGAAAACAAATTACCAAATGCTTTCTTTTCAGCAGATCGACTTTAGAGGGGAGAAACTCCAAATCAATAATAGTGAATTTTTTTGTTTAAATATTGAATGTAATCAAAGTAAAGTGAAAGTAAAGTGAAATTTACCAGTTACACATGCGGGGGGGGGGGCTGGGGAGGTGGGGGGAAGGGGGGAGGTATATCGTGATTCTTGGTGGTGGAATATGAGCACTGGTGAAGGGATGGGTGTTTGAGCATTGTATAACTGAGACTTTAACCTGAACGCTTTGTAACTTTCCACATGGTGAATTAATAAAAGAATTAAAAAAAAAAAAAACAGAGTGGCATCTTGAACTCTCGCAAAACTTCAATGAGTTTGGTCACTGTGTGGATATGGGAGATTGTGCTGAATCCTTTTCAGAACCCAGCTTGCTCGCATGGTTGTCCTTTGTCTAGTGTTCTGCCTATTCTACTCAGGATGACTCAAGTGAACAACTTTTAGACGACGGATAACAGGCAGATTGGGTGATAGTTGCCAATGTCGTGGATGTCTCCCTTCTTGTACAACTGAACACTCCGCTGGTTTTCCACTAGGATGGAACTTTGCATTCAGACAGGTAGCATGTAAAGAGCCGAGCCAGTGTATTGACAAGTACTGGCAGCAGATTCTTCAGGTGTTTGGGTCTGACCTTGTCTGGATCGGGTGCTGTACGTGTCTTTACTAATGAAATGGCATGTCGGATTTTGGAAGGGAGGACGTTGGTGTTTAGAAACACAAAAAATAAAAGAGGCAAGGAGGGGAGCACCTCACCGCACCAGGCACAGGGCACAGGGCAGCGGCACTGTCTCTCCCGCCACCCGAGTTTGGTAGTCTCCAGCCGCTTCCCCTACCCCAGGGAGGTTGATGGCGATGATGAGGCAGGCGAAGGAAGGAACAGAGCCAGGCTGGTTGGTCTCAGTTGCAGTTTATTCCATTTCCATCTCCATTCTCCTCTGAGTCTCCTCCTGCTTCTTCCTCCCCCATGCTACTTCATTCTCCTTCTCGCTCTGGATCTGGATCTGGATCAAGAACCCCCCCCCCCAACTCTTACAGCCTAGTTAAATCCCCAAGCACGAGGGGTTGGGGCTTACACATAGGTGTGGTCACAATCAATGGGGTAAAGTTCTTTCCCTCAGGGGATGCTTCTTCTAGGACAGATTCTCTTTCAGCAGGATACCCACCCAAGAGCAGAATCCCATGGGTGTGTTTCTCCTCTCCTTGTCCAACTAACATATAAGCATTCATAATATTAATCATTTTGTATGGACACAGCAAGAGATGCATTCAGCTTATAGAATTGCTCTCCTGGGGTCACCTCGATCTCAGACTACAGTGCTCAGGCCAGATTAGTCTTTCCTATCCCTAGCAGGGTCCTAGTCTCGTTGTTGCTTTTGGATCATGACAGCATTTGTCCATGACCAAGCTCTTAACTTATGGTTAAGCATTAGGCACTTTGGCCAGGCCCATCTTGATACCAGGGTAGCACATAACTCACCGCTTGCCCTGGGTCCATCCCGTCTCTCGTCGGGACCCTGCTTTTGGGGGTGCTAGGAAGTAAGGGCAGCTGAGGCTTAAATCGAGAAAGCAGATGCCCGGGAGTGAATAATATTTGAAGCCAATTAAATCCCATGTTACCAAAGCATATTAACAACTGTCTTTCTTTGTTCATACAAAAAGGACATTGCTTTAAAGTAAACTATTCAAAAGATAAGAGAGGAGAAAGACAATATTAACTTACAATACAAGTTCACTGTCCTAGCAAGGTCTGACCTTACAAATTAACAGAGTCTGATTAGGGGAAGAGCAGATAAACTGGTAGAAGTGGTTACAGATAGACAAAGGAATGGGAATTACTTGGGAGCACTTTGATGGGTGTGACTGATATACCTAAGTTCCTAGTGGCAAGGGGAGTAGGACATACCAATGTAGTCTAGAATTGTTTAGATATTATTACTAGATAAGCCCAAACTCTGTGGCAAGGGAGAAAGGACAAACCAATGATATCCTACAGTTAGGAACAACATACCCATCCTGCAGAATTTGGTATGTGGGCAGGTGGACATGGCTGTCGAAGAGATCTGAGTAGAAGTCGTGAATAATCTCTCCATTGCCTTTCTGGAAGTTGTGTTAGATTCATCGGGACATCGGAGGGCAGTCATCTTGGTCCTGTAGTTAGCAAAGGACAGGCGAGCGTAGTGAATACTTTTCCTGGCTTCTGCTGCTTTGGCCAACACTGCTGCTCTTCTCTCTTTGGGGTCTTCCTTTATCACTTCTCTGCACAGCTTTGCGAGCTCGAATGTTAGCTTGTGGTTGCCTGAGGCTTGTACTAAACCACGTTGGCGAATGAGCTCGAGAATTTCCAAAGACAGGCGTCTGTTTATGGTTTTCCCACTCTCGGCATTTTTCGCACAATCCTGGAAGTGCTGAACCAGTCGATCATATTCCTCATTGATGTTGTCAATGATGGTATCTTCCCACGTTGCCACAATAGTGCCAAAGAGCTCCCAGTTGGTGGTCATTCTGGGAGAGCCCGGCAAGCTACCGAGAGTACCCCGCCTGCACAGCAGAGCCTCGAAAGCTACCCGTGGCGTATTCGGTATGCCAAAAACAGTAACAACAATGGGCCTCATTTGCCTGACAATAAAAGAGCCCCCAATATAGCAGCTTTAAAAAGGATGAGCAAGGAGAGGCTGATAAAATCTCAGGGACGAACTAGACTGCCCGAACAAAGAAAGACTAAAATGACTGTCTGTACTTTCAACGCATGTACACTGACATCAGAAGCATCCATCAAGGACCTGATGGTGCAAGCGCAGAAGATCAAGTGCGACATCATTGGTCTGACCAAAACGAGAAGGCATCAATCACATCATGCCATTTTTGACAATGGAGAAGAACTATTCCTCGGAACATGTGACAACAGAGGTGTTGGTGGCATCGGTGTCCTTGTCAACACAAACTTGGCCATTAGCATTGATTTATTCGAATGCCTAACAATCCAAATCGGACGATTACACTTGAATAGATGTGGCTCACTGCTGGCAGTTTCTATCTTCATCATCTATGCACCAACATCCAACTACAACGAAGAAGAAATTGACAAGTTCTACATGGAGCTGGATTAGTTCTATAAAGAAGACCACACCTTCTACAAGATCACTGTCCATGATTTTAATGCCAAGATAAGACAAGAAAGTTGCCTGAAGAACTCCACATTGGGTCCCATGGCCTAGAACGGAACGAAAAGAGTGAGAGACTGTCTGAGTTCATCATGTCGACCAAGACCATCCATGGTAACTCACAGTTCCAGAAGGCCGAATCTAAACGCTGGACATGGGAGTCTCCTGGTGGACAGTTCCACAATGAAATTGACCATATCATATTCAATCGAAGGTTTTGCCTGACCAATATCACTGTTGTCCCAAAATTCTAAACAGGATTGGACCACCGTCTCCTTCATGCAAAATTCTACTTCACAGAGTGGGGAGAAAGGACTGCAAAGTTTAAGTTTAAGAATAAAACTCCCAAAATGTGAGTGGATAGATGGATAAATGGATGATGGATTGAGTGGAAAACAGATGGATGGATGATAATAGATGGATGGATGGATGGATGGATGGATGTATAGATAGATGGAAAGATAGATGATAATGGATTGATCAATTGATAAATATATGATGGATGGTTGGGTGGATGGGTGGATAGATGGATGGATGGATGGATGGATGGATGGATGGATGGATGGAAGATGGATGGATGGATGGATGATGGATGGATGATGGGTGGATGGATGGATGGATGGTAGATGGATGGATGATGGATAGGTGGATGGGCAGATGATGGATGGATAGTGGGTGGATGGATGAATAAATTGATGGGTGGATATCTAATCCTGCAAGTAAATATGAGCCCAGGTCTCCTGCCATCCCCGTCCTCATCCTCCACCCACCTCCTTTGGTCACTCCCAACAGTCACCCAAGACTCATGCTCATCTACTTTTAGGACAATCTTGACCAGTGGTGAGAAAAAAGAGAATGTGGGAGAGAAATGAAAGGGGCAATGGTGAAGACGAAGGTCAAGTACTTCCACCCTCTCGGCCCGCAGCTGTAGAAGCAACTTCTCCACGGAGAAGCCTCGAGGAGTTTGAAGCACTTCTAACATCAGGTCATGGTGCAAGGCGGACACTGCTCAGAGGAGACCATCAAGGTCCCATCCCTGCTAAGAAATAAGGGACGTCCAGGTGGGGACTGGGGGTTTGTGTCGGCAGGGGGCGCTCTGCCCCTCCGACAGGGAGCAGTGTCAGAATATTCAGGCAGAGACAAAAGGAAATGTCTTTCATTTCTTGATTCACATTAGTTTATGTTTTCAGATTAGTTGTAAATATTTTTTTCAGAGTACAAGTTTAACAGGTTTTTGTTATATCTATCTTAAGTATTCTATTCTTTTTTATGTTATTAGAAGTAGAATTGTCTTTCTTTTTTTTTTCTTTTTGGGTCACACCCAGCAATTGCACAGGGGTTACTCCTGGCTCATGCACTCAGGAGTTACTCCTGGCAGTGCTCAGGGGACCATATGGGATGCTGGGAATCGAACCCGGGTCGGCAGGGTGCAAGGCAAACGCCCTACCTGCTGTGCTATTGTTCCAGCCCCATGAATTGTATTTCTTGGTTTTATTTTTCAACCATTCATCACAAGTATAAACAAATAAAATCAATTTTTGTGGGGCTGGAGCAATAGCACAGTGGGTAGGGAGTTTTCCTTGCACCCGGCCGACCTGGGTTCAATTTCCAGCATCCCATATGGTCCCCTGAGCACCGCCAGGAGTAATTCCTGAATGCATGAGCCAGGAGTAACCTCTGTGCATTGCCGGGTGTGACCCAAAAAGCAAAAAAATTTTTTAAAAAACTTTAAAAAAAATAAAATAAAAATCAAGTTTTGTAATATTATTGCTTTATCCTGAATCCTGACTGGATAAACTAAGGTTGGCCATTAGTTTGAATAGCTCTGTAGATTCCCTAGGATTTTTTTATGTAACTGTGCTTTTTTATTGCCTCATCATTCATTCTTTTTTAATATTGATTTTTTTTTTTTTGCTTTTTGGGTCACACCCGGCATGCACAGGGGTTACTCCTGCCTCTGCACTCAGGAATTACCCCTGGCGGTGCTCAGGGGACCATATGGGATGCTGGGAATCAAACCTTGGTCGGCCGCGTGCAAGGCAAATGCCCTACCCGCTGTGCTATCGCTCCAGCCCCTTAATATTGACTTTTATTAAAAACACTGTGATTTAGAAAGTTATTCATTATACATTTGTCTCAAGCATTTAGTGTTCCAACATCACCATTGTGAACTTCCCCCCCCACACCAATATCTCAGTTTACCTCCCAATCCCAACCTGCCTCCTTTGGCACATAACAAATTCACTTATATTGCTTATTCCAGCAAAACTTCAAGAACTGGTAAATAAAATGATCAGAAAATAAATGATCAGTAGGGGAAGTGATTATTATACGATTTTAATCTATTTAAATAAGAAAATTAAAGCCATTTAATACAATATAAAAGAATGACTATTCTCAATCACTTATATACATTTTCAACTCTGGAATTTATTAGTCTATTACGTTAAGTTTTATTTTGTACTCGAATCTCATTTCCACAGGACTTTTGATATGCAAGATCGAATCCCCCGAGAAGAGTCTGACGACTCTCTTTCCCAGGAGACATCTTCCTTCCGCTCTCCTGCCCACCTGCCCTAGCAGACCCACCAGGCCCCCCTCGGCCCGACCGAGTGAGGACACCCCCTCTCACTGGCAGAGCGCTGAGCTGTGGGGGTTGAAGATGCTTTTGATGAGGCTGAAGAAACTCTATTTTTAGTTCACTGAGCATTTTTTATGTGAAAAATTATTGGATCTCTTTTCCAAATGCTTTCTTCATACATGGAGGCGCTTGTGCAGTTTCCAATTTTCGTGCTGCTGACATAACGTGTCACATTAATGGATGTTCAGATCAAAACAACCCTGCACTCCTGGAATAAATTGGGGTATAGAATTCTTTTCTAGGCGCTAGTTCCTACTTGCTAATATTTTATTGAAGACTGTATGTCAGTTGTAAATATTTTTAATTTTACTTTGAGGTATGTCTTTTGTTTGTTATGTCTTCTCACAAAATGAGATCCTTTGAGAAGCGTCTGTGCATATTTCAATGTATGTGTGTGAAAGTGTGCTCCTGTTTCTTATTTTTGGAGCACTCTGATTTTGAAAGCTGTGATATTGCTTCGAAACACTGCCTCATCCATCCACCACCATTTTCCATTAATGTCTCCAGAGTCCCACCACACACACACAAAAAAAGGCAATACTGCAGTGTACTTCCTCACATATGTTCCATGGGAAACCATGTGAAAAGCCTCTGGAAACACTGATCCGACAGATGTTTCAGCATCACTCTGAAATCCAGCGCCTCTCCCGGACCAAAGGGGCTTCCCTCCGCTTCCCCCTGCTCACAGGCTGCTCTCGGCACAGTCCAGACTTCGCCCGTGGGTGGGTGTCACATAGCATCTCCACAGTCCCCATGTTGCATTTTTCTCAATAAGAAGAGATGGAGCAGGTGTTCCTGTCCTGGGGAGTCTGTGCTTCTCCCTCCTGTAAACTGTCCCCTGCCGTACCTGTATTCCTCGGAGCCCGGCCAGGGCCAAGGGCAGGCGGCCCCATTGACGGTGGACTGACTTTTGCTATTATTATAATACGTGATTTGTAGGTGTTTTATTAAATCGCCACGGGACACAGTTACAAAGCTGCCCATGATGGGTTTCAGTCATACAATGTTCCGACACCCCCCCCCACCAGGAGATATTTCACGCCACCAATCCCCAGTTTCCCTCCCTGTAAAAGACATTTTTACAAATCTGATATTTAGACGCAATATCAAAAACTTTCAAAACCTCGGAGCTCCAAAACGAAGAGAAGAAATAGGAGTGATGCGAGCTCCTCTGGGAACTCTGCCCAGGCCCCTTGGGGCGGACACATGCAACCTTTCCCTGCAGTCAGTTTCTGAGATTTCATTTAGGAATTTTTGTCCGGATTAAATCCCAAAAGATAGGCCCCTGCATTCTCCTGCCTGAATGTTGGGCTTTAAGTGTGCACAGGAACGCCTCTAGCCCAGCCGCAGCCCAGCTGGACGTGTCAGGTAAGAATCTCAGCATTTTTCTCCAGGCAGGGAATCTTTCCCAGCCCTCCATAACAAACCATCTCTTTCTGGCATTGATTCATGAACACATACTAGACGCCCCTTTGAGATCGTCCTCTCATGGATCTCTAATGTGATGCGTGGCCATCTGTGACCCTGATTTCTACGTACTCCCCGAGCTTTACTTATTTCTGTGTGGACTTAGTGGGACCTTTCCTCAAAAATGCTCACCTGAGACTCACCTCGGCTGTGTCCTGAGTCTGTGCTCGAGCTTGCTGAGACCCCCTAATGGTATCGACCCATGTGTCCGTCCCGCCCAAGAACACCCATGATCTCCCCACTCCGTTTTCTGATCTTGGCTAAAATTGCCTTTTTTTTTTTTGCTTTTTGGGTCACACCCAGCAATGCTCAGGGGTTACTCCTGGCTTTGCACTCAGGAATTACTCCTGGCAGTGCTTGAGGACCATAGGGGATGCTGGGGATCCAACCCGGGTCGACTGCGTGCAAGGCAAACGCCCTACCCGCTGTGCTATCGCTCCGGCCCCAAAATTGCCATTTTTGTCTACAAAATTTCCCTGCATTGGTGATTGATTCTCATGTTCCTCAAAGTTTCACTACTGCTTAAAATTGCATTTTTACTGCATTTTCTAGGTCGTATTGTCACCGCAGAGGGAGGCTAAGGTTTCCTCTGTCCCTGTCCTGAACTGGGGGCGCATCCTCGAACTCCCGCCTCTGGACAGACGAGTCCACCCTCAGCGACCAGCAACCGTTTCCATCTCTGCCGACTCTTTCCCCTGCTGCTTTCCCTGCCCCGAGCACCAGCCAGGAGCACAAGTGCCATGTGGATACCGGCTGCCGGGACAGGCCCTGCAGAGCTCACGGCCTGGAGGGGAGCTGAGGACCCTGAGCCAGCACGAGTGGGCGGGAGCTTCCGGGGGACTTGGCCATCAGGAGGGGCTATCCCAGGGAGGGGGCAGGGCTCCCGCGGTCTCCTGCCTCAGGTCAGGTCCCAGAGGTCACGGAGTCCAAGCTCCTGGGGTGAACCCCACACGCCGTCCTGCCTTTTCAGACCCTCGGTGTGGGGGACCGGGAGGGCGCAGGGCTGAGGTCCTGCCTTGCAGGCGGGAGGCCATGAGTCTGGTCCCCGGAGCAGCTGGCGGCTCTGCTCTCGGAACCGAGCACTTCCTGCACCCAACCGAGAGGGCACCGCCCAGCCAACGCTGCCGCTGGGGAAAGGAGTGAGCACTGCAGCCCGAGCACTGGCCCCGGCGAGCCAAAGCTAGAGTACAGGAAGCAGGGCTGTGAGGAGAGGATGTTCCAGCGGGGCCCTACTGCTCGCCCTGCACCTCCGACCGCGTTCCGTCCCCAGCACACAGGGTCCCCCGAGCACTGCTGGGTGAGACCCAAAAACAAATCCTTAACAAAGGCCAAACTCCAGGCTCAGAAAGGCACAGCAGGAGCTCGGGAGCACAAGGCGCGGATGAGATGAAACGTCAGACTCGGGAGGAGTGAACCGGCTCCCCAAACACAGCGCCTGAGACACACACCACTCGGGCACGCGCCCGACGTACTGAGCCACGCCTGGCTGCTTACACCCCGGGTCTCCGGGCGCCCGCCAGCAGGGGAGAAGGCGAACAGGGCAGCCCTGGGCCGCAGCCTCTGTCAGAGACCAGGTGGCCCTTGGTCTGACCCAGCGACCCGCCTCCCCTCTGCCACACGCAGATCCTCAGTGCTGCCGGGGAGGGCTGGGGCGTCTCTGGGATTCGGTCACTTGGAGCCAGTTCTCGTGGCAAACCTGGGACACTCCTTCCTCCCGCTGGGAGGAGGGGTGCGGGTCTGAGCCCAGCCCCCTCCACGTCCCGCCCCTGCCACGCTCACGGCCACTCTGCCCACCTGGCACGGCTGCAGACCCATGACATGCCCTACCCAGCCTTTGTGCATGGAGCAGCACTCTCGCTCCCTCCCCCTCCCTCCCTCCCTCCCTCTCCCTCCCTCTCTCCCCCTCTCCCTCCCTCCCTCTCACTCACTCCCTCTCTCCCCCTTTCCCTCCCTCTCTCCCCCTTTCCCTCCCTCTCTCTCCCTCTCCCTCCCTCTCGTTCCCTCCCCCCTCCCCCTCCCTCCCTCTCACTCCCTTTCTCCCCCTCTCCCTCTCTCTCGCTCCCTCCCTCCCTCTCTCCCTCTCTCCCCCTCTCTCTCCCTCTCACTCCCTCTCTCCCCTCTCCCTCCTCACTCTCCCTCCCTCCCTCTCCCCCTCTCCCTCACTCTCCCTCCCTCTCTCCCTTTCTCTCCCTCTCTGTCCCTCCCTCTCTTCCTCTCTCTCACTCTCTCTCTTCCTCTCCCTCTCACACGCACAGAGCGAGGCCACTCGATGCCATGGCCACAAACTCCATGTCTATACCGCATCCTGTCGCGAGGGTGAGGTGGCACACGGATCCCTCTCCCCCGAACCCCCAGGCTCCAGGAAAGCCCCGGCACCCGCAGGGCTGAGCCCTACCCCTGCCCCGGGCCGGGCACCGGGGGCTGTTGCCCAGGGCAGCACGCGGGCATGAGCCCCGGGGCCTCGGGGGCACAGGCACCCCACGAACAGAGCCCAGAGCCTCCTGTGGGAGCAAGTGCACAGGAGGGAGGCGGGAGCCAGACCTCGTGCCACAGACAGCCCGGCCCTGAGCAGCCTCCCTTGGCTGCACGGAAGCTTCCAGAACAGGAGTGGCGAGCGCGCACGGTCCCACCGCAGTGCGGGGAGGAGGGGGACGGGGTATCCCCATGGACCTGCAGACCAGACAAGGCGGGGCCCTGAGAAGGGGCTGCTGCCTTTCCAGAGCGGTAACAGCGCCGCCCGCTGGCGAGCCGGGGCGTTGCGGCGTGGGCCCTGCGTTCATAGCCGCCAGAGGGCGCCCGAGGTCCGGCGCTGCCCTGCAGAGGACCGCGCCGCCCGAAGTTTCGCCGGTGCTGCGCCGCCACCGTGTGGCCACTCGGGGGATTGCAGCCCAGGGCTCCCGGGTACCGGGAACCGCGCCAGCGCGCGCTCGGTCCTCCGGCCCGCGACGATGCTCGGCGCTGCGAGGAGGACCGCGCTGCATCCCGCACGGTGGCCGGGGCCGGTGAAACCGTTCCCTCCCTTCACCTGGATAGGTCCCTTGCCCGGGAGTTGTTCAGAATGTGCGCAAAGGTTTCCCTGGGTTGCTGCTTTTCCAGGTTTCCCTACAACGGACGGATTTCTAATTCTGCTCTGCCCAGAAAACGCATTTCGCAAACTTTTGATCTTATGGAGACTTTGCCTGAAAATCCTGTCTCTTAAGGAATCCCTGGGAGAGAATATTGATCCTGCCCATGTTGGATAGAGCACTTCGTCAACATCGGTCAGGTAGGGCCGACTCCCGTGGTTGCTTGGATTGTCTGTGTCGTTGATTTGGGGGGTCAGTGTGTTCACCAATCGCAGAAAGAGTTGGGGTAACATTTAGACGCTATTGTGGAGCATCTCTATTTCCTGATTCTGCCCCGTTTTGCCTTATGTAAAGTTCTGTTATTATATACGATGTGTATCTATTTACAGTACTGACTAACTGTAACTTGTATCTTAGATAGTGATCTCTGATTCTCCGTGTTCTAGTGATTCTTAGTAATTCTTAGTGATCTAAGTGTGTGCCCATTTTATGCTTATCTCTGGAGAGCATTTTTGCAAGGGGTAGATTCTCACTACTAATTAAATGATGGTATCCCTGATGAGAACAAAAGCTTTTGGACAAACAATAACTACAGGTTTGTTTGCTTGTTTCAGCAGCAAGAAAAAGTAGGTAGACTGTGAAAGGGGTGAAGAAAGAACTGAAGAAAGGGCATGAAACTGAGTGTGCTCCCTCCTTGATTTTAGCAAAACTATCAAGTAAGTGGCTGGGGGGAAGTGTCTTTTCAACGAGAGATGCTGAATAATGAGCCATTCGGGGCTGAGGGCCGGCCCATTCCTCTCACCGCAGATGGAAATTCATGCAAACTCTAGGGTCAGAAACACAGAATCTCCAAGTATGAAACTCTTAGGAGAAAATTTGGGGGTGTATTTTCACAACATCACAAGCACGGAAGAGATGGAGAGATGTCACCAAAGTGTGTGCAGGGAAAGGACACCTCTGAGAGCTGCCTACAGAACTGAGCCTGCTGGGTGAGGAGTGGGTGCGGGACACTCTAGAGGCCTGGGTCACTGGCTGCGTCAACCCCGTCATAAATGGGACTATAAATCACCAAGCCTGAAACTCAACATTTTTCAATTAAAAAATTGAAAATAAGAAATATGCACATTGGAGACCTCTTTGAGAGGGGAGATATAGGAAATAGATCAGCAAGTCACAATGTGGTAAGGGACTCGAATCCAGACCCCAGAAAGAGCCATCACAGTTGCACAAGAAGAACCCGACAGAGGCTGCCGCCCAGCCGGCCAAGGGTTTGTCGGGGCTTGTCTGAGGAAGCAGCACAGATGGCCAGTAAACATGTGCGTGGTGGGCTAGGCTGTGGTAACGAGTCCTGAGGCTCGGGGCCTTCACACACAGAGGACACTCCCCCCGCCCCGGGTCGGCCCTCAGAGTGTCCTGTCTGCTGAGTCATCTGCCATGTCCCCCACAGGCCAGCCGCTGTCTTCCCTGGGTCCCCGCAGGGAAGCGGGGCGCGATAGCTCTCTGGGTCTCTGTATACAGACCCCAGCTGCTCCCGGAAGAGCGTTTCCACTTCTGATCCCCTCACCAAAGCTCTACTGCAAACATCGCACGAGAGGGTGGGATGGCAACGGACGACTTTCAGGGATGCAGAATCTACAAAATGTTTGACGGAATTCATTAGTAAGAGGCACGAAAGTCACAGCAAATAAGGTTGCGGCATCCGTTAGGGGGAAACTCGGGCTGGGGCTGGGGCTCAGAGGGAGGAGACAGGCCATGCACACACGGGCCCCTGCAAACGAAAACTACAGCAACCCAAGAAAGGCTAAGTTCCCCACACACACACACTAGGAGCCAAAATGTTAATACAAATGAAAGAACAAAATGGCTAAATGTCTTCAAGGCCAGTATGGATTTGAATCCATCCCTCACCTCGCTGACGAGAGTGAAAGGGGGCGCAATCCTGAAGGGGGAGGCACGTTCTCACAGCTTAGGCAGCAAACCTCTGCAGGCTGTACCTTAGAGAAATAAGATATATGGCCACACAAAATGCCTGTGCGAGTGGTCACTGCAGCAGTGGCAGGTTAGCATTCACTCCCCGCAGTCTTGCTCTTCCATGTGTTCACTGTGGCACTATTCCTGCAGGTGGTCACCACAGCATTGTTTTTAACCGCTGGAATGTGCCAACAAGCCACTACCCAGCCAAGGATGAGGGGAAACAGCTGTGGAGTGGCCTTGGGGAGGCCTTGGGGAGGCCCAGGCTGCCTGTGCGGCTCTAGCAGGACTGAGCCCTGAGGCATCTCCTGCTCCTATCAGACATTCCTGCCAGAGGCGGAGGATGGAGGGGCATCCTCTAGTCACCTCAGCTCACCTCTCAGCACCTGCTGCCAGGATTCCCTGAGAGGTGTGAGGTACGTTGTGTGCTGGCGCTATCTGAGGTGACGGTGTGCTGTCCTGAGGGGATTTCACACTGTCCTGTCTGAGGTTGTTGTGTGCTGTCCTGTCTTAGGTGATTGATTATACGCTGATGTTTGGTGTGATTGTGTGCTGGTCCTGTCTGAGGTGATTATGTGCTGTCCTACTAAGGTGATTTTGTGAGCTTGTATTGTATGAGGTGATTGTGCATCGGTGTTTGGTGTGATTGTGTGCTGTCCTGTCTGAGGTGATTCTGTGCTGCTCCTTCTGATGTGATTGTGTGCCGGACCTGTCTAAGTAGTGATTGTGTGCTACCCTGTCTGAGGTGGTTGCACGCTGTCCTGTCTGAGGTGATTGAGTGCTGGTACTATCTGAGGTGGTTCTATGCTACTTCGTCTGAGGTGATTGTGTGCTGTCCAGTCTGAGGTGATTGTGTGCTGGTACTATCTGAGGTGGTTCTGTGCTATTCTGTCTGAGATGGTCGTGTGCTGTCCTGTCTGAGGTGGTCATGTGCTGTCCAGTCTGAGGTGATTGTGTGCTGTCCTGTCTGAGGTGATTGTGTGCTGGTACTATCTGAGGTGGTTCTGTGCTATTCTGTCTGAGATGGTCATGTGCTGTCCTGTCTGAGGTGGTTGTGTGCTGGGCCAGTCTGAGGTGGTCATGTGCTGTCCTGTCTGAGGTGGTTGTGTGTTGTCCAGTCTGAGGTGACTGTGCGCTGTTCTGTCTGTCTGAAGCCTGAAACTGCCCAATCGCTCTGCTGCTGCAGGCCTTAGCCCACAGGGCCTGTGCAATCCCAACTCAGTTACAGTTGACTGTCAAGAGGCCGGAGTGGGCAGCAGGTCCACAGAGGCCTTTCTTGGGGTGGGGGGGCGGGCAGGCTGCTCGTGAGCACAGCCTGACCCCCAATATCTCCATGGCTGACCTGTAGGCCCTCTCCTGGGTCCAGTGAGAACCGAGTGTGTGGGAGCAGGGGGCTGCTTCCCGCAGCTAACCGCACCCCCACCTCCTCTCAGGGCTCCCCTCCTGCGTCCTTCCAGCTAACAGAGGCGCTGCTGACAGGAGCCCCCTCTCCTCCCCTGGTGTTCCCCATCCTGGCCTCCCCCAGCACCCACCTCTCCTGTGGGCACAGCTGCACCTGGCCCCCTCGGCAGCCCCGTGGGGGGCTCTGAATGCACCGGGCTCTGCCGGGGCCTCCTCCCGCCTTCCCCCGCCTTTCCCCGCCCCCCAGCAAGTGTGTGTCCCCCGGGCCTCCAGGAACTTCGGTTGCGCCCACATTGGCTGACGAGGGTGTGTCCGGGCCTGTTCCGGGGTCAGGGCTGGCCACCACCTGATGAGCTCCGGCATCACCCACGCCCGTCCTGCCCCAGCCCCCCAGCTCCGCCCTCAGCTCCTCGGGCCCACCGGCGTCGCCACAGCCTGCCCCCTTGCTCTGAACCCACGGGGTCCCTCCTCTTCCTCTCACTTGGGGGTGCTCGGAGCCCCCCGCCCTCTCTGCAGTGCTCGGCTGGGTGGGCTGGCGGCTCAGTGCGGGAGCTCTGGGTCCCTGCGCTGGTGGGTCCCCAGGGCTGCACCCAGTTACGGTCGGGGTCTGAGACGGGTGCCTGCTCACAGCCGCCCGACGCTGGGGACCTCACGCCGAGCCCCGCTCCGTCCCGCTGCGGTGCCGTCCCGCTGCGGTGCCTGCCCACGTCTGACTGCCCCGGGGGAGGGGCTCGGGGGTGACGGGCAGAAGAGGAACTTCAGGGATGCTCCGGCTCTCAACGGCGACCCGAGTCCCCGCACCCCAGCCCCCCGCCCCACTGGCCCTGCGCCCGCCCTGACCCCGGGACAGGGCCGGGGCCCATAAACACAGGCCTCTGGGACCCCCCAGGCCGCCAGCCCCCCGGGAACGGCCGTGTCTGGACTGTTTGTCCAGTTGCCCGGGGCCCCCGCCCGGCGCAGTGTGTGACAGTGTGTGAAAACTCGCACCTTCCCCAGCAGCTGAGTCAGGCGGGGCCCTGCAAACAGGCCGGCCCGCGGGGGGCCGGGACCAGGCAGACACAGGCTCCTTGTCGCCCGCGGGCCAGGGCTGCTGACCCCATTCCGGGCACTGTGGGACGGAGCTGAGTCACAGCCGGGACGTGCCGGCCACCACGTCCCGGGGCACCGGGGGCGGCTGCAGCCTCGAGCCTCGGCTCTGCCTCAGAGCTCCGGGCCCCCCGACCGACCTGCCAGGGACCCCCAGCTCAGAGACCACCCACGGCGCTGGGCCAGGCCGCAGCCCGTGTTTGTGAGCCCCGTGGCCCGGCACGACTGTGTGCATGCATGAACAGAGGAACACGCCTGTGACTGTGTGGAACGTGAACACGCCTGTGTGCGCATGCATGTGCCTGTAGGGGCATGCACACATCGTGTCGACTATGCCTCTAAGCACGTGTGCGTAACCGGACACTGTGTCTTGTGTTGGCACGTGTGTGAGTGTATGAATGTGTTTGTGCCGTATTGAATACGTGTATGTGCAAACATAAGCACTTGTGTATCTGTGCACATGGAAGTGTACAGTGGATCACATGTTCATAGACATGTTGCAGGTATGTGAATTGCATGAGTGTGTTCTGTGTGCATGTATTTGCCTGTGAATGAGTGTTCACACACTGTCACGATGTATGACATGCACAGATCTGTACATGCTTCTAAACACACAGAACGAATCCATGTGTGCCTGTGTGTGGAGTGTATGTGACGCATGTGGGGTGGTCACGTGACCCCCTCCTGATTCCCTGTCCCCACTGTCCTCCCGCTATGCTGGTGGGCACAGCCTGCAGGCCGAGTGCCCGCCGTCCTCCAGGGCCTCCTCAGAGCCCTCCAGGGCTGCAGGCACGTGACTGCAGGGCGCGGTTGGCACGCGTGTACTGCTCGATCCAGAAGCTGTGCGTGTGTCCCAGACAGGGGCATCCTGCTGGAGACCCCACGTGTAGCTCGAGTTGGCCCTTCCCCAGCCCCTCCTCCATCCATGCACGCCTTCTGCCGCGTGCACACGTGCTTCTCGGGGCCTGAGCCCGTGTGCCGGGCCTGAGGGTAAGGCCGTGGGGAGCTGCTCCCCAACTGTCGGGGCCCGTGGCGGTGCTCCGGGGCAGGTGCTGCCGTCTGTGCCAGCGTCTCCCGTCTCCTGGGTCGCGCTGGAGTTTCAGCAGGGACCCGCCCTGCACGCCAGCCCCTGCTGTGGGCACGACCTGCGCCTCCACCGCACGTCTGGGCCGCGTGTCCCTTCCGCAGCAGTGACCCGGCAGGCCTGTCGTTGGCCGTCTCCCGCTCCCGCAGAGACGCCGGACACGTTGGGACTTTCCCTGGGACGCGGTGCCAGCAGTTCCCTGCATCGCCCTGCACGGTCTTGACTGGAAACGGGTCCGACACAGGCTTCTGGCGTACGGCAGACGAAGCTCTGTGAGGAAGTCGGGTGCTTCCGTGTTTCTCCCTTGGCGTGTTGGAGCTGAGGCTCCTTTGAGAGTGACCATCACAGCTGGAGGGCGAGCAGGGCTGGCCCAGTCCCATCCTCGGACCCGGGAGTGCTCCCCGAGCACCCAAACCCCCACGCCAAATAAGTTCCTGCCAAACTGAGAAATCAGTAAGATTTTCTCCTCCGCTGTCTTTGTTGCTTCTTTCCCATCTTGCTGCTCCTCCAGTCGGGAGTATAACATGGGCCCCATGGCCAGGCCACCAGACTCCGCGCCAGGCTGTGTTCACTCGGGGCGTCCCAGAGGGGAGTGGCTGAGAGCCCTCCCCGCCCCAAGGGACCCAGCCCCAGAAGCCGACCTCCACTGCCCAACCACTGCCACGCTCCAGGGCCCTTTCCAGACCGCGCAGCCGCGACACGTTACAAGACACTTCCTACCCATTCTCCATAATTACCATATTTGATGGAGTTCAGACAGTAGGCAACAAATCATAGGGAGCAATTTTTATTAATATACCCCTCTCGGAGAGCCCGGCAAGCTACCAAGAGTATCCCGCCCGCACGGGCAGAGCCTGGCAAGCTACCCGTGGTGTATTCGATATGACAAAAACAGTAACGATAGGTCTCATTCCCCTGACCCTGAGAGAGCCTCCAATCGTTGGGAAAGATGAGTAAGGAGAGGCTGCTAAAACTTCAGGGCTGGAAGGAATAGAGACGTTACTGGTGCCTGCTTGAGTAAATCAGTGAACAATGGGATGACAGTGATACAGTGATTTTCTTTTACTGGCTTTTATCATTTTGTCTGTTCCATTTGGATTGATAACCTCTTTCAGCTTGTGCTTTGAAGGGGGTGTGCAAGGGTGTGCACTTTGTTTTTATTCTGTGGCATTTACATGACCATCTGTCACTGTAGCACTGTCGTCCCATTGCTCATTGATTTGCTCGAGCGGGCACCAGTAATGTCTCCATTGTGAGACTTATTGTTACTGGTTTTGGCATATCAAATACACCACGGGGAGCTTGCCAGGCTCTGCCGTGTGGGTAGGATACTCTCTGTAGCTTGCCGGGCTCTCTGAGAGGGGCAGAGGAATCAAACCTGGTTAACATTTACAAAATGCTTCAAGTCAGGCTTGGCATGTATTAATTGCTTTATTAATATTTGTTAAACAAATTTAAAGTGGCTTTAAATTTAAACAGTTGCCTTGATGGTCACGTGACCATCTATTGTCACATTTTTTAACTGCACCTTGAATTCCCTTGGCACCTGCGCCAGAATCATCGGGCACAGATATGAAGCTCTGTTTCTGCACTTTCCTCTGACTTACATTTTCCTTTCTTTAAGCCAGTTGCACGGCTATTTCACGTAGTTTCTATGTCATCTTTAAATGATTGTGTGTAATTAGCCATATTTATTTTTCAATGTAATTTTGACTCGGTTAGCCCGACTGAGCGCCCATCTGAAAGTTAGAATGAGCTTTTTCCCAGGCGCTGAGGAAAGCCTGCGGCGTTGGCTGGCGTTGGCTGGGGCGTCCCTCCAGGGCGCACACGCTGGCCTTCACGACTGTCCCCTTCTCCACTGCCTGGGCCAGGTCAAGCCTCCCTTCCTCCCTCCTCGCAATCTTTCCCAGCAAGATACCGGAGAAGCGGTGGTATGGGGTGAGAGCACATCGTCCGCGGCCCCCAGCCAGGTCGGGCACTCTGGCCAGAGGAAGCAGATTCTGGGTTCAGAGCGTCCCCCCAGGTGGTCTCCACAGCAGGGCACTGCCAGGCCCCACTCCCACCCCCCGAAAAAGAAGTAGCCCAGGGCACGAATTAATGTACGTCCTGAAAAACTGGCATGAATATACTGTGGATACACTTCCCAAGCTAAACACTGGGGTGTTCAACTAAGGAGCCAAACACATGATTTGGGACGGGCCCGTAACCCAGCAGCTGTGGCCGGTGACTCGTGTTTGATGAGTGCCGACGCGTCCTCCTCGCGAGGTGTATTCGCTGCGACTCCCGGTTGCTTTAGAATGCTCCCGGCATAGAAATAGTCTCTGAAAAGGACAAAGCTACATTATTTTTATTTTTCATTTTATTTTGGGGTCACACCCAGAGTGTGACGCTCAGGACTTAGTGCTCAGTGCTCAGGGGGCCGCCTAGGGTGCTGGGGACCTGGTTGGCTGTATGCCAGGTAAGTGCCCATCCCACTGCCCCACCTCTCTGGCCCCCAAACCAGATCTCGTCTGATTTTGAAACAAGCCAAATGTGTTCTCTCGTCACTGAATCCCAGAGCTGGCCTTTGTCGCCCAGCATGGTGCTTTGGTCGCGTTCCCCACACAGGTCTCCCCGCCCAGAGAGGAGAGCGGGTCCCTGACGGGCGACGCCTGACACAGGAGGAAACGCTCGGGCACCCGCCAGCCCCAGCTACTGCCTTAGAAGGCACCCTGCGGGGAGGGTGGGGGCCCTGGGGACAGGGTGGTGGGGTGGGTGCTCGACCATTGTGTGACTGAAACTCAAACATTAAAGCTTTGTGACTGTAGCTCACGGCAATTCTATTTTTTGAAAAAGTGAAAAGGAGAAGAAGGCCCCCTGCCCCCTGTTTTCCAGCCCGCACCCCATCCATCACCCGGGCCCAGGAATTTCCCCAGTGCCATCTCAACTATGTGTTTCCATGAGGGGAACATTCTCCTACCTAGGTGAGAAACGGCCGGCACGCCTCTGTGGGCCCCGGCGCAGAGCCCGAGTCTGCCTGCGGCCGGCGGGAGGGGGCAGTGCCCGCAGGACCCTCCGGAGCAGGCCCTGGCCTGGCCGTATGCCCGGATCCCGGCGTCTGGTGGGCAGGGCTGGGCGCCTCGGGGTCTTCTGGGAGCCCCGAGGGACTGGGGGCCACGCCACTCCCTCAGGCAACCTCCTCCTCGCCTTTGGTTTGCTTTCTAGGCCAAACGCCGCTAAGTGGGCCACCCCCTACCCCGCATGGCCCGGCGGGACCACGGGGGCTCTCTGCTCCCTCACGGAGAGGGAGGATCTGGGCCTCTGAGGAGGGGGAGGATCTGGGCCTCTGAGGAGGGGGAGGATCTGGGCCTCTGAGGAGGGGGAGGATCTGGGCCTCTGAGGAGGGGGAGGTTCTGGGCCTCTGAGGAGGGGGAGGTTCTGGGCCTCTGAGGGCTGTCTGCGCTTCATCTTGTTTCCGTGACAGGGGCACGGCAGAAAGGTTCTGAGGAAAACACAGTTGAATCCTTCAGACTAGAGAGCTGGGTACAGGCCCAAGGGGGCAGCAGCCGCGGTGCCCAGTCACGGGGCATTGGGGCCGCCCCGATGACGGGGTTCTGCCCGAGGGTCCCCGAGGGTCCCCCTCCCCCGCTGGTTCTCGCCAGCCTCTCAAAGGCCCCCCCGGGGTGTGGAGCAGGGGGGGTGGAGACAGGGTGCTGCTCCCCATGAGACCCTCGTGGGGAAGGCCCGTGCGGAGGGAGCCGGGGCCCACGGGCCTCTCGGGCTTTTGGGGCCAGAAAGAACCACAGGGAGTGACACGCTCAGAGGCCACAGACCCAGGTCCCTCTACAGAGCTGAGGCGTGGAGGGCAGGCGGCCATCAGTCACGGGGACCGCGATAAACGTTTCTTAAAGGAGAATTGATGCTCCTGAACGCACCCTGGCCTCGACAGAATCCTGCCCCTCCCGGGAGGGGGGCCCAGGGTCCTAAGAATTCTCCCAGCACTGGGGCGGGACAGAGGTGGTTGTGCTCAGAGCAGAGGGCAAAGGCCGTTCACTGACTGGGGCCAGGGGTGGGTCAGGCCCGAGACGTCAGGGCAGGCCTGGTCCAGGCACCCCACCGGCCCCCGGGACACAGCCGGGAGTCAGTCCTGAGAGCCTCTGGGTGTGGCCCCCACACAAACATGGCAAAGATCGCCCCCCCACAACAGGACACGTGAGGTGAAAGTGGGTATGGGCCCCAGTGGCTGTCGGAGGAGCCTTTTATAAGATTCAACATCCCTTTATCAGGATCGCATTTGGGAAAGCAGCATCACGGGACCCCGCCCAAGCCTCAGCCCGACAGCTCACACCACCCTCCGCTCCCTCGAGCGGCCCAGCGCGAGGGCTACCCGCCCTGCAAGCACCCTGACGGCCCTAACACGGGAATATCACACGTCATCACAGACTGACAAAGATGCAGATTCTGATTTTTATGGCTTATGTCAGTGTTTACATGAAACAGCAACAAAAACTATTAGAAAAAGCAAATTATAGCATGCAAGTTTCATATACCAAAAATTAATTGTATTTCTGTATCATAGAAATGATTGGAAAGTTAAATTATAATTTGCAAACAAAGATTTTTGGGCTATCTTCAGGAGAAATTAATCCAACGACGCGTGTGGGTCTCTGCTCTGAAAACTGAAGGGCCAGGTAGAGTTCTGAATAATGAGGCAGTCCCCACCTACAGGCCATGGCGGCAACCGGAAACTTCCAGACCCCCGGGAGGGTGGGGCCCTCCACAGAGGCGCTGTTCCTCTCTCGGTCTGGCCTCGTCCCGAGGCAGCGCCTGGAGCAGCGTCGGCTTTGGTCCCTTCCAGGAACACGCTGGCCCTCGGCCGACAGTGACGACGGCCGACAGCCCTCTGCTGTACACAGCTGGTCTGCTGTACACAATTGGTCTGGTGTACACACACAGCTGGTCTGCTGTACACAGCTGGTCTGCTGTACACAATTGGTCTGGTGTACACACACAGCTGGTCTGCTGTACACAATTGGTCTGGTGTACACACACAGCTGGTCTGCTATACACAATTGGTCTGGTGTACGCACACAGCTGGTCTGCTGTACACAGCAGGTCTGGTGTACGCACACAGCTGGTCTGCTGTACACACACAGCCAGACCTCGGGCACCAGCCCAGCGTCAGGCTGCAGCCCAGACCCAGACCCCAGGGTGCAAGAGTGTCCACTGCCCACAAACCTCCCAGCAGGAGGGGAGAAGAACCAGGCACACGGCGGCCCCTCAGCCCGGGGACAGGTGCCACCGGGGCGAGGACTCAGGGGCAGCTCAGGTTCCACACTCAGGTGCTGCGTCCTCGCCATGCAGTAGGCCCAATGCACACAGCTGGTCAGGTACACGCAGCCGGTCTGGTGAGTATATGCAGCTGGTCTGCTGTACACAGCTGGTCTGCTGTATGCACACAGCTGCTCTGCTGTACACAGCTGCTCTGCTGTATGCACACAGCTGGTCTGCTGTACACAATTGGTCTGGTGTATGCACACAGCTGGTCTGCTGTACACAATTGGTCTGGTGTACGTACACAGCTGGTCTGCTGTATGCACACAGCTGGTCTGGTGGCACACCACCTTGGTCAGCCTGTCTTCTCCCATCTTCCTTTCAGCTTGTTTGTTTCTTTTTAAAAACTTTATTAAGGGAGGCCGGAGTGATAGTATAGCAGGTAGGATGCTTGCATTGCAAGGGGCCAACCTGGGTTCGATCCCCAGCATCCTGTAGGATCCCCGAGCACCGCTAGGAGTAATTCCTGAGTGCAGAGCCAGGAGGAACCCCTGAGCACCGCCGGGTGTGACCCCACAACCACAAAAAAATAGACCTTTATTGAGGTACAACAGCACATCCTACTGCTAACGCGAGCCAGGCCGTGCTGGTCCCGCAGGCTCCGGCAGGCCCGTCAGACCCGCCGCGGGTCGTGGCACCTCCCACCCTCTCAGCAGCCTGAGGAGGGCAGTCTCTCTCCACGCAGCCCCTGCACTGGGCGGACCCCAGCCCGGCGGGTGCCCGGGGCTGCAGACCACTGTGCCCAGCCGCCTCTTCTGCCCCTCTGGGGGCTCCACAGTGCTGAGAGTGGGCTGGCGGGGTCGCGCACCCGGACCACCCGGGTTCTAGCCCAGAGCCTTGTGTGGTCCCGTCCGCACCAGGCGGACCCCTGGGTGAGTCCGGAGCAAGCCCCGAGCACCACTGCTAAGAGACAAACCTTTTTTCCTTTTTTCTTTTTTTTTATTGAATCGCCGTGAGCTCCGTTAACAAAGCTTTTATGACTGAGTTTCAGTCACACAGTGCTCGAGCACCCATCCCTCCGCCAGTGCCCACTCCCCACCACCAATGTCCCCAGGGTCCCTCCCGCCACCCCCACTCCACCCCTCTGCTTTGGGGCACACAGAGACCAAGAGGCCATCCTGTTCGGTCCTTTATCTGCTCTCAGCACACATCTCCCATCCCGAGCGACCCCTTCTCCATCCCTGCTGCCTCTGCCCCAGCTCACGAGGCAGCTTCCAACCAGGGACAATCATCCTGGCCCTTGTCTCTGCTGTCCTTGGCTGCCAAACACTTTTTAAACAACAACAATAATAATAATAATAATAGAGACTCCTCTCAGGCCGGGGTGGCACTGAGGCAGAGTTCTGCCCTGCAGTGTGCAGCCCTGGGCTCGGCCCCACGAGTCGTCTGCATTAATCAGGGCTGACTCATGTGTCTCTGCGGCCCCAGGTCAGAGCACGGCAGCCCGGGAGGCTGAATCCGGCCCCACAGCCGGCCAGTGAGGGGCTCGGCCTGCGAGGGCATCCAGAAGCCAGCCTGGAGCCGGCCTGGGACCATGTCAGAGCCGCACGCCCCGACCCACTGGGGTCACACTTTGAGCCGTGTTTCCTTTTCACAAATCCAGCTCTGAGGCGGACTCGAAGGTGGATTCCTGTGTCATCCTTCGGAGGGTTCTGCGGGGACTGCACATCAGTGCAAAGGAAAAGCACAGAACCGTTCCGTGTCACTGAGTCTCCGAGACTCCACCAGAGGTGGCTGACTTGATTAAACGACATCACGGGTGGAAATTCCCAGACGGATAACTATTAAAGTATGTATCTCATAAGCTTACATAGTGTCTTTCATAAATATTAAATTTCTTCATCCTATATCGTAATTATTTAACTCCGAGTTTGAATTTTGCCACCTTCAGTTCACACACGCCTCTCTGCCCGCTCCCCCACCTGCCCACACACAGACTCCCACAAAGGCAGCCCATGGTCACAGACACCCCTGCATCTAGCAAATGCACATGTGCACAGACACACACATATGCACACACATCCATGCACTCACACATGCACACTCACGCATGCACTCAGTGTAGACTCACACGCACACACAACACACATGTATGCACACTCACATGCATTCATATACATGCATGCACATACACTCACACACATGCATATTCATACATACACATGCACTCACACATGTGCACTCTCACACTCATGCATGCACTCACACATGTGCAGACTCACACACATGCATACATACACATGCACTCATATACACTCACACATGTGCAAACTTGTGCACACACGTGCACATTTGCACACACGTGTACTCATATATGCTCGCATGCATACTCACACACGCTTACACACATGCACATATGCACGTGCACACATGCATATACACATACTCACATACCCATGCATGAACATGTACACATTCACACACGTGCAGACACATGTTCAGATGTATGCAGACTCATGCATACATGCATTCACACATGTGCACAGGTGCACGCATGCACATTCACAAATGTACACATTCATATGCACACATGTAGACACTCTCACACACATGCACACGCACATGCACACACACACACACACGCATACACACACCTAGTGACCTGACCCTCAGCCCTTGCCCGGAGCTGAGGGCCGGGACAGCCCCTCGTCATGGCTGTGTGGTCTGCCGCAGATGGGCGCCCGCTCAGGCCCACTGAGTCTCCTGGGTTACGGAGGCTCCATTCTTGAGGCAAGCAGCCTGGAGCACACGTCTGTGGAGCCGCATGCGTGACGTTCCCGGGGACCTGGAACACGCCGACAGGCTCCAGGCGCGGAAGGAAGAGCAACACGCAGCCACTTTCCACGTTGCCTTTATTCTGCAGAAGACGCTTCTGCTGATTGTCTCCGGTCACTCGGTCAGGGGAAACCTGCCTCGGCGGAGGGCCGAGAGGCACGGGGCCAGCTACGAGGGCCCCAGGGGACACGGGGGACAGGCCACCCCGTGCTGCCGCGGTGTCCCAGGCCTGGGGCGGGGAGGGCCGAAGCTGCAGGAACTGACCAGCGGCTTCTACTGCTAAGGGAGGGCCCGGGCAGACCCCGCGAGGGACTGACCCGAAACAAGCCTGAAGGCCGCGGGGGTCTCCACGGGAACGGGGGTCCCGGCAGCACCCAGCCCCAGGGAAGAGTGAGGAGTCGGGAGGCTCCTAGCAGCAGCTCTCCCTGCTCTCCCACAACCCGCACCGGCCTCCTCCAGGCAGTCCACCGGTGCTCACTCAGCTCACAGGGAGGGCGGCGACACAGGCAGCCACGAGGCCAGGAGGCGGGCCTGGGCCGCGGCGTCGTACTGGCTGTCGGCAATGTCTGTGGCCGCGGCGGGCCCCTCGTACAGGGGCGAGCCGGAGGGCGCGGCGGCCGGCACGGGGTGGCTGAGGGGGGCCGTGTGGGCCGGGGAGCCTCTGAAGAACTGGGCGCCCAGCCCGCTGGGCACTCCTGCCGGCGGGGGTCCCGGGGGCACGGCCCCGCTGCTCACTGACCACAGGCTGGGATACTGGCTGCAGGGAAGGGGCAGCGTCAGGGCGGCAGCCCGGGACCCTCCTGCTCCAGCGCCAGGCATGGGCCCGGGTGGAGCCGCGTGGAGGCGGCTGTGTCCACTCGGACCCCCACCCACGGAGGGCCAGCAGGCAGGTGGCACCGTGTGGCCGCTCTCAGTGTCTGCTGGCCCGGGCAGTGCAGGGATGCGGGGCTAGACTCGGACCCCAGCAGCCCAGCAGGACCCCTGTGGGGCTCTGTGCCCAGGGCTGCTTCCCGCCTGCGCAAGGACCTCCAGTGCTGCCTCAGAAATGCCGCCCGAGCACTGGACTCTGAGCACTGGGCAGTGCTCCGTGCCGGGAGCTGCCAGGAGATGGCTGGGCAAGGTTCCCCCCACAGGGCCCCCCACACGAGACCCTGCGACAGGGGCAGGTATCAGGCCCAGAGCTCAGGGGCCACTCCTGGGTGCCCGGAATAGGGCCTGGATCAGGCCGTGCGGAAACAGCCTCAAACCCTGAACCCCTCTGGGCCAGGCAGCCCTGGAGCCTCGCAAAGCTGCGCCCAGGCCCATGGGCCCCGCGAGCGCCCCTCTCCGCCCTCCTCCCCGTGAGCCGCCTCACGCCAGTGACCCTGCAAGGGCCTCACTGACACCCACGTGCTCGTACCCCCGCCACAACTCCCCCCGCCCCCACCTTGGATACCGCCATCCCCGTCCACCCGTGAGTAGGGTAAGGGCTCTTTACAGGAAGGCCCACTGAGGCACGGCCATTCCCGTCCGCCCGTGAGCAGGGTAAGGGCTCCCTTACAGGAAGGCCCACCGAGGCACGGCCTTCGCTTAACCAGCAGCTCCCGTTGGAAGGTTCTGGAAACGTTTCCTTGAACCTCACCCACTGGCACCGGGAGACAGTGCGGGAGCCGGGCCCTGCCGTGCACCGTGGGACCCCGGCTCAGCCCTCTCTGAGCCCCCAGCACGAGCGGCGGAGGCAGGAAGGGGGCTCAGCCGGGGACTGAGGCCCCCATGACCCCCCTGCTTACCTGGAGCCCCCGGGGGCGGCGCTGGCAGCACCCACGGGCAGCACGGTGGTGGGCGGGGGCAGCCCCAGGCCGGGCCAGGCGTCATGGGACGGGAGCACGGACAGGCAGGCAGAGGAGTTGTCCGGGTAGGCTGCGGGCGGGAGAGGGGCTTGCTGGAGGCTGAGACCACGCAGGGCAGTGGCAGACACCTGAGCACTGTCACTGGAGCCAACGGGCAGAGCTGGGACCCCCCCCCGGCCTCGGGGGACCAGCTAAGCCACAAACTAAAGCTTCCCCTGCCGGGGCCCAGGTCACAGCTTCCTGTGACCTGGACGGGAAACCCAGTGGGCAGGGTGCAGGTGGCCGTGCCCGGCACGACACAGAGACCCCAGCCTCCGCCTGAGCGACCCCTGGGCAGTACCAGGTGCAACCCAGAAACAGAGTGAACTAGACTCAACAGCCTCCGACGCCAGCCCCTGCCCACCAGGGATGCTGGCTGGTGGCCCCAGTGCTCATGGCCCCAGTGCTCACGGCCCCAGTGCTCGTGGCCCCAGTGCTCATGGGCCCAGTGCTCGTGTCCCCAGTGCTCATTGCAGTGAGATGAATTAAGTCCGGGCTCTGTGCCGTGGGGAGGTGGTAGGGGGTCAGGGCCGGGCCAGCTCTCGGGGCTCCCAGGCAGTCCCAGGGCCCACGGCCTGGCACTCCCTGCCCCTCCCCGCGTGGGCACCCGCCCGGACATGCACTCAGAGAAGCATGTGTGCCAGGCTCCAGGCCCGTCAGGGGCCATAAAGTGCCCAAATCTGCGCCCACAGGGTGGGCCACGTGCCAGCTGGGCTCGGCCTTTGGGGCACTGGGTCCCGGACGCCCCCCACAGCCCCCGCAGCCCCCAGCCCTGCCCCAAGGCCCACTTACTCGGCGAGTTGTTGCGGTGCGTGTAGGCGCTGGGGTAGGGGGCCGGGCGGTGTGCCCTCAGCGCGGGGTACCGCTCACAGCCGTGCGTGGGGGGCAGGGGGAGGGCCCCTCCAAACTGGGGGTGCGGGCTGGCCGGCGGGCACAGGCTGCCCGTCCCGGGGAGGAGCCACGGCCCAGCTGCGGGGAAGGAAGACGGGGTGACGGGCCGTGGGCCCCCGTTCCCGGAAGGCGGGACTGTGGGAGCTGCCGGCCCCCAGCCCTCAAGCCCACGGCACCCGCACACCCGGGGGGCAGGAGCAGCCGCAAACGCCAGTCCCTCAGCTGGGGGGGGGAGAGGGGGCCGGACCCCGGGGAGGGACCCCGCGCCTCCTCCCCCACCCCCAGCTGCAGCGCGTGGGCGCTGGCCCTGCCCCGGCCCCTGCCCGCGCCTGCCCGCGCCCCGGCCCGCACACCGTACACTGGGAGTAGGCGGCCTGCTGGTCCCCGGCGTCCTCCACTAGCTCCTTGTGGTCACTTCTGCTGGGACAATCGCGTGAGGGTCAGAGGGAACAGCATGGTGGCCAGCAGCCCGACTTGGGCCTTGCGGGCTCTGAGGGCCAGCGGGGCCACTCACCTCTCCTTGGCATCCAGGAAAGCCTTCGCGAACGGGTTGTACTTGATTTTCAGGGCCGTGATCTGAAAGGGGCGCACAGCTCCCTCACCCGGCCTGCTGCCAGGAGGGCACCAGACGGGCACAGCCCACCCTGGCACCACCTCCTCGAGGGACCCCAAGGTCCCCCGCGGGTTCTGCCAAGCCTAGCCCAGAGCCCTGCGGCTGTCAGCTGGTCTCCAAGCTCTGCCCGTGGGTACACGCTGCTGACGCCGGGCCTGGTGCAGCAGGGGTGCAGGCACCCGTCTGCCCTGGGGTCTGTCACACACAGACGCCCTTGGGGACGCCCCAGCCCTCGGCCCCTCTGGATCCCCTCAGCCCCCGCCTCCCGCAGCCAAACCCGACCGTCCAAGAGCTCTACGAGGGCTGAAGCAGGGGTGACGCTGCTCTCCTCTGCCAGGGGACCGCGAGGGACCCTGAGCCTGGGTGGGTGCCCCACGCATCTGCCTGAAGCCGGAGCCACCCCTCCCTCCCGTGCTCACCTCCTCACCCCTCCCATGCCCCCCTCCCTCCCGTGCTCACCTCCTCACCCCTCCCATGCCCCCCTCCCTCCCGTGCTCACCTCCTCACCCCTCCCGTGCCCCCGCCCTCCCGTGCTCACCTCCTCGTTCTGGTACGCCGTCACAGCTATGAACTGGGTCTCCGGGAAGCAGTGGCTGGTGATCATGCGCTGCGGCCCCCCGACCCTCACTATGTGGATGCGGGGCTCGTACTTGTGCAGGGAGTTTAGCATGATCTGGGGACAGAAGCAGCCACGGGACAATCGGGTCACACGGGACCAAGTGCCCTTCGCAGTGGGGTTCTCGACTGGAGGGAGCCGTCAAGCTGGTTGGGAGCTGCCGGGGTCCGCCCGGGAACACGGGGACTGGGCAGTCGCGGGCCAGCACTGGCCTCCACGGCCACCCCTGTCAAGTTGGGCAGGCTTGGCGGGGTCTGCAAAGGCCCACGTGCCCAGACAGATGGGACAGTACTCAGAGGGGGGTGGGGACTTTGCAAAGAGACAGTACGGCTGGAGGGACAGGCCAGGGGGAAGGCCCTCGCCTGCAGTGACCGACCCCAGGTACGATCCCCAGCAAAGCAGAGGTAAGACTGCTAGGACTGATCCCTGAGCACTGGTCTGGGAGCAGCCCCTGGACATAGTCAGGTGTGGCCCAAACCCACCCCCACCCAAATAATAAAAAAGGGAAAAGAGGGGAGAGTAGAGTAGGGCAGGGGGAAGGGAAGGGAAGGGGGAAGGGAAGGGGGAAGGGAAGGGAAGGGAAGGGAAGGGAAGGGAAGGGAAGGGAAGGGAAGGGAAGGGAAGGGAAGGGAAGGGAAGGGAAGGGAAGGGAAGGGAAGGGAAGGGAAGGGAAGGGAAGGGAAGGGAAGGGAAGGGAAGGGAAGGGAAGGGAAGGGAAGGGAAGGGAAGGGAAGGGAAGGGAAGGGAAGGGAAGGGAAGGGAAGGGAAGGGAAGGGAAGGGAAGGGAAGGGAGAAGGGCAGGGCAGGGCTCACGCTCAGGCTGGTCAGCAGCCAACAGAGGCCCCTTTAGCTCCAATGCTCATGTTTACTCTCCCCAGGATGGTCCGGCTCCGATGCGAAGCGCCCCCCAATCCCCATGGAGCCTGTTCCATGCCCTCGGCAGCCCACAGCTGGGCTTTCACGGAGGAGCAGGGTCCGCAGGTGCCTGCCCAGGCAGTGGTGCCCCAGGGCTCCCCTACCTGTCCCCCTCCGTTGAGCTTGTTTGTGAGCTTGACTTTGCTGAAGGAGACTGGGGCCTTCATCCAGTGTGCGCCGAAGTTGGGCGAGTCGGGGTGGATGTAGACACAGCTGGGCGCCTGCGGCTCGGGCTTGCCCCCCGGCACCCACTCCCCATTCACGTACTTCCAGCGGTGGCCGTCGGCGGCCACGAAGTCCAGCAGGAAGGAGTACATGGCGTTGGGGTCCAGGCCGGCCACGTTCACCTTCAGCACGGGGAACATCCTCCTGCAAGGGAAGGCGGCGGAGGCGGTGAGCCGCGCCCCGCAGGGACGCCCCGAGCGCGCGGCGGGCGCCCACCTGCCGTTCTTGGTGACGATCATCTCGTTGGTGAGCTCCTTGAAGCGCAGCCACAGCTCGCTCTCCTCCAGGCCCACGCGCAGCTCGCGCTCAGTGGGGTCGCCCTTCTCGCTGCCCGCGCGCAGCTCGCTCTCCACGGCGCTCAGCAGGTGGTCCACGCGGGCCTGCAGGGGCTTGGCCGCGCCGTCGGGGCCGGGCGCGCTCATGGTCGGGGTCCGGGGGCGGGCGGCCCGGCTTTCCCCTTGAACCCGGGCCCGGCACCCCGCGAGCGGGTCTGGGGGCCCCGGCGCTGCGGGGCCCTAAATAGGCGGCGGCGGCGGCGCGGCCCGCGGGATTGGCCCGCGCGCGCTTTGAAGCGCCGGGGCGGCCGCGCATTGGCCGCGCGCGGGCATATCAGACCCGGAGGCCGGCCGGCCACAAGGGGCCCCGGGGCCTGTCTCATGCAAATCGCCCGGCGCTGCGCCCCGACAGCCGCCACACCTCCGCCCTCCCCCAAATGTTGGCACCTCCATCAAAGCCCAGGGTCCTGCGGGGAGGGACGCGCAGCGCCGCCGACGCGCGCCCCAGCTGCACCCCGGGCCCCGCGCGCTCGGCTGGACGGCCGGACAGCCGGACGGCCGGACGGCGCGGGGAGGCCGGACGGCGCGGGGTCTGGACGGCGCGGGGGGCTGCGGACGGCGGGGCCGGCCTCCGGCTGCGGCGTGGCCGCGACTCTCGCTGGACCGCGCGGGGGCTCGGGGACGTCGGGCCGCTGGCGGGGCGCGCGGGGCGGCGCGGGCGGCGGGGTCCCGGCGCTGGGGGCCCGGGCGTTTGCAGCCGCCGTGCGGGGCGGGAGGTTTATTACCTTCGGGTGAGAACCTCCGCGGTGGAGAAGGTGACAATGGGCAGGAAATGGTTCAATCGCGTCTCTTTAAACAACCACATTCCTCCCGAAACGGGAGCGCCCGGCGCGGGGCGAGCTGGGGCCTCCGAGCCCGAGCTGGAGGCTTTGAGGAGGCGGGGGAGGGGGTCTGCCTCAGTTTCCCGCTTGCCACCACCCCCGCCAGGCCCTGGGGAAAAGCCGGGGCGCCACGCGCGCGCTACCCCAGTTCTGCGCCTGGGGCGCGCCGGGCGCTGGTTCAGCTCGGAGGGCTGGGAACGGGCACTGAGGGGACCCTCGGGATCGGCCCGGACTCGGGCGCCGCACTCGCCGCCCGGTGCGGTGGGCCGGGCCGGCCGGGCCCCCGTTACGCGCCGCCGGGCTCGGGCTTTTGTCTCTCGCGCAGGGGAAATCCCTGGGGCTGGCCCGCGGCGGGACCCGCGCACCAAAAGGGCCTCATTTGCTCCTGCACCCCGGCCTCCCTGGGCCGCCCCCCACCTGGCCGCCGGGCTGGGGGTGGGGTCGCCCGTGTGTATCCGGGAAGGATTCCAAGGTTTCCTGCTCAGCTCTGCAGCCCTGACGGCCGCTCGCGGCAGAGTAGTGGGAACGGTGCCATCGCCCCCTCTAGCCACCCCGCAACGCGGTCGGGGGTGGTCCCCGGAAGAACCCCGAGGAGGTCCTCCTGCGCGCGGACTCTCGGGCCACCGGCGCTGGGCGCCCGCTGCACCTGGGGCGGGGGTGGTGTTGGGGAAGAGTCACTGTCCCTCTCCCCCAGGTCTTTGTTCCCGGGTTCGCAGACCCGCGGTTTCCACGCGCCCTTTCGGGGGTGCCGGGCATGACCGTTTACAGCCAGGAGCTTCCTGCGCCACTATAAAGAACCCCGTTAATCCGGAGGCGCTTCCCGGCCAGGGAGGGCGCGGGAGGCTCTCGGGCCTCTGCCAACCCTCCCCAAACACTAGGTCTGCCACGCTCAGGAGCCCCGGGACTTCCGGCAGCCAACCCGCTCGTATCCCAAACCCCTCACCCCCAAACCCCTCACACAAACCAGACTCCTCTCACACCCCCAAGCCCCTCACACCCCCAAGCCTCTCACACACCCCCAAGCCTCTCTCACACACCCAAGCCTCTCTCACACACCCAAACCCCTCTCATTCCCCAGCCCTCTCACACACCCCCAGGCTCTCACAGCCCCGGGGCCGTTTGTGTCCATGGTTCCCCGGGGCTCCGTCCGCTCCCGGCTTGGGCAGTGGACGTAGGTGGTGCCGGGCTCTCCACTCGGCTCTCTGGGGACACCGTGCTTGTCCAATGCTGGGGCTTTGCCTTTGAGTCCTGCGTGGGTGTGGGTGCTGCGTCCTATGTCCCCTGTTCATATTTGGGGGTCTCCTCTCTCCATGAGTACTTCTGGGAAAGGCGGCTTCACAGAAGCTTCCAGAGCCCCCAGCTCCCCACAGAACCTCTTGGAGGCCATGGCAGAACCACGTGGGGCTCCGGCTCCTAGTCCTGAGCACCTTCAAGGGGCCGCTGGGGCCAGGACAGGCAGGGCGATGGGGCAGCACTGCATGAAGTGCCCCGAGCGCCTCGGGAGTCCTCGAGATGACACAGGGAGACCTTGAGTGCTGACGGGCGACCCCCACCTCCATCTGGGTGTGCCAGGCCTTTCCCTGAGTCCAGGAGGCACGCAACGACTCTCTGGGCCGGCCCTGTCCATTCCACACTCGCAACTCCAGTGACAGACAGCTGTGACTTCACGGGGCACTCACGCTCAGAGACACGCCCTGCACAGCCGCTCTGCTCGCTCCTGGGTGTGCCAAAGAGTCATGGGCCTGTGTGTGCATGTGTGCGTGTGTGTATCACATGTGTGTGCATGCATGGAAGCATGTGTGTACATGTGTGCGCATGCATACATGTGTGTATGTGTGTGTGCATATAATGCATGTGCGTGCTTGTCTGCACACTTGTGTGAGTGTGCATGTGTGTATGTGTGCATGAGCACGTGTGAGTGTGTGTGAGAGCCCACCCCTGCCTGGTGGATATGCCAGAAGCACCGGTGGGCCTGAGGAGAAGAGGGCGCCCACCAGGGCGGGGTCGCTGAGGCAGCAGCTGTCTGCCCCACCCAGTTGCCACAGAGACAAACTGGCAGGGGCAGGTACTGAGGAGGGAGGGAGGAGGGGGAGATGGGTGCTGAGGGGCCTGGGACAGAGCTCAGATGCCTCCTGTCTGCTGCCAACCCGGATGGAGAAGGAAAGGCCCGAGGGGGAGGCTTTGCACCAATGTGAGAGAGACCCACGAGGGGCCCCTCGAGGAGCCACATCCACAGCTTCCACCCACTCAGCCACGCATTTACCACTCAGGGAACCGGCATCACTCACCCTCTCAGGCACTGACCACTCACCCACTCGCTCCCCACATGCCCACTCATGCAGCTTCCCGGTCCCCCACTCACCCCTCACCAATCGCCTCCCACTCACCCCTCACCCACCCACTCACCCACGCACTCACCCCTCACTCACTGACCCACTGACCCACTCAGTCACCCCCTTTCTCACTCAGCCACTGCCTTTATTCATCCCTCACTACCACCCACTCGCTCACTAAGCCTCTCACTCACCCGCTCTCACTCACCTGCTCTCTCACTCTCTCACTCACCCGCTCTCTCACCCGCTCTCTCACTCTCACTCTCACTCTCTCATTCACTCACTCACCCGCTCTCTCACTCTCTCATTCACTCTCTCACTCACCCACTCTCTCACTCACCCGCTCTCTCACTCACCCACTCTCTCACTCTCACTCACTCTCTCACTCTCTCATTCACTCTCACTCACCCGCTCTCTCACTCTCACTCACTCTCTCACCCTCTCATTCACTCTCACTCACCCACTCTCTCACTCTCACTCACTCTCTCACCCTCTCATTCACTCTCACTCACCCACTCTCTCACTCTCACTCACTCTCTCACTCTCTCATTCACTCTCACTCACTCTCACTCACCCTCTCTCTCACTCACCCGCTCTCTCACTCTCACTCACTCTCTCACTCTCTCATTCACTCTCACTCACCCGCTCTCTCACTCTTTCATTCTATCTCACTCACCCTCTCTCTCACTCACCCACTCTCTCACTTTCACTCACTCTCTCACTCTCTCATTCACTCTCACTCATCTTCTCTCTCACTCACCCGCTCTCTCACTCTCATTCACTCTCTCACTCACCTGCTCTCACTCACCCTCTCTCTCACTCACCCTCTCTCACTCTTTCATTCTATCTCACTCACCCGCTCTCTCACTCACCCACTCTCTCACCCTCTCATTCTCTCTCTCACTCACCCACTCTCTCACTCTCTCATTCTCTCTCTCTCACTCTCATTCTCTCTCACTCACCCTTTCTCTCACTCACCCGCTCTCTCACTCACCCGCTCTCTCACTCTCGCCATGCCCTTCACTCACCTCTCACTACTCTCCGACTCCTTCACCCACTTACCCCCTCCCCCACTTATCCGCTCAGCCACTCATTCCTTCAGCTTCCAGCCCCCCAGAGTATCCTGGACCCCGAAGGAGGCTTCACCCCCTTCCCTGCAGGGGCCTGTGCACAGCAGCCCCCCTCCCCCGCCATGAGCACCCACGGGAGCCACTGTTCACCTCATGGCTCCCTTCTCGGCTCTGGCCGAGCCCCACCGGTGTGTGGTTTGTGCCGGCTCTGAGGAGCCCCTCTCGTTCCCTGCACAGGCGAGGCACAGGGCAGGGGAGTCCCAGGCGGGGTGGAGGCTGGGGTGTCGGTGGTGTTTGGGGGACTACACGGTGTTGGGCCTGAACCAGGATCAGCCATGTGAAAGGCAAACGCCTTAGCTCCTGTCCTGTTTCTCCCGCCAAGATTGAGGCCAGGAGATGGAGCCTGCCTAAGTGCGTCCGTGTGTGTTTGTGCGGGAGTGTGTGAGTGTGTGTATCTCTGGGTCTGGGCATGTTTGTTCATGTGCATGTATGTCTGTGTGCATGCATGTGCGAGAGTGTGTGCATCTGTGTGAGGTGTGTGCACATATGTGTACACTGTGTTGCATGAGTATGCATGTGTGTGCATGTATGTCCCTGTGTATGCACATGTGTGTGCACACATGTGTGCATGTGTATTCATGTCTCTGCGTGTGAGTGTGCATGTACATGTGTGTGTCTGTGTGCGGATATTCGTACATGCATGTGTGCATGTGTCCATGTGTGGCTGGGTGTAAGTGTGTGTGCACACACAGAGGGAGAAGCAGAAGGAAAGGCCATTTATTTGACGGGACGCCGTGGCCGTTACGACAGCAAGTCTGCGGGGGGATTGCCTCTGGGGGGCTCCCCACGCCCCTCGCCCTGGCACAGCCGGGAATCCCCGTCCCAAAGTTCAGTCCGTGTAGTTGCTCCAGTATCGGCACGGCGTTGTCTTGGCCTCCTGGGACAAACCAGAGGGTAACGGGAGCCGCCCGGGCTGAAGACTCAGCTCGCCTGCCGCTCTGTTCACCACAGAATCAGAGCAAACTCCGCCTGAGCCTCCTCACGACCCGGAAGCTGGTCTCTGCAAGGCCGCCGACGGCTGCCCGAGCTGCCCCTCTCCCGCCTCCCTAGCTTGGCATCTGGCCCCCGGGAGAGCAGAGGCGCCCACCACAACTCGATGCATCTGAGCTGTTTGCTCCAGCGTCAGGGGCTCTGGGGGCCTTGCGGGACGGGCAGACTCGCGGCTGCAGCGCGCTGGAGGGTCAGTCCTGCGGGGAGAGACGCTCTGGAGAGACACTCTGCAGAGACGCTCTGAGAGACGCTCTGCAGAGATGCTCTGCAGAGATGCTCTGAGAGACGCTCTGGGGAGACACTCTGCAGAGACGCTCTGCAGAGACGCTCTGGAGTTCTTCAGAATTTGGTGAAGATCTGAGCGATGGGACAGCCCAGAGGGAAGGCAACGGGGAGACATGGCACTTGCAGGGCAGAGGGTAGGGGTCAGGGGGCAGAGGGCAGAGGTGCAGCTGCTGTGCGGCCCTCGCTCCTGTGCAAGCTGCACCTGGGGGGTGCACGGCCTCAGGGACGGAGCCCGGGAGGACCCCTGTGGCCAGGCACCCCCGCCCAGGGCTTCCCGGGGCTGTCCAGCCAGCCAGCATCCCACTCGCTGGGAGCCAGCGTCACCCCCACCGTGGACACGGAGCCGCGGCAAGGACAGACTGGGCAGGGCCCGGTCAGGAGCGAGTTCTGCATGGGGGCTGCTGACGGCTGGTCTGCATCCCGAGGGGCACGCAGGGGGACCCCCGAGAGAGGCGGGCAGGCGCCGCCCCCGCCAGGCTGACCTCCGCCCCCCTCCCGAGGGCCTGGCAGGACTCACGCGCTGGCCCCCGCCGCCTGCCGGGGCTCCACCCTCCGGGCTGGACGTGGACGGCGCCGCCGCAGGGCCCGGCTGGGGCCACTGGGGAAGCCGAGGCGGGGCGGGGCGGGGGGCCGCGCCGTCTCTGCCGCGCTGTCCGCGGGCAGCCCCCCGGGCTGGGGCCCTCGCGGGAGCACGCAGTCCAACTTTGGGGCAAGCGCGGGTGGCCGCGTCATCAGGACGCAGGGCGGGCAGAGCGGGTGGACACACGCCCCCGCTGACCCGGCTCCGTGCTCAGGGACGCCGGACTGCCCTACCGGGCCCAGCAGCCTCGGGGCGGGGCAGGGGGAGGTCCGGCTAGGGGGCTCCTGGGGCTCAGCCACGCGCTGGCACTGGAGCCGCCCGGTGTCCACACACCAGACCCGGGCCAAGGACTCGGCCAGGCCCCAGCACAGCCACGCGCCACCCCAGGGGGAGGGCCGGGGCCCCGTCCTGCACCGCGGGGTGTGGCCGCGAGCCACGGGAGGATGGGAGGCGCGCGGCGAGGGGCACGGTCCATGCAGCACGCGGGCACCGGGAGGGCACCGGGAGGGCCTCCCTCACCCTGCGTGCCCGCGCCCGCCCCCAGACCGCGGACAGCACTGACCAGACTCGCAGCTCTGCGCTCTGCCGCGTCGTCTGCAAACTGCCCGTTGCTCTGCATCAGGCTGCGGGTAGCACCAGGCCGAGAAAAGCAAACAGAGAGGAGCCGTCAGCTCAGCACGCCCGGCGCACAGCACCGGCTGCACCATGCCGGCCTGAGGAGGGCCCGTGTAGACCAGGCTGGGCCTGAGGAGGACCCGTGTAGACCAGGCTGGGCCTGAGGAGGGCCCGTGTAGACCAGGCTGGGCCTGAGGAGGGCCCGTGTAGACCAGGCTGGGCCTGAGGAGGGCCCGTGTAGACCAGGCTGGGCCTGAGGAGGGCCCGTGTAGACCAGGCTGGGCCTGAGGAGGGCCCGTGTAGACCAGGCTGGGCCTGAGGAGGGCCCTTGTAGACCAGGCTGGGCCTGAGGAGGGCCCGTGTAGACCAGGCTGGGCCTGAGGAGGGCCCGTGTAGACCAGGCTGGGCCTGAGGAGGGCCCGTGTAGACCAGGCTGGGCCTGAGGAGGGCCCGTGTAGGCCAGCCCTGGGCTGTGAGGAGAGCTGGTGTAGACCAGGCCGCAGGCTGCACCCACTCATCAGTCTGGTGTGTGGCCCAAGCCCTGGAACTTCAGGGCCTCGACCCAGAGGGTCTTAGGTGTGGGACACACACATTCACACACTCACACACACATACTTACACACATTCTCACACTCACATACACTCACACTCACACATATCCACACATCCACACTATACACACACAGTCACATACACACATACACTCACACACTCAGTCACACACACACTCAGTCACACACTCACACAGTCACACATTCACACACACTCACACATACTCAGTCACACACACAGTCACACAGTCATCTACTCACACACACACTGAGTCACACAGTCACACACTCACAGTCACACTCACACACATTTAGTCACACACACAGTCACACACACTCAGTCACACACATGCTCAGAGTCACACATTCACACACACTCACACACAGTCACACACTCGCAGTCACACACACACACACACACACACACACACACACACACACAGAGTCTTCTCTGCTCTGGCTCCAGCTGTTTGACAAACTGCTGTCCCGGGAGCAGACTCAGTGAGTAGCGGGCGGCCTCCCCCTGGGGGGGCACTCGCCGCCCCAAACAGCTGAGGAATGTGATTGCAGGAAGAGCAAAGTCAGCCTTGCAGGTGAGCAAAGAGATAAACCCAGGCAGGCCTCCTGGAGGAGGTGATGGAGGAGTCTCCCCAGGAGAGGAGCTGAAGGCCTCAGCCCGTCAGGGGCAGGAACTGAGTCAGTCATCGGCCCCCTGGGAATGGAGGTGGGGGAGGGGACGAGCGATTACTGGGATTACTGGGACGACAGCTGAGGTTTTCACACCTGGAGGGGGAGGGGTGACATGCTCTCACACCTGGGCCTTTCCTGCTCCCGGGAGGGGCTGGGGGCCCGGCCTCCCTCTCTGACAGCTGAGTCTGCCCCAGCAGGGCCCCGCTCCAGCCCAGGGGGTGCGGGCGGGAGGCAGGAGGTGGCACGGGCGAGGGGTCCGGCACCTCTGGGCGGACCCTCCCCACCGACGGGCCACCTCTGGGGCCTGGGCCTGTCTCCCTGGTCTCTGCGGGCGCAGGGAAGGGCGCTGGCACCGAACCCGGGCCCAGCCGAGGCTGCAGCTTCCTCGGCCCCACTCGTGGGTTGCAGCCGCGCGCCCAGCTCTCCCTGGCCCGGGCGCCCCGCGGAGGCCTCCCCGGTCCTCCCCAGGACCGCGGGAGGCTGGTCAGCCCGCGCCCAGGGCTGGGCGGCCACGCGCAGCAGCACGGCTAGACGGCCATTTCCAGGCAGTTGAGCGGATGAAAGGCGCGCGGGGGACCGGCCCCCTGATGGCCACTACAAAGGCCGGCTGCCTGCTTCAATCGGGCCGCCTTCATTCACATGCTGATAGCCGCTCAATTGCTCCTCCGGAGGAAGGCGCCCTCCCGAGGGACCCAGCCTCTCCCGCCCGGCTCCGTGGGAAGCCCGCCCCGGGGACGCGCTGGGAGCCACCGGCCCGTCCCTGATGCAGGGGAGCCCGACCCCCAGGAAGACGGCACCGCCGAGCCCCCCGCCCGGCTTGGGACCCTGGGCCCGTCCTGTCCCGGGGGACTGGGAGATGGTGGCCATGCGGGCCTAGGCCGGTCTCCCTGAGCCCGTCCAGCCTGGCCCTGACCGGTCAGCGCCTGCGACCACTGCCGGGACCCAGGTCTGAGCAGAGGCATAGCGTGGGGCCAGGCCCTGGGGTCCCACCTGAGTGTGGGGCGACGGAGAACCTCCTCTCTCCTCCCGGCAAGCTCTCTGCCCCCAGGCATTACTGGGCGTGTCACCTGCAAACCTGGCTGTGCTCACCTGTGATTCTGTTTGTGCTCATCTGGGCCAAGTTCACCTGTGCGTCTGGGTTATGCTCCCCGTGCACTGACTGTGCTTACCTGTGCACCTGGTCATGCTTCCCTGTACCCTGGGCCGTGCATTCTGTGCCCTGAATCATGCTCCCCTGTGCATCTGGCCATGCTCACCTGGGCCATTTTCACCTGTGCACCTGGTCCACGCTCACCTGAACACCTGGCCATGCTCACCTGTACACCTGATCATGCTCACCTGTACACCTGGCCATACTCACCTGTACACCTGGTCATGCTCACCTGTACACCTGGCCATACTCACCTGTACATCTGGTCATGCTCACCTGTATACCTGGCCATACTCACCTGTACTCCTGGCCATGCTCACCTGTACACCTGGCCATACTCACCTGTACTCCTGGCCATGCTTATCTGTACACCTGATCATGCTCACCTGTACACCTGATCGTGCTCACCTGTACACCTGGCCATGCTCACCTGTACATCTGGCCATGCTCACCTGTACACCTGGCCACACTCACCTGGCCATACTTACCTCTACACCTGGCCACACTCACCTGTACACCTGGTCATACTCACCTGTACTCCTGGCCATGCTCACCTGTACACCTGGCCATACTCACCTGTACATCTGGTCATGCTCACCTGTATACCTGGCCATACTCACCTGTACTCCTGGCCATGCTCACCTGTACACCTGGCCATACTCACCTGTACTCCTGGCCATGCTTATCTGTACACCTGATCATGCTCACCTGTACACCTGGCCATGCTCACCTGTACACCTGGCCACACTCACCTGGCCATACTCACCTGTACACCTGGCCACACTCACCTGTACACCTGGCCATACTCACCTGTACACCTGGTCATGCTCACCTGTACACCTGGCCATACTCACCTGTACTCCTGGTCATACTCACCTGTACATCTGGTCATGCTCACCTGTACACCTGGCCATACTCACCTGTACTCCTGGCCATGCTTATCTGTACACCTGATCATGCTCACCTGTACACCTGATCATGCTCACCTGTATACCTGGCCACACTCACCTGTACACCTGGCCATGCTTACCTGTACAACTGGCTATGCTTACCTGTACACCTGATCATGCTCACCTGTACACCTGTGCCGTGTTTACCTGCACACCTGGTCATGCTCACCTGTACACCTGCACCGTGTTTACCTGCACACCTGGCCATGCTCACCTGCACACCTGGCCATGTTCACCTGTACACCTGGTCATGCTCACCTGTACACCTGCGCTGTGTTTACCTGCACACCTGGCCATGCTCACCTGCACACCTGGCCATGCTCACCTGCACACCTGGCCGTGCTCACCTGCACACCTGGCCATGCTCATCTGCACACCTGGCCGTGCTCACCTGTACACTTGATCATGCTCACCTGCACACCTGGCCATGCTCACCTGCACACCTGGCCATGTTCACCTGTACACCTGGTCATGCTCACCTGTACACCTGCGCTGTGTTTACCTGCACACCTGGCCATGCTCACCTGCACACCTGGCCATGCTCACCTGCACACCTGGCCGTGCTCACCTGCACACCTGGCCATGCTCACCTGCACACCTGGCCGTGCTCACCTGTACACTTGATCATGCTCACCTGCACACCTGGCCATGCTCACCTGCACACCTGGCCATGCTCACCTGTACACCTGGCCGTGCTCACCTGTACACCTGGCCATCTCACCTGTGCTATGCTCATCTGTGCTCCTGGCAATGCTCACCGGCTTGAGCCCCAGTCATACAGATGGAGTAGTGCCTCAGTGACTGATTTGGCGATGCCAGGGTGGCACCCTGGGTCTCACACAGGGAAGGCCGGGCTCAGCACCGCCCCAAGCAGCACAGGAATGTCATGAGCAGGTGCGAGAGAGCAGCTCTGCTTCTGAGGACCCAGCACAGTCCCCTGACACAGGGCCCTCTCCCCGCTCCACCCCTGCTTCCCCACAGTCCCCTGACACAGGGCCCCTCTCCCCCCTCACCCCATTTCCTGGTCCCCCATCCAGGGATGCTTCCTTTCACTCTGCCATTGATGTTTGCCTGTTGAAGGGTTGGTTTGTCTGGGGCCACAGCTGGCCATGCTCAGGGGCTACTCCCAGCTCTGTGCTCAGGGACCATGGGTGCCAGGGCTGGATTCGGGGTCTCCTGGTGTGGCCTCCCTGTCTCTGCACCCCGCCATCCTTCCCACTGGTCGCCACCCACAGGCTTGTCCTGGGAGGAGTCTGGAGGTTCTGGGATGGAGGAGTGGGCCGGGCACGGGCGGGACTGCTCGGGGCCTGACCTGGTAGCCAGCTCCATGTTGGCGCGGGCCGCTGCCCGCCTCTGCTGCAGGCGGCCCCGGGCGCCCGGGCGCTGGTGCTGGCGCTGGCCGCCCACCTGGTCCTGGAAGGGAAGTTTCCTGGCTGCCTCTGTGCTCAGGGCCCGGGCGGCCCCACACCAGGACCCCCGGGCTGCACGCTCGCCCTGGGAGCCCTCGGCCTCTCGGGAGGCCAACCCCGAACCCGCCTTTGCCCTGCGGCGCTGCCCACGCGGGAGGCCGCACAGAGGCGGGTGAGGTGGTGAGTCACGTCCTCCTGCACGGTCCCTGCCCATGAGACTGCAGCCCGGCAGGACCAGCAGGTAGAGGCGCCCCTGGGCGGGGTCAGGCCTAAGAGCCCTACAGAGCCGACGAAGACCCCCTCCAAAGTAAGCGAAGCGATGAGGGGCCTCGGGGATGCTTGTTTGGGTTTGGGGTCACATCCGCGGTGCTGGGGACAGAGCCTGGGTTGCTGCGTGCAAGGTTAGTGCCTCCACCCCAGCACTGAGAAGTACAGGGGCGTCAGACCCGCGGGAGCCCCGGGCGAGCTCCACGGGAGGGGAAGGTGGAGAGGAGGGGTGCAGGGGGCAGGGGCAGTGAGGGAGGGTGAAGTGATGCAGGGGGTGGGGGAGGTGGGGCAGGTGGGGGGAGGAGTCCAGGGCAGCTGCCCCCGCCCACCCCCCCCAGTGCTGGATGGTGACGAGTGGACCCCGGGGGCAGGAAAGAGGGAAGGAAGGGCGAGCGGGAGGCACAACACAGGCCCCCCCCCGCCCCCGCACAGACCCTGCCCGTCTGCCCAGCCCTCCCTGGAGCCAGGCGCAGCCCCCCTCCCCGCCCCCCCGCCGCACTGCCCTCCTGGGCAGGCCCTGGCTCTGTCTCCAGAGACCCGCCCTCGGCGCCCGAGCCCCGTCTGACAGTGCCTCGCCTCTGGAGGAGACTGGGGGTCTGCGTCAGGGTGGGCACCTGCCATGCCGGGCCGGGGGAACTCGGGAGCTACCTGGTGGCCGTGCCTGACCCTGACTTCCTTTGCTCGTTTGGGGCCACACCCGCCATGCTCAGGGCCTGCTCCTGGCCCTGCTCTCAGGGGTACTTGGGGGCTCACGGGCACCGAGCCTGGTGCCACCCCGCTGTACTGTTGCTTGCCAAGGCCGCAACCAGGTGTGGGGTCACCTGAGCGACCCGGAAAGGTGTTTGGGCCCTGAGTGGCCAGAACCGGGGCCTGGCAGCCCTCCCGTGTGCGCCTCGAGGCTGGGCGAATGGGCAGGGCGGGGGGACAGGCTGCAGGAGGCCCTGAGCCATGGCACAGCGGGGACTGCGCTGGCCTTGCAGGCAGCTGACCCGGCTCCCATCCCCGGCATCCCGTAAGGTCCCCCCAGGCACCACCAGGAGTGAACCCTGAGCACTGCCGGGTGAGCCCAGATCTACGATTGAATGTAAGTAGTGAGCTAGTCAGAGAAGATGAAGACAGGAAGGAAGAGGAGAGGAAGAACAAGGAGGAGGAGGGGGAAGAGGGAGAGGAGGAAGAGAAGGGAGGAGGAGAGGAGGGAGGAGGAGGAGGAGGGAGGAGGAGAGAGGGAGGAGGAAGAAGAGGAGGAGGAGGAGGAAGAGGAGGGAGGAGGAGAGGAGGAGGAGGAGGAAGAAGGGGAGGAGGAGGAGGAGGAGGAAGAGGGAGAGGAGGAAGAGGAGGGAGGAGGAGAGGAGGGGAAGGAGGAGGAAGGGGAGGAGGAGGAGGAGGAAGAGGGAGAGGAGGAAGAGGAGGGAGGAGGAGAGGAGGAGGAGGAGGAAGAAGGGGAGGAGGAGGAGGAGGAGGAGGAAGAGGGAGAGGAGGAAGAGGAGGGAGGAGGAGGAGGAAGAAGGGGAGGAGGAAGAGGAGGGAGGAGGAGAGGAGGAGGAGGAGGAGGAAGAAGGGGAGGAGGAGGAGGAGCAGGAGGAGGAGGAGGAGGAGGAGGAAGAGGGAGAGGAGGAAGAGGAGGGAGGAGGAGAGGAGGGGGAGGAGGAAGAAAAGGAGGAGGAGGAGGCAGGGGAGGGGAGGGGGGAGCACGGCCAGTCCAGGTTCTCGGCACAGGAGAGCAAACTCTGAGGAGGTGCGAGATTCCACAGGTCTCAGAGCTGCTGTGGGCAGCGGGGGAGGCGCACAGCGTCCATCCGCCCTGTGGCCCGCACTGCGGCGCTGGCCGGGCCCACGGCTGGGCTCTCGCTCGCTCTCCACCCTGGATCCCAGCCGCAGGGGCTCACCAGCTCGGGGCCTGGACTCAGCTTCCTCGCGGCCTCAGCCTCCCGCCGCTCACACCGGCGCCTCCACTCTGCCAGCCGAGAGGACAGGGCCTGTGGGGAACGGCCGGAGCTCTCCCGCCCGCACCCGGACTGCGGCCCGACAAGCCCCTGTGGGTGCCACTGCCCTCCACGGGGATGGACCCCCAGTGACCTCAGGGGGTGGGACCCCCCAGTGACCTCAGGGGACAGGACCCCCCAGTGACCGCAGGGGACGGGGCCCACAGTGACCTCAGGGGACAGGACCCCCCCAGTGACCTCAGGGGACAGGACCCCCAGTGACCTCAGGGGACAGGACCTCCCCAGTGACCTCAGGGGATAGGACCCCCAGTGACCTCAGGGGACAGGACCCCCCAGTGACCTCAGGGGACAGGACCTCCCCAGTTACCTCAGGGGACAGGACCCCCCAGTGACCTCAGGGGACAGGACCCCCCAGTGACCACAGGGGACAGGACCCCCCAGTGACCGCAGGGGACGGGGCCCACAGTGACCGCAGGGGACAGAACCCCCCAGTGACCTCAGGGGATGGGACCCCCCAGTGACCACAGGAGACAGGACCCCCCAGTGACCGCAGGGGACAGGACCCCCCAGTGACCGCAGGGGACGGGCCCCGCAGCGGCCACCCCAGCAGGAACAGCCGCCCCGGCCTGCTCTGAGATTCGCTTCACCTGCAGGGCCCAGGACAGGCCGGTCCCCTACGTGAGGCTCTTGGCTGGGGTCCTGGCCGGCTCCGCGGGGGTTGGTCATCAGCCAGCCGCGTAGACCCTGGAGCCGGGCTGGTCAGGCTGGCCTGCCCCCTTGCCACCCCCTCACTAAGCTGCAGCCCAGGGAGGGAGCACCCCACACCGGGTACCCGGCCTGGGACAGAGTCACTTAGGCCCGGACACCCTCCCTGGAGCTCCGCAGTCATGGCACGCCCGGCCCTTCCCATCAGAGGCCACCCACCGGGTGACCAGGGTCCCGTGTTCCCTCTGTCCTCCCTGCAGACCGACAGGCCGGAGAGTGGGCGGGACTGTCCCTGGATGGGGGGCAGCCCCACCCCAGATGAGTCGGAGGCACAGACCTGCCCTGGTGGCAGCGGCTGCAGGGAGGAGGTGACCTGGCAGGGGGCATGTCCCAGGAAGGGGCCGAGCAGCGGGGCCCCTGTTGGTCCTGCCCCTTGCCAGGCCCCAGGGCCGCTCGCCGTAAGCCGGGGCCCAAGGGCCCAGCCGGAAGTGGCCCCTGACACGCTCTGAGGGGAAGGAAGGAAAACGCTCCTTTGTGGAAATGGCCTTTCCGTTTGTCGCCAACTCTTGAGCGTCGCGGCGAGAGCAATACCGACTTTTGAGCAGGTTGCAGCACGACACGGCCCAAAATAATGCCACTGGGCTGAGGAGGAACCGCTCTTGGCTGCCAGCAAGAACCCAGGCCAGGAACGTAAAGCGAGGCAGGAGGCCGGTGGCGGGTGCCCAGCAGCTCTCAAAGGGAGACGCGTCCCCGGTGAGAGAGCTAGGCGCACCGTGGCCTTACAGGGTGTGACTTCCTGAGGGCCGGGAGGGACCAGCCTCCCCGGCCGGGCAGGAGGCAGCGGAAGGAGCCCCAGGGCCAAGGGGACAGGACCAGCTGCCCAGGGCGGCTGCACACAGGAGCGGCCTGCAGGGAGGCAGCCCAGGGCGCGTGTCCACCCAGCACCAGCTCGTCCATCGCGATGACCACAGTAGCCTGGGAAGCCCTGTGGGGGTCATTCCTGAGTATCACCCCCAATGCCGTGACTGCCGTCCCGGGGATCACGGCAGAGCGTAGCCGAGCGTCACGGCTGTCATACGCCGTCTCCAAGTACTGCCGGGGTGTCCTAGGCACCACGGCTTGGGAGCATCTGAGCGGGGCCTTAGGTCACGGCCCTGAGGAGCTCTGAGGAGCACGCGTGAGCCTTCCCCCACGGGTGTCACCTCGAGTGGTGCCCGAGTATCATCTCTGAGTGCGTGAGAGCCGGTGTGTGAGTCACGTGCCGTCCCTGAGTCCTGGGTGGCGGCCCCCAGGGCTGGCTGCCCAGTGCCCAGTGGGGGGTCACGCCAGCCCTGCAGGCAGCCGGCTCTCTCTGTGGTCACCTGGGGAGCACTTGGCGCTCCTCCGCGTGCTGGGAACGTGGTGGCACGAGCCTGTGAAGATTCCAGAGCACTCCCTGCAGGGCCCCTGGCACCCCGAGTTTCTGCTGCTTGGGTGCGGGCGGAGGGCATTGTGGTGGGAAGCCTGGGCCAGGGGGTGGCTCCCACAGAGACGCTGGCCCCTGGCAGCACCAGGCCCGGCTCTCCCTGGGGCCGCGCCGGGCTGTGGGCCTTCCGGAGGCTGGACAGCACCGTCTCGGCCGGCAGCTTCCGCTCCCCTAACGCGGGTCAGAGGTGATGCAGGGGCCCCCGGCCTCCTTCCCAGAAGCCAGCCAACCCGCTGGCTCACTGGGCGGTTCTGGTCCGGGGGTGCCACCCGGCCCGGGCCGGCCCAGTGGCCTCACTGCGTGTGCCAGGAAGCCCCTGAGTATGCAGCCCACAGCCTCTCCCCAGGCCTCAGCACACACGCATGAACAAGACAGCGGTTCTCTCAGGCGTGGTCCTTCAGTGCTCCTGAGTCCTCCTCCTCCAGTGCTCCCTGTCCCTCTCTCTCCCTGCTCTGCCTCCTGGCAAAGCACCACACAGGCAGATGGACAGACAAACAGGACAGAGGAACCAGTTCTTGTCCAGAACCAGGGGTGGCTCTCCTGGGCCCTGGGGACTGTGGGGTCACAGCAGCCCCTCCCCAGGGGCCCCACTCCCGAGCGAGTGCCTGAGCAGGCCTGGCACAGACCCCAGTGTCCAGCATGCTCAGAGTGGGTCTGGGATTTGGAAACTTCCTTTGCGAGTCCGAGGGCCAAGTGTATGTGTGTGTGTGTGAGTGTGTGTGCATGCACGTGTGCATGTGGTGTGTGTGAGTGTGCGTGTGTGCGTGTGTGCATGCATGTGTGCATGTGTGAGTGTGTGCATCTACACAGTGCATGTGTGCATGCATCTGTGTGTCTATGCATATGTACATGTGCGCACATCCATGTGTGCATCTGTGCGTGAGCACATGTGTGTACGCGCATGTGTGTATGCATGTGTGCGTCTTGAATGTGTGTGTGTTTGTGTGCATGTGCATGTGTGCATGTGTGTGCATGTGTGAGTGTGTGCGTGTGCACGTGAGTGTGTGTATGTGTGTGTGCATCTGTGCGTGTGCATGTGTGTATGCATGTGTGTGCATGTGTGTGCCTGTGCACATGTGTGCGTGTGCATCTGTGCATGCATCTGTGCATGTGTGCATCTGTGCGTGTGAGTGTGTGTGCATGTGTGAATGTCTGTGTGTGTGTCGTGGGGGGACATGCTGCCCAGTGTTTTGCTTTGCTCTGGAGCCTGTGAGGTCCTGGGGAAGCCTGGGGTCAGGGGCGTTAGTGGGCGCCAGCCCCGCGCTGCCCTGGAGGGGCTCCCCTCGGCCCCTTCCTGGCTGAGCACGGCCCCTCCTGAGCGCGGTCTCTCTGGGCTGTCCTGGGGGCTAACGCCTGGGCCTCGGGGGCTGTGGCCCACACGGCTGTGCTCTGCTGGTGCTGGTCACACCCGGATTCCCCGCTCACGCTCAGCCCGCACCCCTGCAGCCTGCACCCTCAAGACCCCCTCATGGTCCTTCTGAGGAGCGGGTGGAGGCTGGCGAGCCCCGTGGGTCCACCGCCAGCTCCATCCCCCAAGGCAGGGCTGTGCCGCAGACAGGGGGAGGGTGTGGAGCCCGCGTCACGCAGGACGTGCTCACTCACCCCTGAACCATCCGGGCCGGGAAGAGTTTGAAGTATCCGGATCACGGTGAAGAACAGACTCAGAAACAGGGACAGCCAACAACATGGCGTCACAGCAAACAGGCTGCTGGGGCCACAGGGGCACTTAACCGTGGTGGGGACCACACAGAGGGTGGCAGGACCCCAGCAAAGGGGACACCAGCCGCCACAACAAAGCCCCAGTGACTTTCAGAGGCGTGAAAAAACTGGCAAGAGTGATGATCAAAAATTTTGATCATCTCTCAAAATTTTTTCTTCTGGGGGGCTGGAGTGATAGCACAGCGGGTAGGGCGTTTGCCTTGCACGTGGCCGACCCGGGTTTGATTCCAGCATCCCATATGATCCCCTGAGCACCGCCAGGGGTAATTCCTGAGTGCAGAGCCAGGAGTAACCCCTGAGCATCGCCGGGTGTGATCCAAAATGAAAAAAAAATAATTTTTTTTCTTCTTCTGGGTTTGAAGACCCCCAGGACCCAGCCACAGCCATGCTCAAGGCCCCACTCCACACATTCGAACGAGCTTCACGCATGAAGGAACCGGCAGAGGAACCCAGGTGTGTGGGACCCGGGGCTGAGACCTCCAAGGCTGCTCAGATCGGGACTGGGCCTCTTCCGCCCAGATTTCCCATTTCCCAGTAGCTAGGTGGTCACACCCAAAAACGGCCCCGGGGCCACGTAATCCCACCAACGGCCAACATCCAGAGACTATAAAACCAAGCTCCTGGAAGTGCGTGGCCACTTTTCGGCCAACATCTTATAGCCTAATTCTCCCCTTCGGAGAACCTGGCAAGCTACCAAGAGTTTCCTGCCCGCAGGGGAGAGCCTGGCAAGCTCCCCGTGACATATTCATCTGCCAAAACCAGTAACAAGCTGGGTCTCATTCCCCTGACCCTGAAAGGGCCTCCAATGTGGCATCATTGGGAAGGACGAGTAAAAAGAGGCTGCTAAAATCTCAGGGCTAGGACGAATGGAGACGTTACTGAGGCCACTCAAGAAATTCGACGATCAACAGGATGATGATGATGATGATGGGTCTGTATTGAGCCGTTAGAACTGACACCAGCCAGACAAGATTGTCCCACTGACACTATTGTCCCCACTTTATTTATTTTTTTGTTTGACTTTTTGGGCCATACCTGGTGATGTACAGGGGTTACTTCTGGTTTTGCACTCAGGAGCTACTCCTGGCAGTGCTCAGGGGACCTTGTGGATGCTGGGAATCGAGCCTAGGTCGGCCGTGTGCAAAGCAAACACCCTACCCGCTGTGCTATCTCTCCAGCCTCTGTCCCCACTTTAGTGATCACTCCCGTCTCTGTGCTCAGGGATCACCTCTGCTCTGTGCTCAGGGCTTGCTCCTGGCTCTGTGCTCAGGGACCACCCCGGGTGGGGCTCAGGGAACCCTACACATTGCCAGGGCATGGAAGCAGGGACAGCACATCCCCTTCCCTCTCTCTGGCCCTAACAACAGCTGTTTGTATGAGCACGTGCACTCATGGGCTCAGGCAGCAGTGCTCAGACAGGCCAACCTCTAGGAACATCCATGCGGAACCATAGGTGATGGAGAAAGAAGACAGCGGAACAAGTACACAGGAAGAATGGAGGACATCTGCAGAAGCATGTGGGATCATGTATGAAGCATGTGGAAGAGGCTGTGAAGCATGAGGAAGCATGTGTGAAGCATGTGGGAGCATGTGTGAAGCATGAGAAAGCATGTATGAAACATGTGGGAACATGTGTGAAGCATGTGGGAATATGTGAAGCATGTGGGAGCCTGTTTAAAGCATGAGGGAGCATTGTGAAGCATGGGAATGTGTGACACATGAGGAAGCATGTGTGAAGCATGAGGGAGCATTGTGAAGCATATGGGAATGTGTAAAGTATGTGGGAGCATGTGTGAAGCATATGGAAATGTGTGAAGCACGTGGGAACATGCGAGAAGCATGTAGGAGTGTGTGTGAAGCATGTGCGAGCATGTGGGAGCGTGCTCATGAAGAAACTGCCATACTTGGTAGAGGTGCTCATCTGCCCTCTAGGGGCTCTGGAGCTGAGGATGGTGGGAAGCAACTGAGAGAGAATGGGCTAAAGTGGTGGCCGGGTCAGTGGGTCCGGGTAGTGTTGTCAGTGGGTCCAGGTGGTGTCGGGTCAGTGGGTCTGGTGTCAGGGTCAGTGGGTCTGCATCAGTGGGTTGGGTGGTTTCTGGGTCAGTGTCTTCAGTTAGGGTTGCAGAGGGGATAGCAGAGACGGACAAGGACTGTCCTCTGAGGGGACAGCAGAGGCAGACGAGGACTGTCCTCTGAGGGGACAGCAGAGATGATGAGGACTGTCCTCTGAGGGGACAGCAGAGACAGACAAGGACTGTCCTCTGAGGGGACAGCAGAGATGATGAGGACTGTCCTCTGAGGGGACAGCAGAGATGGACAAGGACTGTCCTCTGAGGGGTCAGCAGAGACAGACAAGGACTGTCCTCTGAGGACAGCAGAGGCGGACGAGGACTATCCTGAGAGGATAGCAGAGGTGGATGAGGACTATCCTCTGAGGGGACAGTAGAGGTGGACGAGGACTATCCTGAGGGGACAGCAGAGGTGGATGAGGACTGTCCTCCGAGGGCCAGCAGAGGCGGATGAGGACTGTACTGAGGGGACAGCAGAGGTGGACGAGGACTGTCCTGAGGGGACAGCAGAGGTGGACGAGGACTGCCCTGAGGGGACAGCAGAGGTGGACGAGGACTGCCCTGAGGGGACAGCAGAGGTGGACGAGGACTGCCCTGAAGGGACAGCAGACAGACGAGGACTGTCCTGAGGGGACAGCAGAGGTGGACGAGGACTGCCCTGAGGGGACAGCAGAGGTGGACGAGGACTGCCCTGAGGGGACAGCAGAGGTGGACGAGGACTGTCCTGAGGGGACAGCAGAGGTGGACGAGGACTGTCCTGAGGGGACAGCAGACAGACGAGGACTGTCCTGAGGGGACAGCAGAGGTGGATGAGGACTGTCCTGAGGGGACAGCAGAGACGGACGAGGACTGTCCTGAGGGGACAGCAGAGGTGGATGAGGACTGTCCTCTGAGGGTGGAGAGGTTCTGCAGGGAGGAAGGTCACTGCGTGGGGTGCCCTTGATCTTGCATGGGGCGGCAGCTGATGGGTGCGGTGCTGACACATAATCAGGAAGTCAGTGCGGGAAGGGGAGGAGGATCAGGACCCCAGGGGGCCCAGTGCCCCTGAGGAGAGGGTCCCCAGGAAGAGGCGTGAAGCCTGCCCCGCCCCAGCCGCCCCCAAATGCAAACAGGCCGCCCAGACCTCAGACCAACTGTTGATTCCAATTAGGGCTGGGGGGCTGGGGGCGGCTGCACTGGCCCAGCTGATGTAAATAGGGCACAGCTGCCCTTTCAAGTCGCTGTCCTTAATCAGGGCTGGTGGCTGGAGGCGCGGGAGGCTGGCTTCCTGTCCCACATTAACATCCCGGGATCAAAGGGCTGGAAGATCAGCTGCAGTTTGGTCTTATGGGGCTGGGGACACTGCAGAGCTGGCCCTGGGCAGAGCAGCCACCCGGGGCTCGGGGGCTGGGTGGGGGTCTGCAGGGTCTGTGGGTCTGAGGGTCTGTGGGTCTGAGGGTCTCTGGATCTGAGGTCTGAGGGTCTGAGGGTCTGAGGGTCTGATTGTCTGAGGGTCTGAGGGTCTGATTGTCTGAGGGTCTGAGGGTCTGATTGTCTGAGGGTCTGTGGGTCTCAGGGTCTCAGGGTCTGCTTGTCTGAGGGTCTGAGTGTCTAAGGATCAGAGCATCTGAGGGTCTGATTGAGGGTCTGAGGGTCTGAGGGTCTGTGGGTCTGAGGGTCTGAGTGTCTGAGGGTCTGAGGGTCTGATTGTCTGAGGGTCTGTGGGTCTCAGGGTTTCAGGGTCTGCTTGTCTGAGGGTCTGAGTGTCTGACGATCAGAGCATTTGAGGGTCTGATTGAGGGTCTGAGGGTCTGAGTGTCTGAGGGTCTGAGTGTCTGAGTGTCTGAGGGTCTGAGGGTCTGAGGGTCTGAGGGTCTGAGGGTCTGAGTGTCTGTGGGTCTGAGTGTCTGAGGGTCTGAGGGTCTGTGGGTCTGATTGTCTGTGGGTCTGAGTGTCTGAGGGTCTGAGGGTCTGAGGGTCTGTGGGTCTGAGGGTCTGATTGTCTGAGCGTCTGAGCGTCTGAGCGTCTGAGGGTCTGATTGTCTGAGGGTCTGAGGGTCTGAGGGTCTGAGGGTCTGAGGGTCTGAGGGTTTGATTGTCTGAGGGTCTGAGGGTCTGAGGCTCTGAGGGTCTGAGGGTCTGTGGGTCTGAGGGTCTGTGGGTCTGAGGCTCTGAGGGTCTGAGGGTCTGAGGGTCTGAGGGTCTGAGGGTCTGTGGGTCTGAGGGTCTGAGGGTCTAAGGCTCTGAGGGTCTGTGGGTCTGAGGGTCTGAGGGTCTGTGGGTCTGAGGGTCTGAGGCTCTGAGGGTCTGAGGGTCTGTGGGTCTGATTGTCTGATTGTCTGTGGGTCTGTGGGTCTGAGGCTCTGAGAGTCTGAGGGTCTGAGGGTCTGTGGGTCTGAGCGTCTGAGCGTCTGAGGGTCTGAGGGTCTGAGGGTCTGAAGGTCTAAGGGTCTGAGGGTCTGAGGGTCTGATTGAGCGTCTGAGGGTCTCAGGAACAGGCCCTCAGGCTCGGCCTCTGGAGCCTGTTGGTCTCCCTTTCGGCTACGGGCAGCGAAAAGGAGCCTCTCATTAGTCCCCTCAGCCACTTGGCGAGGAGGGGCCCTGGAGACCCCCAGCACCGGGGCCACAGGAACCTGTGAGCTGAGCAGGGCAGGAGGGAAGGGGCGCGGGGGAGTGGAACAGTGAGGGGAAAGTGTGGAAGGGAATGAACGTGGCGACTGTGCAGTCACCGAGGAACCTCCCTGCGTCCGGGGTGGGGAGCAGGGCCGGCTCTTGGGGCGGGAGGCCAGTGAGGACGGTGCAGGGCTCCAGCTGGGCCTGGGCGCTCAACGCCCCAAGGGTGTGGGAAGCCTTGGGCCCTCCCCAGAGGTGCCTGCAGAGCCAATCCCGAGACCGGCCCTGCACACGGGATCATCCCCCGGCACCCCCGGAATCCCCGACCCCACCAGGAACGAGCCCTGAGCACCCCGGGGTGCTCCAGAAACAAACAAAAAGTGCATGAAAAGGAAAAACAGCCAGTGGATGAGAGGGCCAGCATGGGCCTGATGGGGAGTGGGGGCGGGCCTGCCCGGTGTGGGGGTTAGGGGCCCGGATGTAGGGGTGAGGGGCCAGGGTGTAGGGGTGAGGGGCCGGGTATAGGGTTAAGGGGCCGGGGAGTAGGGGAGGGGCCCAGGTGTAGGGGTGAGAGGCCTGGGTGTAGGGGTGAGGGGCCCAGGTGTAAGGGTGAGGGGCCAGGGTGTAAGGGTGAGGGGCCCGGGTATAGGGTTAAGGGGCTGGGGAGTAGGGGAGGGGCCCAGATGTAGGGGTGAGAGGCCTGGGTGTAGGGGTGAGGGGCCCAGGTATAAGGGTGAGGGGCCAGGGTGTAGGGGTGAGGGGCCCGGGTATAGGGTCAAGGGGCCGGGGAGTAGGGGAGGGGCCCAGGTGTAGGGGTGAGAGGCCTGGGTGTAGGGGTGAGGGGCCCAGGTGTAAGGGTAAGGGGCCAGGGTATAGGGGTGAGAGGACTGGGTGCAGAGGTGAGAGGCCAGGGTGTAGGGGTGAGGGGCCCGGGTGTAGGGGTGAGGGGCCTGGGTGTAGGGGTGAGGGGCCAGGGTGTAGGGGTGAGGGGCCCGGGTGTAGGGGTGAGGGGCCTGAGTGTAGGGGTGAGAGGCCTGGGTGTAGGGGTGAGGGGCCTGAGTGTAGGGGTGAGAGGCCTGGGTGCGGGGGTGAGGGCCCAGTGTGGGGGTGAAGGGTTCAGGCCTGGGGCCCGTTCCGGCTGGGCTCGTGGGAGAGAGAGCTCAGAGGCGGGCGTGCACCCCTCAGCCGCGGCCACACAGGGTCCCTGTCCCCACGGGTCTCTGTCTTGGCTTCCTCCTCCCTCCGTGGCTCCTCAGAGCCTGGTGAGCCCCACGGGACCCCGGCCACGCCCTCCTGTCGCTGGCTCAGGACCAGACAGGCTGAGGCCCGCCCTCCACCTCGGGCCCCCTGCAGAATAACCTCGTCATTACCTTTATGAGCAATTCTTTACTCCAGAATAAAAAAGGACAACTGCCTGTAAAAGGGTCTTTTCTAGAAAACACCTGGGGCTCGGGGAAGGCTCTAGAGGGGAGGCAGGACCGGGGAGGGGCCCGGCCACCCCTGGCCTCAGATGCAGACAGAGGCCGAGGGAGCCGAAACCCGCCCGTCCATCTGCTGGTGGGGGGATGGGGTTAGATTTTTAATTTGTTAATTTGTTTTATTGCGTCCCCATGAAATACACGATTACAAAATTGTGCATGATCAGATTTTGGTCTGTCACTATTCCAGCCCCCGTCCCTCCACAGGCGACACTCCCACCGCCAACCACCCGGCTTCCCGCCCACCTCACCTCTGCCTGCCGGTATGGCTGGGGTCTCTCACTCGCTCCCTCGCTCTCCCTCCCTCTCTCTGTCTCTCTCTCCCTCGCTCTCCCTCCCTCTCACCCTCTTTTTTCCTCTGTCCCTCTCACCCTCTCCCTCTCCCTCTCCCTCTCTCCCTCTCTTTCCCTCTCTTCCTCTCTCTATCTCTCTTTCTTGCTCTCTCTCTCCCTCTCGCTCTCACTTTCTCTCTCCCTCTTTCTCCTGCCTCTCTCCCCTTCCCTCTATCTCCTTCTCTCTCCCTCTCTCTCCTTCTCTCTCTCTCCTTCTCTCTCCCTCTCTCTCCCTCTCTCTCGCTCTCTCTCTCTCTCTCTCGTTCTCTCTCTTACTCTCTCTCCCTCTCTCCTCTCGCTCTCCCCCTCCTTTGGGCATTGTGGTTTGCAGTACAGGTGCCGAGGGCTGCCCTGTTGCCCCTCACTCCTCTCAGCACACAGCCCTTCCCGGAGTGACCATGTCCAACTGTCTGCCAGAGTGGCCCTTCCCTCAAGCTCTTGGAGCTTCTCTCTGAAGGCGCCGAGTAGAGCAGCTCTGACGGCAGCTGCAGCCACGTCCCTGTGGCCGGGGCTGGCACACAGGCATCTGGGTTCTCTCCTCCCATCAGCCGGCACACGGAGACGCAAGTTCACCGAGAGCCACGTCTAGACCAGCACCAGAGGCCATCCACGGCCCAGGGCAGCTGTGTCCGCAGAGCGACGCTCAGAACCGGAGTAGGCGAGAGTGGCCGCCCCGCCCTCCTGGACGGGGCAACACGGGGCCAGATGGTGGCCAACAAATGGTTCTGTACTCCAGACGCAGTGCCCGGTGCCCCCTCACAGCCAGGCGCAGTGCACAGGAGTGGGTGGTGTGCGACGGTGTGGCTATGTGGCCACGTGGCTGTGCAGCTGGTGACTGTGACTGTGCAGTTGGTTGTGTGACTGTGTGGCTGCCTGGTGGGTCACCTGGCTGTACGGTTGCGTGGCTTCTTGGGTGCATGTTTCCGTGGCTGCGTGGGCGGCCCCAGGCATCAGGCATCTCCAGGTGCCCCCAGGAAGCCACGTGAAGAACCACAACAGACACCAGCATCCCTTGGAGCTGCCATCAGGGTGGAGGGGACAGACACACAGCCGGAGAACCACGGCTTGTTTCCACACAGAGAAACATCAGTGAGCACTAGGAAGTGAGCGGCACAACTGTCGGGTTTGTAAGTTTGTGGCGGGCACAGGTGAATGTCCTGTGGAAAGAGCACATACGCCGGAAGACACCTGCGCTCGGAGACCGCCACCTGCTCTGAGCTCGCCTGCCCGGGGCACTTGACCAGGCGGGAGCTCGGGTGGGCCTCACCTTCCAGGCAGGCGTCTGCCCCTCGGGCGCTCCTGTGTCCATCCCACATGCAGTCACATGCCGGGCTCCGTGCCCGAGCCCCCCGAGTGCCCTCTGGCTGCTTCTCCCGGGGCTCCCCGGCCGAGTCCCCGGCGCGCCCTGCCCTGCCGGTGCCGATGCTTCTCTGTGCGGCTCCTTCTGCAGAAGCTGTGCTCTCTCGTGACCGCGTTTTCCCTCCTCCTCGCCTCTCACATCTTCCTAGGCGAGTTTCATTCAATAAAAACCATCTTGCTTGACTAGAGAGAGAGAGACCGTGCCAGGCCCACCCAGAGTGCGGGTGACGGGAACGCCCGGATCCTGTTCCTGCCCCCCAGGCTTCTGGCCAAGGAAGGGGCTCCACCCAGTTGTGCAGAGCTGGCTAGAGCATGGAACGGGAGTGCTCCCTCCCCTGCCGTCGTGGACCAGGCTGCATCTTGCAGCTTACCCCAGACACCTCTGCCCAAGCGTTCAGCCATGAGGACTCCCCATGCCCTGACCCCTACAGAGCCCCGACCCCGCCCACTTCCTGCCCTGGGCCCTGACCGCGCCCAGCACCCTCCTTCCTGCCCTGGGCCGGCCCTTCTCTGCTCCAGTGAGGCAGAGCTGTCACCAAGGGCAGGCAGGAGGCCCCGCCCACCCCGTTCTAAGAGTCCCCTCCTCGAGTGAGCAGCTGTCCCTGTCCCCCCAGTCTCGAGCCAGCCCACGGCCACGGTCCCCTGTGGGGCGACACAGGAGGTCAACAAGGTCAGCATGTAGGCGAGCGACATCAGGGCTGACTCCTGGCTCTGTGCTCAGGGACCGCACGAGGTGGCTGGGATGGAACCTGGGTCGGCTGAGTGCGAGGCAAAGCCACCTGCTGTCCTCCCCGCCGGCCCCTGGGGCCCAGGCTGTGTCCCCACGTGTATCCCTAGGATGGTCTCCGTGTGTCCGTGTGTCCCGTGTGTCCCGTGTCCCCCTGTGTCCCCATGTGTCCTGTGTGTCCCATGTCCCCGTGTGTCCGGGATGGGCCCTGATGGCCGCAGCAGTGGCCGAGACCTGGGCCATGGGAGGGGCCTGTCCCAGCAGGGTGGGGGAGGGCGGGCCCAGCGGAGCCAGCCTGGTGCTCTCTGGTCAGGAGAGGCCCAGGCCGGCCACACGGTCGAGGAGCAAGACCTTGACCCCTGCCCCTCGGGCTCTGTCGAGGTCCCATGGCCCCCCACCAAGCATCAGGCAGGCCTGCCAGAGCTGAGCCAGGCAAGGGGCGGGCACCCAGCACTGCCCGTCCTTGTAAAGCGGGCGCAGGCCGGCACACCTGGCCCCAGTCTAGGAGGCAGAGGAAGTGGCCGAGTCACGCTGCTTTGCGGACTTCAAAGGCCCCCCACCTCTTTACCTTTTATTGTCCGGCTCTGGGTGCCCCAGGCCCTCCCTGTCCCTCTCGGCCCATAAAGGCAGGTGGGGGAGGCCAGAGGCACGATGACACCCCTGCAGAGCCCCGGGAGCCGGGGGCGGGGGACGGCCAGGCTGGGGGACACCCCACAGCTCAGCGGTCACTGCCACGTGCCCCCCCATCCCCACGCTCCCGGAGAACACTCAGAGGACCCGAGGTCTGAGACGGACGCACAAAGGGCCAGAGGGTCAGTGGGCCGGGCTGGTCAGCCCAGAAGAACCAGAGGACGTTCGCGGTGACTCTCCTTCCAGACCCCTCTAGATGCTTCCTTTAAACATTGCGGTGCTTTTTAAACGAGAGAATCGAGCCACTCACATATTTTCACAATTAAGAGTTATTCTGCCACTCCTAAAACCCAAACCAAGAGTATCATGGGTCACAGGAAGGGGAGGCACTCGCCTTGACACGCTGACCTGGGCCACCCCTGGCGGGGTTTGCTGAGCACCCCAGGGGTGATCCTTGAAACCACTGGATGTGGCCCAAATCCAGAAAATACATAACAACAAATGCTCAAACTTTTTAATAAAATGTGAGATATTAGGGAGTTGATTTCTCTTTCACAGAATGTCACTCTATATAGATAAAATAGTAAATATTTAAATAGGTAAAAAGAATCTATTTCATGTCTACTCAACAAGAAGTTTTTAGTGACTGCTGGATAGGTGGTGAGTGGTGGATGGGTGGATGGGCAGGTGGAGGGATGGATGGGTGGGTGGTGGGTGGATGGGTGGATAGGTGTATGGGTGTATGGGTGTATGATGGGTGGGTGGGTGGGTGGGTGGTGGGTGATGGATGGGCGGTGGATGGATGGGTGTTTGGGTGAGTGGAGGGATGGATGGGTGGATGGATAAGTAAATGGAGGGTGTATGTATGGATGGATGGATAGTGGATGGATTGGTGGATGGATGAATGACTGGATGGATGGATGGTAATGGTGGATGGATAGATGGATGGGTGGCTGAATGTGTATATGGATGGCTGGATGGTGGATGGATGAGTGGGTGGTGGATGTATGGGCAAATGGATGGATGGGTGGGTGGTGGATGGGTGGTTGGATGGATGGTGGGTCAATGAGTGGGTGGAATGGATGGTGGGTGGGCAGTTGGTAACTGGATGGTGAACAATAGGATGAGAAGGCAGGGAGATAAGGGGATGGAGGGAGGGATAGAAGAGTGGGTGGGTGGGTGTGCAAGTATATGGGTGGGTGCATGAGCAGGTGGGTGGGTGAATAGATAAAAGAATGAATGAATGAATGAATGAATGAATGAATGAATGATTGGGTAAGCAGATGAATGGATGGTGAAGAGGTGCACGGGTGAGCGGGTGGGAGGATAAGCAGATACATGAATTAATGGAGGCATGGATGAATGGATTAGGGGGTGGTAGTTAAATATCAATCATACCCAGAAGCACTTGGGTTTCAGATGCACACCGCCAGGACAGACAGTATTCTCTTCTTTCTTTAATTTTTTTTTTTTTTTGCTTTTTGGGTCACACCCAGCGATGCACAGGGGTTATTCCTGGCTCATACACTCCGGAATTACTCCTGGTGGTGCTTGGGTGACCATATGGGATGCTGGGAATCGAACCCGGGTCGGCTGCGTGCAAGACAAACACCCTACCTGCTGTGCTATCTCTCCAGCCCCAGTATTCTCTTCTGATAGGAAAATGGTTTCATCTTCATGAGTAAGTGTGCTTCACATGTACCCACATGCAACACGCGCACACAGAGATACACACACACCGAAAGGCCCTTCCCCCGCTGCCTGGGAAAGAATCCCGGCCTCACGCTCACTCGCCCCCAGATGGACGGTAAGTCCACCCTCAGCCAGACGCAAGCCCAGCTAAAGGCTTTGCCACTCACCCTGGGAAGGGGCTGCGGGGTCTTTGTGTGTCTGCAGCAGGCGGGGGGCTCGCCGTGGGGTGGGTCCATGGGCCTAGGAGAACAACACGGCATCTTCAGTTCCCGTGCCGAGAGCTCGCGGCACGGTGACGGGACGGGTGAGGCACCCCATCTCGAGGGCTCAGCCCCGAGGTCGCGGGTGGAGCGGCCCGCAGCCCCGCTGCCTCAGCCGCGCCAACGCGCAGAGAGTGAGAGGCCCCGCAGGACGCCCTGTCCTAGAGGGAATCACCTTTGGTTCTTGACACTTTTATCTCCTATGAATCAGAGTGAGAGAATTCCTAAGACGTGGCATTAGAAAACTAAAACCCACCACATTCACTGCTCCTCAGGACTCCCAGATGTGCCTTCAGAATGCTCTTCTGGTCTAGGGGGGAGGGGTGGGCCGGGGACAGTACCGAGGTGAGGCACCGCCTTGTGTGCGGCCACACCTAGTCCATCCCGGGCAACGCACACAGTCCGGTAGGTGTCGCCTCTGAGCACACAGCCATAACAGCCCCTGAGCATTGCCCCAGGGGCCCAAGACAGCCAACAATAACAATAATAAGCAGATGGCGTGGGGAGAGCACCAGCCCTGCCTGTGAGGTGCTCTCACAGGGCTGGCGCACCCTGGCAGCCGTGCCCAGGCCGCTGGGGAGGCGCTTGGGGTCGGCGGGGGTCCACGGCCGGCTGGTGAGGTTCCTCTCAGCTTAGCACCCCACGAGCGGGTGCTGCAGGAACAGTCTGAGTAGGACAGGGACATCGGCGCAGGAGGGACCCGGCACAGGGGCTCCCACGGCCCGAGCCCACTCTGGACCCGGTGATTGGTGACTTCAGGGGAGTTCTCCGTCTGGTTCGAGGGGGGCCGCCGGGCTCGGGAGCCAGCAGTATCCGTCTCTGGCTGTGCTCGGACCCTGCCCAGCCTGGAGACCCAGAAGGCGCGTGGGAGGCCCAGTGCCCAGAGTGTTGGCGGTGGGAGGCCACCCGCGAGGGTCTCCCCTGCCTCCCAGCCCCCACGGCCCTGGACCAGACCTGGCGGGGGCTCCCGGTTCCCTCCAATTTGGGGGGGCAGGGGGGTAGGATGGGGCGCTTTGGAGACGTGACTCGGACGCTGCTGCGGAGCGGGGAACCCGCGTGGGTGAGGAGTGCGTGGTGCAGGGGTCTCGGGCAGGAGCCAGCGCGGGCGCCAGGAGCAGGGGCGCGGCGGGTAGCTCTGGGAGAGCGCAAGGAGCGGGGACAGGCAGGACTGGACGGGACTGGACGGGACTGGACAGGAGCGGGGCCACCCTGGGCCGGAGACTTGGGAGCCGGGCAGACGGGGCCGGGGAGATGGGGGCAGGGGACATGGGGGGGCGGGGAGAGATGGGGCCCGGGGAGAGACGGGGGCTGGGGGGAGACGGGGGCCGGGGGGAGACGGGGCCGGGGGAAGACGGGGGCCGGGCGGAGACGGGGCCGGGGGGATGGGGCCCGGGGGGAGATGGGGCCCGGGCGGGAGATGGGGCGTGTGGCCGGGCGCGGCCGCAGACAAGCCAAGTCCCGAGTGACCAGAGGCGGGCGCTGGTGGGCGCGCCCCGGGCCGCGCCGCCTTCCCGAGCCCACCCGCCGGGCGGGGGGACTCCCCGCACCAGGGTCCAGGGACCGCGCGACCGCCGCGTCCACGTCTTCTCTGGCCGCGGAGAGGCACGGCGGGGTCTGCGGCGAGGTGGGGCCTGGGGGCGGGGGGCCTGGGGGCAGGGGGCCTGGGGGGTCGGCGGTCGGGGCTTGAGGGCATGGGGGTCTGGAGCGGGCGTAAGTTGGGGCACAGGGGTTTGGGGTCGCAGGGTTTGGGGTCGCAGGGTTTGGGGGTCGCAGGGTTTGGGGACGCAGGATCCAGGGCGCGGGGCTTTGAGGCGCGGGGTCGGGGGCAGCGATCCGGGTCGCAGGGTTTGGGGACGCAGGATTGGGGCGCGGGGTCAGGGGTGCGGGGGTCCGGGGCAGGGGTCTGGGGCACAGAGGGTCCCGGGCGGGGGTCCGGAGCCTGGAATAACCCAGCCCTCCGCAATTTGGCCATGCGGGCGCGTCTCTGCCCAGGGACAGTCTGCAGGGCCGCCCGCGGGGTCCCCCCAGCGCTGCCCGGTGTCCCCGCCTCACCTGGGCCCTGGACACGGTCAGCAGCGACCCCTGGCGGTCAGCACGGCCCCGGGCGCTCGGGGTCCAAGGGGCAGAGGGGATTTGGGGAGGGGACCCTGAGGACCCGCCCCAGCCTAGGGGTCACGCTGCCTTAGGAAGGGGGGCTGGGGCTGGAGCGCCGGACAGTGGTGGCCGGGTTGGACATTTGGCCCTGAGCCAGCCAGGAGTGACCCCTGAGGCCCTCTGGGTGTGCCCCCGGAGCACCCAAAGTGGGCAGAGTGGGGGTTGCTCGTGGCCCTGCGGCCCGGCCCTCGGCTGCTCTCTGCACTGACCTCCTGGGTGTCTGTCCCCTGGGAACTAAGGGAGCAGAGGCTGGGGAGGGGTCCGCGCATCCCCCGCGGGCCTGGCCAGCTGCCTGGCTGCAGGGTCCGCAGCTGCTGTCACCAGGAGCGGGACCCAGCCCTGCCCTGAGGCTCAGGGCGGAGCGGACCCCTGGGACCCCCCCCCCCCCCCGGCCCGGTCCATGTGCGTGGACACAGCCCGAACGCAGGTCACCAGATCCTGCCGGCGTCTCAGGGTCACTGCTGGGCCGGAGGTCAGCGCAGTCATCTCGTCCTGCTCCCCTGCGGACCCAGGGAAGAGGGAACTCTGCCCCCGGCCCAGCCCGCGTCCAGCCAGACCGGCCCAGGGGACAGCCCCAGGAGACCCGCCCGGAGCAAGGGGAGAGCTCGGGCCGGGTCTGTCGGCCACAGGGAACAGTGGCTGGTCCTGCACTGGGCCACAGGCAGCCAGAGGCCCCTCTGTCACGAGGGTGACCTCGTGCTGGAGGTGGAGGCCACAGGCCCCAAGTCTGGGGACAGTGGAGAGGGCCCGGGCGCCTGAGACCCGCCACAGACGGACCCGCTGAGGACGCTGGGCCGTGTGCAGAGAAGGGCAGTGGGGGGCTGTGTCCACTGAGGGCCTGCAGGGTCCCTGACCACCCGAGGTGTGTGGGCCCAGACTCTCGCCCGGGCACTGCCCCGGTCAGTGTGGGTTTGGGACCCGGGACCCGGGCGTCCCTCCTGAGTCAGGGGGGGTGTCACTGTGGCCAGGGGTCACAGGTCAGAGCAGGGGTGCGGCCGGGTGGGGGAGCACAGCAGCGCTGCCACACCGTAGGGGGGAGGGACCCAGAGCCAGGAGCAGCCTGGGCACAGCCAAGTGTGACCCGAAACCCAGCCCCAGAGAGGAACAGACCCTGCGGGGAGCCAGCACAGTAGAGGGGCTCACCTACATGGGAGGGGTGGTCCGGGAGGGGAGGGGAGGGGAGAGGAAAGGGGGAGAGGAGGAGGGGGAGGGGAGAGGGGAGTGAGGGGGAGGAGGAGGGGGGGAGGGGGAGGAGAGGGGAGCCCCAGCCTGTGGGGGGTTCCCCCAACCCCCGTCCCTCCACTGGGGGTCTCGGAGCCCTGCTCCCCTCACCCCGGGCAGTGCCCGCGTGACGCTGCGTCTCCCCTGGGTTTGTGGAGGGGCCGGTGTGGGCCCCGTTGTGTGGGCCCCGCGTCCTCGTCCCCTGGAGCCCCTGCTGCTCTCACGGACCCCCGCAGTCGGCCCTTCCCGAGGGCCTGCGGGGTGCAGGAGGCCGAGACTGGTGGGGGGTCTGGGTGCCACCCCCTGCAGCCGTGCCCAGCTGTGGAGGGCTCCGGGAGGGTTCGGGAGGGGCAGGTGGGGACCCTCTGCCCAGGGGTCATGGCCCGGCCTGGACGCTGCCCACCGACCCGGACCCGCTCCTCCGGCTGTGGGGTCTCAGCCACGCGCCCTTACCTCTGTCTCCCTGCGCGGGTCCCGCTCTGACCTCCCGGACCCCAGGACTCAATGCAACACGCGGGGCCCAGCTCAGGGCCCAGCTCAGGGCCCAGCTCAGGGCCCAGCTCAGGGGCCCAGCTCAGGGGCCCAGCTCAGGGCCCAGCTCAGGGCCCAGCTCAGGGGCCCAGCTCAGGGCCCAGCTCAGGGCCCAGCTCAGGGCCCAGCTCAGGGGCCCAGCTCAGGGGCCCAGCTCAGGGCCCAGCTCAGGGACCCAGCTCAGGGCCCAGCTCAGGGCCCAGCTCAGGACCCAGCTCAGGGGCCAGCTCAGGGGCCCAGCTCAGGGCCCAGCTCAGGGCCCAGCTCAGGGGCCCAGCTCAGGGCCCAGCTCAGGGCCCAGCTCAGGGGCCCAGCTCAGGGGTCAGCTCAGGGCCCAGCTCAGGGGCCCAGCTCAGGGGTCAGCTCAGGGGGCCAGCTCAGGGGCCCAGCTCAGGGGCCCAGCTCAGGGCCCAGCTCAGGGCCCAGCTCAGGGGCCCAGCTCAGGGGTCAGCTCAGGGCCCAGCTCAGGGGCCCAGCTCAGGGGTCAGCTCAGGGCCCAGCTCAGGGGGCCAGCTCAGGGGCCCAGCTCAGGGGCCCAGCTCAGGGGCCCAGCTCAGGGGCCCAGCTCAGGGGTCAGCTCAGGGGGCCAGCTCAGGGACCCAGCTCAGGGGCCCAGCTCAGGGCCCAGCTCAGGGGTCAGCTCAGGGGCCCAGCTCAGGGGTCAGCTCAGGGCCCAGCTCAGGGGCCCAGCTCAGGGGTCAGCTCAGGGGGCCAGCTCAGGGGGCCAGCTCAGGGGTCAGCTCAGGGGGCCAGCTCAGGGCCCAGCTCAGGGGCCCAGCTCAGGGGTCAGCTCAGGGCCCAGCTCAGGGGCCCAGCTCAGGGGTCAGCTCAGGGGGCCAGCTCAGGGCCCATCTCAGGGCCCAGCTCAGGGCCCAGCTCAGGGCCCAGCTCAGGGCCCAGCTCAGGGCCCAGCTCAGGGGCCCAGCTCAGGGGTCAGCTCAGGGGGCCAGCTCAGGGCCCAGCTCAGGGCCCAGCTCAGGGCCCAGCTCAGGGCCCAGCTCAGGGGCCAGCTCAGGGGCCAGCTCAGGGGCCCAGCTCAGGGCCCAGCTCAGGGCCCATCTCAGGGCCCAGCTCAGGGGCCAGCTCAGGGCCCATCTCAGGGCCCAGCTCAGGGGCCAGCTCAGGGGCCAGCTCAGGGGACCGCGTCACACACACCCATGCCACCCCCCTGCCCCCGGTCAACCAGGACGTGGTCGGGGACAGTGCCGGCCAGGTCCCGAGGTCCCTCTCCAGGGCTGACCCGAGCCCGCCGGGTGCACCCTCAGAGACACCCGGGAGCGCAGATTGGGCACCCACCGGGCCTGCAGCACCTCTCCCCGGCCCCGGCCCGAGGCCCCGGCCCTGAGAGTGCTCCTGAGCCTGGCCGGGCCACCCAAAAGTAAGAACAAAATCCTCAAAAAGTACCGAGAAGACAAACAGCTCTCGCCTGAGGCTCCAGCCCGCCGGCCCCGCCCGGCCAGCGCAGCCTCTCGGGACCCAGGACTGGGGCCACGCGGCCCCACCCGGAGACCGGCTGCTGTCTCGATTCTGGTTTCTCTGACAGGGACCCAGGGGCACTGGGAGGGAGCAACCCCAGACGCCCTGCACCCGCCGCCTCGGCCTCCTGCCATGTCCCTGCCCGCCACCAGAGGGCGCCACTGACCCAGCGACAACAGACGCAGCCGGGGCAGGGGGCTGGGACAGGGGACAGGGCGGGGGGGCAGGGGACAGGACATAGGTAGCTGCAGTGTGCAGGCCACTAGGACTTAGAGGCCCTGGGGCCACACAGCACCTGAGCCCCCCAGAGTGCTGGACACAGGCCCCGGAGGGGGCGGGGAGGAGCCAGGCAGGAGCAGAGCTCGAGGAGCCTCGCTGCACCCCCACGCTTAGACAGCCCGAGCCCTCAGTCTGACCCCACACTCTGACCCTGCACTCTGACCCCTGCACTCTGACCCCGCACTCTGACCCGACCCCACACTCTGGGGCTCCGGGCTGGGTTTTGCGGACTGCACAGGGCCACTGGGTAGAGGGGCAGGGAGCGGGGGGGTGTGGTCAGAGCCACTGCTGCCCGGTAGCTGAGCCCGAGCTGGAGGAACGGGCCACTGACGGCGTGGGCGGTTCCGAGCGGGACCCGGGAGCCCCCACGCCAGCCTTCGTCTCTGCTCTCTGTGCCCCGGATCAGGCTGCGTCTCCCCGCCCCTGCACCCGGCCGTGCTGACCATGGTGTCTGTCCCCCCGCTCGGCTCCAGGCCCCTGACCCCGAAGAGAAGCCGCAGCCTGGGGCGTCTGCCATCCCCGTCAGGTGGGGGCTGGGCAGCCCCGTCCTCCTGTTCCCCTGCCCGACCTGACCCCTCCCCGCGCCAGCCCTGCCGCCTCCCTCCATCTGCACTCACGGGGACTCCGGGGCCCGCTGGGCCCGACCTCAGTCCAGCAGGCAGGGCAGGAGCTCACCGTGGCCCCGAGCGTCCCGCTGCTTGTCACAACAGCCCGCGGAGCCCTGGCGACAGCTGGCCCCTCCCGGGTGCGGGTGCGGGTCTGTCCAGGCCACGCCCTCGTCCAGGGTCCCAGGCGCGCCCATTTCTGCATTTCCAGAGCTGCAGGGGGCTGGAGCTTAGGGCCAGTGCGAGTCCCATAGCTGGCAGCCTGCCCGCACCCCGGCAGCAGGCTGCCAAGGCACCGTGGGCCGGGCCCCTGAGCACTGCCGGGGAGCCCACCCCAACCAGAGTTCCCACTGCCTGCTCGCCCCCCAGCCCCCGTGGCCAGTGGAGTGGACGGGGTCCCCGGCAGAGCGTGTCCCCAGCACCCGAGGGGCCTGTGTCCCTGAGAGCTGGGAGCACTCGGGCGAGGGCCTCTCCCTGGGCATGCACGGTGGCTCGAGCTGGCGCTGCTCAGTCGCCAGGCCCCAGACAGACAGACAGACAGGACGGCGGGGTGGCCCTCCTGGGGCACCTTCCTGTCCCGCTGCCCCTTCACCTCCCCTGCACCGTCCCTCCTGGGTGTGGGTCTGTCCGGGCCACCCCGGGGTGCCTGGGGACCCAGCAGGACCGTTTCTGAATGGCCCCAGAAAGGATGAAGCTTCTGCAACACGGGCAGGCTCGAGGCGGCACGTCACAGGACCTGCACCGTGAGGAGGAAGGGGGAGGCGGGGGGGGGCTCAGCCATGGGCAGCCGGGAAACAGGCCAGGAACGGGCGCCAGCCAGTGAAAACAGATCTGTGCACTCGGACCCAGGAACCGAGGCCAGCGGGAGGGGGAGGCACGGGGAGGGGGAGACAGGGAGGGGCCAGGACACGGCGTGGCTGTGGGGACGTTCTGTCACCAGACGTGCAGGCTGGGAGCCCGCGTCACCTGACAGGGGCCGGGTCTGCAGTGAGTCTTCTGTCCTCAGCTGCCGGAGAAACAGACCCCCGAGGAGCAGACGGCCCCTCTGCCGCCCGGAGTCCCACGGCCTCTCCTCGCCACACTCCCGGGGCACACAGGGCTCCCGCGACAGCGCCCAAGGCCAAGTCATGCTCGCTGACTTCCGGAACAAGGTGTGAGGGACCGGGGACCGGTGGGCTCTGGCCCGTCCACGGCCAAGCCCGGGTCGCGAGCACCCTCAGCAGCGACCCCGAGCACAGAGCCCAGAGTCAGCCCCAAGCACCTCTGGGGCTGCCCTAGCACTATCGCACAGTCACACTGTCGTCCCGTTGTTTGATTTGCTCGAGCAGGCATCAGTAACGCCTCCATTGTGAGACTTGTTACTGTTTTTGTACTTTATTTTATTTTGATTTTTGGTTCACACCTGCAATGCACAGGGGTTACTCCTGGCTCTGCACTCAGGAATCACTCTTGGCGGTGCTCAGGGGACCATATGGGATGCTGGGAATCGAACCCGGGTCAGCTGCATGCAAGGCAGACACCCTACCCGCTGTGCTATTGCTCCAGCCCGTTGTTATTGTTTTTGGCATATCGAATACGCCACGGGTAGCTTGCCAGGCTCTGCCGTGCGGGCGGGATACTCTTGGTAGCTTGCTAGGCTCTCCGAGAGGGACAGAGGAATCGAACCCGGGTCGGCCACGTGCAAGGTGAAGGCCCTACCCGCCGTGCTATCGCTCCAGTCCAAGGGTCTGCCCTTAGAAACAAAAAAATGAAATGAAATGAAGTGTGAAGGTGGTGACCAGCTTTTCCCCGGTACTGGTGTCTGAAACGGAAAGCCGAGTGAGTGGATTCCTGCAGCTGCACTAAAACACAGGCAAAACACGTTGCTGCGTCTGTATAGAGTCGGGCTCGGGGGAGGCGTCTGCGGGAGTTGGGGACGTTTCCATGGCAGCCGGGACGCGGTGTCTATGGCAACCGCCGAGGGCTTAGCCAGGGAGGACTGGCCCGCTGTTTCCATGGCAGCGTGAAGCTGTTTCCATGGCATCCGCGACGCCGTTTCCATGGCAGCGGACGCCGTTTCCATGGCAGCCGCGACGCTGTTGCCGGTTCCAGAGCTGCTCTAGGCCTGACCCTGTGCAAGGGGTCATTTCCAACGAGTTTTTCATTCTTTTTTTTTTCTTCTAATAATGTAAGAGTACTGCTATTCATTCAGCATTGATTAAGCTGATTGAATTGGGCATGAACTCAGTACTTTTTTTAAATTCAGAATGTTAATTGTATTTTATTATTTTTTAATAATTTTTTCATTCCCGTGAGATAGTTATAAAGCTTTCCTGTTTGAATTTCAGTCCTACAATGATCGATCACCCAGCCCTCCACAGTGCTCATCTCCCACCACCAAGGTCTCCAGTATCCCCCAACCCACCCTCCCCTGCCTCTAAGGCAGACACTCTCCCCCATGCCCTCTTTTGTACTGCTGATTATGAATAGCTTCAGATGTCGCGGCCGGGCGCTCCTGGAATTCTAAAATGTTAGATATTAGGGCCTGGAGAAACCTCTGCAGCGAGCTGCTCAGTTTGGAGACTCCTTTGTGTGTCTCTGGATCAAGGCCGTGAAGGGGCTTAAGTAGCAGCCGGAGGCGGCTTGTGGGCAGGACCTCCAGGGTCCCCTGGGGACGGGACGAGAGGGACCGGCCCATCCCATTCCTTGAGGCCTGGAGTTTGCCGTCACTGGACCCGCACACCTGCACTTCTCACTGGGTTCTGGGAGGTCATTTCCAACGTGCTTTTGGTCCTCTCCGGGAGTGGCTTGTCTGGAGCTAGTCTCTGCTCCAGACTGCCCTGCCAGGGCCTGGTGGGCTCCGGAGTAGGGGGTCTCCCGAGGGCCCAGGGCTGTTCCGGAGGGGGATTCTCCCGGTCACGGGACAGAGCCCGTGGCTCCCACGGGTGCTCAGCCTCCTGCTGACAGGCGGGTAGCAGAGCGGGTGGGGGCTTGCCGTGCCCACGGCAGACCCAGGCTGAGCCTCAGCGCTGCCAAGACCCCTGAGTGCAGAGCCGGGACCCCCTGAGCATCGCCGGGTGGGACCCAAACAAGCAAAACTGGCCCAGCCCTCTAACGTCAGGTGAACTTTCTTAAACACTTGTGAACAATCCAGCTCCAAGTTCCTTCTTTCCCCACCGTGAGCGGCCTGGTGGGCCCAGCTGGCGAGGGTAAGGGTATGTGCTGCAGAGAGCGCCCGGAACCCAGCACCCCGTGCCCCCGCTGCAGGCTGGCGCCCCTCTCAGGGAGCTGGTGCAGGAGCTCACACCCCTCAGGGGGACGCCCTCCTCCCCGAAGCCCTGCACCGGACAGGGCGCAGCTTACCGCGTCTCAGGAGGGTTGGCGGGCCGGCTCTGTGGGCACCACAGAGAGGCTGCGGGAAGAGGCCGCTCAGAGCATCACCAGCCCAACACCTTCGTCTCCATCTCCAGGAGGCAGCGCGGCCACCCGACGGCAAGGGCCCAGCCTGGCCCGGCCTGGCCCTGGCTGCCCTGCTTCCCATTCTCCGGCCGCCGTCCAGAGCCGCCAGAACAAGGCCGTCTCCTTCTCTCCCCACCCACCCTCCACCCTTCCTGTCATCTCTGCAGAGTCCCGGCCCCCAGACGGCGGGTGGAGAGCGGCGGGCTGTCCTCCTGGTGGCGCCGGCGCTGGGCAGGGCGTGCTGGACAGGCACTGACCGCCCGCCCCTGACCTCTCCACCAGCCACAATGCCGCTTGTGTTCCAGAAACGAGGCCGGCCCTCCTCTCCGCCCGCCCTCCGGAGAGCCAGGCTCCGCGCCCGGGAAGGTCCCGCCGAGGCTGCACAGACGTGCAGGACGGCCACGCAGGGACGCGGGTGGCGTCTGTCTCCATCAGCCTCTGGGCACGTTTCCCGGGGAAGTCGGGATCGGCTCTGCCCCTGCAGCAGGAGCGGGCTTGGGGCGGGCTCAGGGGCCTGGAGGGGGCGCTGTCCCGCTGGCACAGACGGCGACCGCGCCCCCTGCGCCAATGCCCCGCCCTGCCCCCTCCCTGCAAACAGGAGCCGGCAGCCTCCATGGCAGGCGGCCCAGGCAGCCCTGGGCTTCTGACCCTCCCTGGCCCGACCCTCTGACCCCCTGCCCCCGTGCCAGCCTGCCTCACTGGCACACAGCTGCAACCCGCGTCCTCTGCTCAGGAGGGCCAGGCTAAACCAAGGCCTCCACTGGGGCGGCCGTGATGGGCGAGCAGCCTCGTCTCCACTGCAGGCTCCAGGGAAGCGGGGGGGCCGCCTCCCCTCCCTCCCGTCCCCCTGACCCCAGCCTCTGGCCTCCTCCGAGCTGGGGCACGGGCCATCCATGCACACGCTTCCCAGAGGGAAACTGCCGGGGGTCTACATGTCCCCCACCCCCGGCACACTGGACACCACCCAGGTGCCCCCAACTCCCCCATATGAATACCCTGTGTCTGAGCACCACAGAGTACCCTGTCTGAGCACCAGAGTACCCTGTCTGAGCACCAGAGAGCACCCTGTGTCTGAGCACCACTGAGTACCCTGTCTGAGCACCACAGAGTACCCTGTCTGAACGCCACAGAGCACCCTGTCTGAGCACCAGAGTACCCTGTCTGAGCGCCACAGAGTACCCTGCCTGAGCACCACAGAGTACCCTGTCTGAGCACCAGAGTACCCTCTCTGAGCACCAGAGTGCCCTCTCTGAGTGGCACTGAGGACACTGCACACCTGTTGGACGTTAACCTCTCGGGTCCCAGGCTTCATCAGTGAGTTGCCCCTTTCCTCCCCCAGAGCTTCCAGTGCTCCTGTGAGCACCTAACCCCCCGAGCCTATCTTTAACCTTTCCCTTGTGGTTAGCTCTCATCCTCACAGTCCCCCGAACCAGGCCTTGCTACCTGTAAGCCAAGACTTTCCGGTGGCTCTGGACCTTGTATTTGTGGTGAGTTACCGGCTTTCCTATTTCCGCCGTAGCCTTTCCATGGTTCACTACAGAAAAGGTGAGACACAGAAAGGCCATTAACGCTGTGCTCCTGGTATTCGGGAGTTGACTGACTCTGGAATGTGTCTACTCTGGGCATCTGTCATATTACTTGGCTCAGGCCTCGGTTGCTGCAGTTCCTGACACCCCGAGAGGGAGGTCCCGCCGTGGGACTGGGATGGACCCGGGCGAGTGGCCAGGTTACCCAACATCGAAATGGGACATTCTAGAAAGTATGAATGCACGGTCGTGATGCATGGCTTCAGAGCCGGGACCCCCGTGGGGTGGGGAAGGACAAGCTGAACTGGCCTGAGGACTCAGTCTGAGATTCACGGTAAAAGCCTCGCTTGCCCTTGGAGCCCAGAGAACCAAGTTCTGGGGTCCTTATCTCTTACTACGTTTATCCAATACCTGCGAGTGTTAGTAAGTAAACCTAACTGTCGACTCCGCACAACTACGGGAAGGAGAGCAGTGCAGGTGTCCCTGAGAGACGGGGCGTCTCCTTGAGCCAACTCCCCCAGAGAACCGGCCCCGCCGAAACACTTCCCTCTGAACCATCAGCCACCCCTGCGTGCAGTCCAGTACCTCCGCACGAGAGCAGCTCTGCAAGGACGGGCCATGTCACCATCAGCCTGGGAGTCCCCGTCTCTGACCCTCTTCGGGGAGGCGGCACTCAGCCACTGCGTGCACCGAGCACCCCCCACACTTGTGAACCCACAGGTTCCCTTCTGAGCACCACTGAGTATCCTCCTAGCACCAAGTGCCCTGTCCTAGTAGCACTGAGTACCTAAGTACCCTGTCTGAACACACCGAGTACCCTGTGTGAGCACCACTGAGTACCCCACCTGGGACTATCGAGTATCCTACCTGAGCACTGCTGAGCATCTTCTTACCCCACCTGAGCACCACTGAGCATCTCACCTCAGTACCACTGAGGACCATGAGCGCCAGAGTACCCGCCTGAGCCTAAGGAGCTCCCCTGGCCCACATCTGGGCACCGCTGTGTGTGCTGTGAAAATACTTCTGAAGAAAAGCTAGGAGAGCAATGGGGGGAGGAAGGGGGCGGGGCAGGACACCTCCCTCGGGACACGGGCACGCACGCCCCCTGCCCTCCACAGGAAGAGGTGCAGGGCGAATTGTTTCCAGAGTTCAGCGGAAACTCCCGCCTTTCCTCAGGTCTTTCTTGTTTCTCCAGTTGTGTGTGCGTGTGCTTACGTGTGCATGAGTGAGTCTGTGTGCGTGCTGTCTGGATGCACGTGCATGGAGGCGTGTGCTTATGTGTGCATGAGTGAGTCTGTGTGCGTGCTGCCTGGATGCACGTGCACGGAGGCGTATGTGCATGTATACAGATCGTGCTGTGCACACACGCATCCTGTGTCTGTTCTCATGCCGTATGCCTGCCTGTGTGTGCATGCATGTGTCCAGTGGAGTGGAGGCCTGGGGGGTCTCACCGACAGATCAGTGTCCCGGCGTGAAGGGAGAGCCCAGCACCCCTACGTGCCCGGAGCACCTTCTGAGCACCCGGGACCAGGGTGTGTGTCTGGGTTGGCCCTCCTCACTGCTGGTGTCATCCCTGCACCCCCAGGCCCCCTCCATGGGCTCTGCTGTGGCCCCAGGAGCCCTCTCCCCGCTCAGGACCACTGCCCGGGGGTGGGGGGTGTTCATCTCAGCTGCAAGGGCTGGCCTGCACCTGCAGCCTTGCGCCAGAGCAGAGCGCGTACCCAGGCCCTGCGCCAGCCCCACCCCCCGACAAACACTGCGAGCTCTCGGATCGAGTATAACAGATGGGGCTGGAGCGACAGCACAGCGGGGAGGGCGTTTGCCTTGCATGCGGCCGACCTGGGTTCAATTCCTGGCATCCCATTTGGTCCCCTGAGCACTGCCAGGGGTAATATCTGAGTGCAGAGCCTGGAGTAACCCCTGAGCATCACCAGGTGTGGCCCAAAGAAGCAAAAAAAAAAAAAAAAAAAAGAGTACAACAGAGGAGCTCGGGGAAGCAGAGGAAGCAGCCCCGCAGCTGGCGGGGAAGCTGGGGGCGCAGAGTCTGCACCCCGTGAGGCGTCTGCAGGCGGGTGTCCGCTCACGCCGGTGCTGGGGAAGGAGGCAGCTCGCCGCTCCCTGGTGCAGCCGGGGCTCTGTAGCCGTCTGGGCTGGGTCAGACCCCGAGGAGGCCCACCCCCGGCACCACGCGGCCAGTTCCCCGCCGCCCACGACGAGCCGGGTGTTTCCGACTGAACACACGTCTGCGCCCTCTCCCGCCCCCCAGGGCCTGCAGTGCACGGCCAGGCTGCTGCGGAGCCTCTGCCGGCCACCCACGCCCGCCCAGGGGCCACGCGGCACGTCTCTGGAGCCAGCACTCAGCCTCAGTGGACGCCGCGAGGGCTCCCCCGCGTCTCCTCAGGGCCCCGATTCCTGCAGCCCACGGAGAAGGCCGCTTCTCCCCGTCCACGTGGCCCTCCCGTCCGTCAGCCCCACGCCTGGCCACCCCTCCTCGGGGTGCTCCATGCTCAGGCCTGCGGGGGAGGCCCTGACCCACCACAGCACCTTCACCCACAGACCCCGACCACCCCCCCGCCACCAGACAGGCCCCCACCCCCAGGACACCTCTCTCCGTGCCGGGCGCTGCCCAGTGGCATGGCCAGCAGCGTCCACCCACAGGGGAGGCGAGCCTGGGAACTTCTACGCAAGCGACCCAGAAACAGAATGTCCACTAGTGAGTTTACTTCAACATTGCAAAAAGTTTATATATTATGTGTTACATATAATAAGCGATCTTTAGTTTAAAGTAAAAACTTTCACAGTTAAGTGTTTTATAAAAGCTTTAAAAAACATACATTTTTAAAAAGGCACAAAACTGATTCTACCTTGCTGAATTTCTCCTGAGATATTCACATCTCAGACACTTGAACAAACTGGCAATAATCACGTACACTGGCAATGACTGGGGGCCCCGGGGAGGGCAGGGGAGGCCCCTCCCCAGGCACCGGGGTCAGTGGCGGCTCAGGCGGCATCTGAACAGGGGACATGTCCCAGAAGCCGAGCATCGACCTCCAGGGGTCTCCAGGAGTGGCTGGTCCTCAGCCCAGGAGAGAAGAGCAGCATTTGATCACTGCGTCCCTGTGGCCGGGGACAGGAAGCACCGAGCCTGAGACACGCTCCCGCCAGGTAACAAAGGCCCACGGAGTGGGCCGAGTGGGCCTGAGGTGTGCACGCGGCCCCCAGCCCGCCCCACTCCCGGCCTCGTCTCGGGACGTGACTCGCTCTGCTTCCCCTATTGTTGAAAGGACCAGGTACTTCCAACCGAGCGCCCAGCACTGCCACTAAGGCTTTCCCCGAGCGGCAGACTGGGCCCCAGAGGCGTCCACACCTGGCCTCACAACCCTGGCCCTCAGCATGAGTGGAAATCTGCGCGTGGCCACCACCGCTGCCTTGACGCGCCTCAACACACACGTCAGACCTCATTCTGGCCACAGCCTTGTTTCAGAAAGCAGAATTCCTTTCTCTTTTTGCCGAGGCCTTGCACCCCACTGGCTGGTTATTTGCTGTTCTGAGGACCCAGGCGCTCACGACTTCCTGCTGCAGATGCCCCGGCCCCACTTCCACTCCCCCCGCCCCCCACCGCCCCGGCCCACCGTCCTTCCGGTTCTCCCGTCACTAGCCCCTTCAAACACAGCTGCTCTGCGGAAGGACTCATGAGACAACAGCGCAAACCGCTTTCTAGGGACAGGAGGCAGCCCTGGGGACAGGCGAGGCCTGTGGTGTGGGAGCCTCACGGGAGCGCGGGGAGGAGGCGGCTCACCTGGCATACGGGATGTAGGACAGGCTGTACCTGCAAGAGAGTCGGCGGCTCAGGCTTCTGGACACCCAGAGTCCTCCTGAACCACGCAGGTCTGGCCCGGACTTGGGACTCGGACCCGAGACCACCGGCAGCCGTTTCTCTAATGAAAAGGCTGGGCCCAAATGACCGGTTTGGGTTGGAGCCACATGCAGTGGTGCAGCCTACTCCTGGCGCCGTGCTCAGGGCTCAATCCTGGCGGTGCTACGGTCTCCCCTGGGTGCTGGGGACCGAGCCTGTCAGGTCACGCAAGGCAAGCACCTAGCACTGCACCAAACCCCCAGCCCCGATAAGTGACGTTCTTGAAAGCAGAAACCACGAGGATACTGCATTCTCCTCTGGTGTCTCTGTGCAGGGCAGCCAAGAGCACACGGGCGGAGCGGGAGGGCTGGCCACACGGGCAGCCCACCCACGTCCCACCCAGCACTGCATGTGGCCCCGAGACCAAAGAGCAGTGGGAACAGCCGTGCAGTGCCACCACTGTCCCTGTCCTCTCACCAGAGGCAGCGGCACGCCGTGGCTGCCGTCTCTGCCCTGGACAGGTGGGCCCGGGCGTGGGGGCCAACTGCCGGCCTCAGACGCCACAGGGAGGCGGCCGAGGGAGGAATAGCCTCACCCCCAAGGCCCTGCGGACGCTGGACTGCTGAGCCGCGGTAGGAAGGGGAGTCTGACCACGCAAGCCCAGCAGGCCCACCGCTCCCCGGCCCCGACACCAGCCCCTTACTTGGGGACCCCACGGCGTGGCGAGGCCGTGCCGGACTCACCAGGTCATGGACAGGAACTGCAAGATGCAGAAGAGCAGGGCCAGGCCCTTCTTCTCCCACTGTCAAAGCAGACACAGAGGCGGGTCAGGCCTGGCTTCCCGCCACCGCCCCGTGACCACCAGTCCCACCTCACCGGAGGCACCCCCCCCCCCAAGTCCCCGAGTCCAAGTGCACGTGCTGCAGCTCGGGAAGGGCCGGCCGTGGTGGGGGTGTCGGGGCTGGAACCTCCCGGGCTCAGCCCAGCCGCTGGCTCGGTGGCTCCCTGCGGGCCCTGGGGGGCTGCCTCACGGGGGGCCGCCAGCTCGGGTGACTCTGGAACCGTCTCAAGGCCTGGGTCAGGCCTGGGTCCGCGTCCTCAGCTGCTGCTCACAAACAGCTGGCCATGTCCCAAGAGCGGGGTGTGAGTGAGGGGCCCGCAGCGTGCTCGGGGGTCAGGCGTCTGTGCCCACAGCCCTGCCCCGAGGATGCGGGACTCACCCAGAGCGCGGCACAGAGGGTCAGCACCAGGCACAGCTGGGGGAAGAGAGAGTGTGAGAGCAGGCACCAGCTGTCCCCCGGCCGTTACCGGCAGAGCTGTCCCGAGGGACGCGGGAGACCCCTGCCTGGTCTGGGCTGGACCCCCACCCTGTGCGAGGGGCCCCACGCAGGCGGGCTCAGGAATGGCACTGCTTCTTCCCGCCACGATCCAAGGAGACGCTGAGAAGCCCCCACGCCAGCTAAGTCGGGCAACGGGAGCGCAGCCCTGTGCCTGGCGCATGGGGATGGAGTGCAGCACGTGGCCGACCCAGGCGCCATCCCGACACCCCATCCCGACACCCCATATGGGCCCCAGGCATCGCCAGGAGTGACCCTGAGCACTTCAGCGTGCAGTTCCACAAAACAAAAACAAAAAAGGGAAGTACAGGGGAGGACCGGCCACCGGGCTGGGGACGGCACCATCTCTGCTGGCACGGGAGTGCCGGCCCCGGGGCCCGCCGGCCGCAGGGACTGATGAGCAGCTTGCTGAGAACTTGGAGAGCGACAGGGTGGGCAGGGACCAGGCTGCCTCGTGTCTCCGCAGGGCCCCAAGGTCCCGTCCAGTGCGAGCAGGCCGCTGCCCGTCACCGCAGACGCAGCGGGTGCGGCAGGGAGACTGGGGGCAGGGGTGTGAGGCACACACAGGCGGGCATCGCTGGGCACGGGCTGGGCAAACTGCCCCTCGGGTCCAAGCGAGTCTGGCACGGGCTGACAGGGCAAGGTCTTTCCCCTGAGAGGCGGAGACAACCCAGCCCTCCCGGCTGGGTGGGAGTGGACAGACGTGGCCGGAGACCTGGCCGGCGTGGGGGGCGCCCGTCCCGCCCGCGCCCTGCTGCTCACGAGCATGAGGACAGTCGCCAGCAGCCGCGTGGTGTCAAACATCTTCTTCAGCTGCTTCATGGGCCCCATCAGGAAGCAGGTGCTGTGTGCGGGAGCGGGCAGAGGCCGGTGAGCCCGGGGTCACTCCTGAGCACACGGGGGCGACCCCCCTGGACTAAGGACCGCGGCAGCAGCTGTGCCCAGGGCTCCCCTGGACGCCCGCTGCCCGCCCCGGCCGCCCGCCTCCCCGAAGCTCCCGGCGGGGAGACAAGGCGCCGAGCTGGTCCTGGGCTGCCGGCCAGCAGGTCAGTCCCAACTCAGGGCCAGGCCCGCCACGGGCACAGGGGACGCAGGCCGAGGGGCCCGACCTGCAGACGTACCTGGCCAGCGCCGCGATGTTCCCAAAGGTGTAGAACACTGCAAAGAGACGCATGCCCTTGGGCAGCCACAGCAGGCCAGTTCCCTGTAGAAGACAGAGAGACACCAGGCTGCGGCAAAGGGACAGAGAGAAACCAGGCTGCGGCAGAGAGACAGAGAGACACCAGGCTGCAGAGAGAGACAGAGAGACACCAGGCTGCGGCAGAGGGACAGAGAGAAACCAGGCTGCATAGACAGAGAAAGACACCAGGCTGCGGCAGAGGGACGGACAGAGAGAGAGAGACCAGGCTGCATAAAGAGACAGAGAGACACCAGGCTGCAGAGAGACAGAGAGACACCAGGCTACAGGAGAGAAACAGACCAGGCTGCAGAGAGACACTAGGCTGCGGCAGAGAGACAGATAGACCCCAGGCTGCAGAGAGAGACAGAGAGACATCAGGCTAGAGAGACCAGGCTACAGGAGACAGACTGCAGAGAGACAGAGGGAGAGACCAGGCTACAGAGACAGAGAGACACCAGACTGCAGAGAGACAAAGAGAAAGAGAGAGGGAGAGAGAGAGACCCAGCTGCAGAGACAAAGACAGACCACGCGGCCTCAATGGCCCACTCGCCCCTCCTCTTGCAGACTCCTCAGCCAACAGCCCCACGGACTCTTAGAGTGTCTCCCCGGGACGCCCCAGTTCCCGGGTCTAGGGCGCGGGCTCACTCACGAGGATGGAGAAGAAGATGCCGCTGACGAAGCAGATGGCGAACCACTTGAGCCTGGTGCTGAAGCTGAGGGACGCGGTGTCCAGGCTCTGGTCAGGAGAGGCAGCGCGTGACCACCACGGGAGGGAGCGGGGCGCGGGGGTGGGGTGCTCAGGGCCCGTGTAGACGCGCGGGAGACGCCTCCAGACCACCGCGGGCGCCCGGCCCTGGGCGGTGGCCGGCGACGCTGGGGAGCCCCACAGGGGAAAGTCCCCTGGAGGACTCACGGAGGCTGTGCCCGCCCCGTCCAGCACTCGGGCCCCCGCAGGAGCGGCAGACCTGGGGGTCGCATGCGGCGGCCCCGGGCCTCTACTCCCCAGGGGCGGCTCTGGGGGCCGCCACCGGCCCCACTCCCCGGGGCAGGGGTGACCCCCACCCAGCTCCAGGCCCGGGGTCAGTCTCCGGGACGGCAGGGCGCCGAGCCGGGGCCGCATGGGGGGGGCGGCTCGCCCACTCCCCCGCCCGCTCCTTACCTCTGCGGGCTCGTCCGCGCCTCCTCGGCTGGCATGAAAGGCAGACAGGGGTTTAGCTGCGGCGCGGCGCCCCCGCCCCCCGCCCGGACCCGCGCCCGCCCGCTACTTCCTGCCCCGCTCGGGCCCAGGTCTCGGCCTGCCGCGGGGGCCCTGCCCGGGGGTCCCGGGACGGGCGAGGGGCCCCGCCGGCGGGAGACCACCCGGAGGGGGCAGGGCGGCCCCAGCGCAGCGGCGGGGCGGGGAGACGCGGGGGGCGAGGAGGGGTGTCGGGGTCCCGGGGGCGGGGGGCGGCGCCGCGGCCCCCCCGGCGCCCGGCCGCCCACCTGCGCCGTCAGCCCCTGCTCCTCGTCGTCCTGGCCGCTCAGGACCCGCCGCAGCTTGTCCATGGCCGCTCCCGGGCCGCCGTCCTCCGCGCGCCAGGGAAGCCGGAACCGAAACCCCGGCGGCCGGAATCCCGGCTTCCGCTTCCGCTTCCGGCGCGTCACTCCGGCGCGACGCGCAGGCGCGCTTTGCCGGGGCGCGTGCGCAGTGAGGCCGGAAGCGCCCGCGCGGCCCCGCCTCCTCCCGCGGCGCCGCGGGGTCACCGGACGGCCAGCTGGGAGGCGTCTGGGGACGCGCGGGCGCGGGCGCTGGTGTTGGGACGTGGTGTCCGCAGCCACGCCGGGGCCCGCTGACCCCGCTCCGGCCCGCTGACCCTGCTCAGGCCCGCTCACCCCCGCTCGGACCTGCTGACCCCACTCCGGCCCTCTGACCCCTCTCGGACCCGCTGACCCCGCTCCGGCCCGCTCACCCCCGCTCAGGCCCGCTGACCCCGCTCCGGCCCGCTGACCCCGCTCCGGCCCGCTGACCCCGCTCCGGCCCGCTGACCCTGCTCAGGCCCGCTGACCCCCCGCTCGGACCCGCTGACCCCACTCCGGCCCGCTGACCCCTCTCGGACCCGCTAACCCTGCTTAGGCCCGCTGACCCCGCTCGGACCCGCTGACCCCGCTCCGGCCCGCTGACCCCGCTCGGACCCGCTGACCCCGCCCCGGCCCGCTGACCCCGCTCCGACCCACTCACCCCCGCTCCGACCCGCTGACCCTGCTTAGGCCCGCTTACCCCCACTCCGACCCGCTGACCCTGCTTAGGCCTGCTGACCCCCCCCCCCCCGCTCGGACCCGCGCCCGTGGCTCTGAGCTCCCTACAGTGCCCAGAGCCACAGGGCTGGCTCCTGGCTCCGGCCCAGGGTCACTCCTGTGGTCCAGCGACCACCCCGCATTGGCCGTATGCAGGGCGAGCACCTTTCCCCTGTCCTGCTGCTCCAGGCCAGCCAGCCAAGCCACGTTTGACGGAGGGTTTCCGTGTTAGCCCCGGCCCAGGTCTACCTAGAGAGTAACACTGGCCCTGGCCTCGCCAGGAGCCCAGCTGCCCTCAGAGATTTGCCCTCCTGGGCTCTGCGCCCGGCCTGGCAGCCCCTGTGGGGTCCCACTCTCTCGAGGCGAGGGCGCGGCCAGGGCTGTCAGGAGGGCTGAATAAGAATCGTATGTGTTTTGCGTGCAGGGGCCCAAGCTCAATCCCTGGCACCACAGGGTCCAAGCACCCCCGGAGGGTTCCCCGAGTACCAAGTGTGGCCCAGAACCTCCTGCCGAAAAGCATGTTTAGCTGTGGGCCCCTTATGCACGGGTTCTGCGTTTGCTAATCTGCGCTCTTGCTCAGAGGTGGTTCCCGCCGCTCCTGGGCACAGGGGGCTGTTGCTTGGATGTGTTTGAGCCAATGGCCATCGACTCCCTTCCTCACTCCGCTCTGCGTCAGAGATTTTGTTCAGTTGGCTGGGTTTCTTTCCAAAGCTCTGCCTAGAAATAACACAGATTGCGCATCCACTTGGGTGGACTGTGATTTTTGGAATGCTAGCCTCAGGCCAAGCAAAACAAGGGCAGTGTTGCCCTGAGCAGCCTCTGCATGATCCGAGGGAGGAGAGAACCGCTGGTGCCTTGCAGACTGTTAGCCTCCGGCACCCACGAGCTGCACCCCGTGGCAGTCGGCTCCTGCTAGGTTGCCGGTGCAGGTGCAGCACAGAACGGTGACAAGAAACGTCAGGAAACAGGCTGAGCAGCTGAACATCCGGCCCGACACCCAGGGACAAAGGGATCTGCGGAGTGAGGCCTCGTCCCCGTGCGTGCAGCTGTGGCTACAGACCCATCTCGAGTTTCGTCTCGCGTTTCTTGCCCGGTGGATCGGATTTGGGAGGATTATCACTAAGCCAGGGAAGCTGAGGGTGTGCAGGTCTCCCAGCCAGCCTGGCCCCGTCAGACACGCTCTCGGCGTGGCTTGGCTGGTGCATCTACCTACAGCCCCCTCCTCGCACACAGGGTGAGCCCCTGAACTCAGCTCCCCCGTGTTCACCTCCACATACTGCCAGAGTCCAGCCGAGTCTCGTGGCATGGGAGATGCCACTTAAATATTTTTATTTCTGCACGCATGAATGAGCAGTTGGGACTCTAAAGTTTACTGAAAAGTCTCCCCCGCCCCCTCCCGGCAGATTGGGGGTCTGGAGACATTCTCTGCCTTTCGAGCCATATAAGGGCTGGCTGGGAGCTGGCACACGGCCACGTGGGTCTGCTGGCCGCACCTCGCTCTCCAGTCACCTGTCTGCGGAACCTGCCGGAAGGGCTTTTGTCTTCTGCCCCCCAGAGGCCACGGCTCTCATACACACGTGCAGAAGGTGGGGCTCCCTCACACACATGTGCAGCGGGCGGGTCTCCCGTACACATGTGAGAGGGCGGGTCTCCCTCACGTGTGTGCAGAGGCTGGGTCACACACGTGCAGAGGGCGGGTCTCCCATACACATGTGAGAGGGTGGGTCTTCCTCACGTGTGTGCAGAGGGTAAGTTTCCCTCACATGTGCAGAGGGCAGGTCTCCCACACACACACGTGCACAGGGTGGGTCTCACACACACACGTGTGCGGAGGGCGGGTGCATGTGCAGCTTATGCTCTGGACGCACCTACCAGTGAGCCACTCCCGCCGTGGCTCCAGACCACCAGGTGGCAGTGCCGGCCAGCAAATGGGCCCCGCGGGCTCTGCTCCTGCGCCCGCCCGGCCCGGACACCCTGAGGCTGCCCCCAGCTCACGAACGGGAAAAGCCGTTGCTCGCACAGAGCTCTAGACTTCCAAAAATCAAGTGTGAAGTCAAGGTGTTTGGCTCCTAAACTGACCGTGAATTTGTTTCTCCTGGTTTTGAATTTTGGGGCCAAAACGGGTGGTGCTCATGGGGGTGGGCAGTGCCCCATGAACTGGGGTCCCGCATGCCCCTGCTCTGCCTCGTCTGGTCTGATGGACAGACCCCCTTTCCTCCCTCCCACGCTCAGCACAGCAGGGACCACCCGCCCTCCTCTCCCTTCCATGGGTTTGGGGGCCCCAAGGCAGAGGGAGGCACATGCGCTTCCAAAGGGCCCAAGGGGTGGGCTCGCCCGGACAGCCCCTGGCCACTGCCTGCTCCTCCTCAGACCCCAGCCCGTGCCCACCTTCCTAGCCCTGCGGCACTCACAGGACCTGGTGGGTGTCCACGCGAAAGGGGCGTTTCCCAAGCTGGTGGTTCTGAGGTTGCAGGCAAGATTTGCAGAGAAACTCGGGCGGCTCAGGAGTTGGCGTATACTGTATACACGTGAGCACATTCTGATATATCTCACACGCATGCGTGTGCAACCACGTACGTGTGCACACATGGTCCTACACTGTGAATATGCATACAAGCAACATGTGTAGGGCTATCTGTTACCTCAGCGGAGTAAGGAACTATTTCCAGACATAGAGGCCCGGCAGCCACCACTCACTGCCTCAGGGACGCAGGGCGGGGGTCTCCGTCTGCTGGGTCAGACGTCAGCGGAGTCCCTGCCAGACTGAGGGGCGCAGGGGCGGCTGCCCCATCCCCGGCAGGTGTGCACTGGCAGCAGCCCTGGGGCCCCTTGTCATCGCAGCCAGAAACTGCTGCAACACCATAGCTGTGTCCAGGGGAGAGCAGCCAGAGGCGCGGCTGACCTGTGGCCCAGAGCAGCACTCAGCACCCAAGGGACCCGCAGGGCACACACCTGCACGCCCAGGACATGCAGGGACACCTCTGCCCGCCCTGTCCCGCCCCGCGGCCCAGCCAACTGCACGCGCCATGCAGGCGGGTTATTTCCCAAGAGCCCGGCTGGGCGCTCGGGCCCCGCGTGCACATCTCCAGCTCTTGGCTTCGCGGTTTGCACTCTGCTCTTCCTTTCGGGGGCTGGGGGCTTGGAGCCCACATCCCCAGGATGGCCTGTCCGGCAGAAGCAGTGGTGCCGTCCCCGGGCTGGGCGACCGTGGGAGACACGTGAGAGGCTCCCGTGCGGGACTGAGAACCCTCCTGGGCAGTCCAGTATCAGGTTTCCTTGCACTGCCTCTTTTGTGCTTGTCTGCTGCTTGGTTTTGTTGGGGGGCCACACCCAGCAGTGCTCAGGCCGTACCCCTGGCTCTGCTCCAGGGATCACTCCTGGAGGGGCTGGGAGGACCCCAGCAGTGCTGGGGATCGAATCCAGGCCGGCCGTGTACGAGGCAGGCGCCCTGCCCGCTGTCCTCTCGCTGCAGCCAGCACTGCCCATGAGGCTGAGTCCTCTCTGCACGGCTTGGCCTGAGGGAGCAAAGAGCTGGGGGCTGCAGGGCTGGGCGGCCGATGCCCCTGGGGACGCATGTCACTCCCGAGTCCTCCCAGGAGAATCCCCCAGACTCTGCTGGAACAGGACACGGCCCGCTGGGCAGAGCTTCTCCCTCCTGGGTGTGGGCAGCAGCCGCTGGATGCAGAGAGGACAGGAAGGGGACGGGCGTCCATCCCCCACCTCGTGAAGGGGCCCCAGGCACCACCAGGACTGACCTGAGCGAGGCGGTTGAGGCCCCAAACCCAAAATAAAAATGACAACTTTCGAAACTCTGATAGAAATCCTGACCCTTCCAGGCCGGGAGACAGGGCAGCGGGGGGCACTGGCCTTGGTGCAGCTGCCCCCGGGGGTCTGTGGGGGTCCCTGGAACTGCAGGCCCTGCAGGAGGACCCCATGCTCAGCCCTCAGCACTCCCCCCTCCCAAGGGCTGGAGGGTCCCAGATAGCCTGGGCACTTCGGGGCCCCTCCCCTCTGGCATCACTCACTGAGTGCTTTCGGGAACCCCCCACCTGACAGTCTGAGCACTGCGGGGACCCCTCCCTCGGCCGAGCCCCTCTGGGGCGGGCAAGGCCTGAGCTGAGACCATGTACCGGCTCCCTGGCCTGAAGGGGCCGGTGCTGCGTGGCTGAGTGACACAGCCCCAAAGAAGAGGCCGGCTTGGTGTTCTCGTCTGCAATGCCCTCGGCTAGGGGTCCCCACCTGGGAGCCCCTCGGCTGGGGGCTCTGCCAGGAGCACTGGCTGAGGGAAGCGGGGCTGGCAGGCAGCGCCATAGGGGTCCCACGGTGTGACCGCCGGTTCAGCGCGTGCCCCGAGCCTGTGCCCGGTCCTGGCTGGGTCAGGAGGCTCTCGGCCGTGGGCGTGTGTGAGGCTCAGCTGCAGGGGCGAGTCCCCACGGCCCTGTCATCGTCTGTCCTTCTGGAGCCCCAGCTGACCCGTCCATGGGGGGCTGCACAAGGGCTACCCTCACTAATCCTCTTTAGTCCCAGCCAGACCCCAGCACCCTGAGTGACCCGGGCCAGACTCGGCAAACCTGACCGGCCAAATGCCCCGGTGTGGACACAGCAGCAGCAGGCCAACCTCTGACCTGGGGCCTCTCCACTGCTCCCAGGGGCCTCCCTGGACACTGTCCAGCAGCAGCGGGAGCTAACACCGGGGCGGTGGGCCCCGAGCCCCAGGAGAAGCAGCTGATCAGGACCCTGAGGCCGGCTAAGGCACTTCCCTGACCGTGTGGGCAGGGGCGCTGGCGGCCAGTGCTGGTCACTGCCCCCAGACAGGCCTCGGGGTCCTGTCGGCCCGGGGAGGGGGATTCTCCCGCAGACCACACTTGGGTCCTGGCAGCTCTAAGCCCCCGTCGGCCAACGGGGGCTGTGCCCCTGCCAGCCTGACGGAGGCCACGAGGGCTGCGGTGCCGCGCGTGGGTGCCAGGTCTGTCTCGGAAGAGTTAGTCACGTCCCATTAGCATCTCATTAGCATCTCCGACTCTCACTGCACTCCTGACGCAAGCACTGGCTTGTCGTGGGCATGTCACATGCGGCAGTGGGAACACACGACTCGGGGGGCGGCCCCTCGGAGGGTGGGTGTGCTCTCACCTGTGTGGGAGCCATGGGAGGAACAGGCAGGAGACAGGAAGGGCCCCAGTCACCGGCAGGAACAGGGTCACCCTGGGGTCCCTGTGCCACTGGAGAGGAGCAGCAGGGCAGGGCCAGGCTCCAGGGCCCCCGTCAGGGCAGGCAGGGCTGAGGGCGGGCAGGTGTGGGAGAGTCGGGACCGACTGGGGTGACTGTACAGCGTGTGCAGCTCCGCACCCCGAGGCCAGTCCCCAGGAGACCCAGCTCCCAGCATGGTGCTCGCTGCCTCTCCCGGTGCTGAGGGGCTGGGCTGCGAGGCCACCGACATGCCCGTCCCACCCACCCACCATTCGGGGGAAGTCCAGAAGGTTCTCAGCAGACAACACGACACTAGTCACACTGGCTTGACAAATATTGCAATGATTTATTGCCTGAAGTCAGCACTCGGCACATGCGCTGCAGGAAACAGCCTCTCCGGACACGGGAGACCAGCGCGGGCCCGCGGCCGGCCGTCTGCAGGGCTCAGTCACACACTTTGTTCTGTTTCTCGGGAGAAGCCCTGACAGGTCACGCTTCACTGCAGAGAGGGCCGAGACTGGAGTGAGGGGGTCGAGGGCACCAGGGTGGCTCTGTGCGGGCAGGCTGCAGGGGGCGGGCTCTGCCGTCTAGAAAAATAGTCTGTTAGCAAAACTACATCCCTCAGCCGGGCAGTTCCTGAGGACAGCGGCGACTGGGGGTCCTGCAGGCCGGGCCGTCCCTGCCAGGGGCGGGTGCGGCATCTCACCCTATGTCGTCTTCTTAGCAAACCTGGGGATCGACAGAGGAAGGCGTGAGAAGCTGGGGCCCCGCACACCTCCACCGAACGGGAGCACTGCCCTGCCGGGCTGGACTCCACAGCTTCTGTCTGGGATCCGGCTCCCCACGGCCAACGGCAAACAGACTCGCGCCCGCCCACCACAGCCCTAGGCGCAGGGGTCAGACCGCCCCCCCCCTCCCGGAGTGCTCAGGCCGAGAGCAGGCATCCGGGATGCGCTTACTCGTATTTGATGAGCCGGGTCCCCTGGGCCAGTTGTGCGACCTCGTTGGTGGCGTGGCAGGCCAGGAGCAGCCAGTTCCGAGGCTGGACCTTGTAGGCGAATCTCATGAAGGCCAGGGAGTAACAGCAGAGAGCTGCAAGGACAACGCGGGCCCGCTCGGGACCCGGCCACGGTCCTACTCAGGCCCTCGGCAGGGGAGAGGGGCACCCAGGCCACGGCCGGGGGCTTCCCGCGCGGGAGCCGCCAAAGAAGGCGGGTGAGCCCAGCAGCCCGCCCTGCCCGTGGCTTCCATCCCCCCCCGCCAGCACCTCCTGGGGGAGCGGTGATGCCCAGACCTGAGACCCTGGGGCCCCAGACAGGGCCACCCCACCACATCCTTACCAAACGTCATCCGCCCACTGATGATCTCGGGGGACTTCTTCATGTCATTGATGGCGGCGATGGGAAGCCCCCAGTTGGCTACCGGGCCCCAAAAGTGCTGTGAAGGACGGAGGGAGAGAAGGAAGGGAAGTGAGCCCTGGCCACCGGGGCGGACCGGGTCAGGAGGCCCCGGGTCTGCCGGGGGGGGGGGCGGGGGGGTGTCCTGGGCACCGGCACCATGAGTCAGCAGTCGGGCAGGTGCCGAGACCGCCACCTGGTTCCTTTCCAAAGTCCACCCGTGAAGTAACCTGTTTGTCGTGTTCGGAGGACCTGGGAGCGAAATGAACCAGTTACACAATTCATTCCCTCCGGCAGCAACGAGAGCCTCCGTGGGAGACTCCGCTCTGTGACCTTGACACCCAGCTGTGTGTCCAGCGACCCACACCTGGTCCTTTCACCTGCAGCGAGCACCTCAGCGAGGGGAGGAGAGCGGGGTGAGTCTACGGCCAGCCCCCCGGTGCCAAGAAATCAGACTGGGGGGCAGGTGTCAGCTAACAGCAGCAACTGTCAACAACTGGGCCAACAGTTTCTCGTGCTACGCCAGCACCAGCCCTCGTGGCCAAGCGCCCCTGTAAGAGGAACAAAGGCGCCACCCGAGGGGCCCAGACGGAAGTGGGGCCACGTCCCCAGGTCACCGAAGTGCATCCTCCGCGGGTGCTGGCAACGCCCAGGCAAGCACCTTGGTGGCCAACACGGAAGGGCCCCTCTCGCACCCGGGGGCAGAAACTAACAGGGGCAGTCACTGGTGTCGCACGACTGCAGCGGAGGCACCGCTGGCCGGCCCCAGGTGCATTGTGTGAAGACCACGTGGGGGTGCGGCCGCTGCAGACTCTGGGGTCTGACAGCCCCTGTCGCAGTCTGAGCGGGACAGCGGCTGTCCGGGGGCCTCAGGCACTCCCCTCTGGGTCCCTTCCCTGGAGCTGCTCTGCTGGGCTCTCCTGAGGGCGGGCAGCCCAGCGCAGGCCCTGGAAGCAAGGCTGGAGTGGGGAGCGCAGGCCCCGGGTGCAGCACCGCGGGGAACCACGGCCCCCAGCCTGCGCCCCGGGCTGCTCAGAAGGGACGAGGCGCGAGCCAGGAGATCCGAGGGGAGGGGCCCTGTGGCCCGCGCTCTCCCTCCCTGCCCCGGGCCTGCGGGGTGGCAGCCGGTGGGAGGGACAGGGGACGCCGGCCACCAGCCTGGCCCTGCGGCCGGCCAGAGCGAGAGGGGGCGGGCCCAGCTTCTTACCGTGCTGCTCGGGAGGAGTCCAGGGTCAGGCCGGGCGGGCATGGAAGGAAGAAGGAGAAAGTGAGATGCTTTCCAAGACCCCGCCCGCCCCGCCCGCCCCAGGTGCCACCGCACAGCCCTGAGCAGCCCAGCCCGGCTCTGCCACAGGAGGGTCACTCGGGAACGCGCCCGGTCCTCAGAGCAGACAGGCCGCTAGGATGGCGCCACCCACAGGAGTCACACACGCGACGAGGAGCCACGTTTACACGAGTAAAGCGACCAACGTGAACACAACTACAGACACCTGTCAGGTGCAGCTTACTGACTCCAACAGGCCCCAACACTCGCGGTGGCTCTGGGACCCACACGCGCACCCTGCAAGGAACCGGGCGGGGGGCAGATGCTGCACCCCCTGCGGGAACCCACAGCCCTACGAGAGTATCACAAGAAGTCTTCATCACTTCTCTTTAAAACTGGCCTGACGGCTGCCACATTGAACTGTAACTTGGGGCCAAGAGCATGAAACTATATAAAATACCCTGATTTCTCTCTCTTTTTTAACGCTGCCTTTAATTCCAGTAAGAGCCCTGCCCACTGCACTAACTCTCCGGCCCTGAAGATTTATCCTGAGGCAGAAACCTATTAAGGGCTTTCTTGGTCGAGCATTCACAAGCCTGCAAGCACCCCCGGAGACAGCAGACACAATGGACAGCACGGTCTGTCCCTCACGTGGAATCCTGAGGGGCTGGTCCCGGCTCTGTCAGGCCTGGCCACTGTCCGGCTGTGCTCAGGGGACCGTGTGGGATGCCAGGGATCGAACCCAGGTCAACTGGGAAAGAAGTGCCCTCCCGGCTGTAGCTCTGCCCCAGCCCCCGCTCCTCTTCCCCACACGGCCGACGGGAACCACCCTCTCTGAGCAGACTGACGCGGGGCCGGCTGGACGGAAGGATGGACTGGACCCTCCCTGACTGCGTGGCAGTCGCGGTGTGTAAGGCCAACGTGACACGTGCAGCCAGAGGCTCTCCCAGCCCGCTCAGGGCTGGACATCCCGGGCCTGGCCCAGCTCCCCGCCGGACACTCCGCAGGGCTGGCGGCCATGAAACATGGTCATATGTCCGACCCCAAAACGTTCCTCTCCATCCTCATCTTTCTCACACCAAAATCCAGGAGAGGAAATGGGAGGAGAGAAAGCAAAAGTGATCATTTACTTCATCAAGAAAAAAAATATGAAAATAACTTCTTTAAAAAAAAAAGTCTTGATTCAAAGTTCTTACCAGGCTGGAAGAAACCGATCAGAACCAGAGCCAGTCCAAGAACCCAAGGGTTGCTTGGCAACAATCAAAGATAAATCAAAGGGGCCAGAGAGAGAGCAGGGCAGGGCGGCGGGCTGTGACCCCCAGCACCCCACGTGGCCCCCATCAGGAGTGACCCCAGGGCTTGCTAGCGTGGCCCCCAAACCAAAACACGGTCTCGTCTATGTTCTGGAGGGGGTGGCCAGGATCTGGGGCACACGAGGCGGCCCTACACCCTCACAGCTCCTGGAATTCTCGCCTGTGCCGTGTGCAAGGTGCCCGGGCGGAGAGGGGGGCACTTCCCGCGGTGGGCGCCGGGAGGAACCGAGCCCCCGGGCTGGCCTAGGGAGTCCGGGAGCCTGCAGCCACAGCCCTGGGCTCACCCACCCACAGCCTCACCTTGGCGGAGCCTGACCTTCACCTGCTTCCTGCCCACGGGACAGGACGCGCCCTCCTCCTGCGCCCAAGGAGAGGACAGTGTCAGCCGCCCGCGACTCAGTGCCCTGCCAGTGCGGCCGAAACAGGCGGGAGGAGGACACAACGCCAGGGCGCAGGGGGTGACCCCGAGGGGGCACTGGCAGGCCTGCCGGAGGGCCGGGCTCTGCACTAAACAGCAGGTGCGGCCGCGGGCCCGGGGGCAGGGGTCACTGGCCGGGCACGGGGGGCCCGAGGGCCCAGGTCCACCCCGGAGCGCGCTGGGAGTGACCCTGCACGCTGCCGCCCCTAAGGCCGGACTGACGCGTGTCCAACGCGGGGGCTGCCCGGAGATGCCCAAGGGGACCCGCCGGTGGGAGGTCACGGGACAGCGGACACTCGGGGTCGCCACCGCCGCCTCCGCGGGGCCGCGCGGACACGACCCTGGGACACGACCCCCGGACACTCGGAGCCTTGCGGGGACACGACCCCCGGACACTCGGGGCCTTGCGGGACCACGACCCCCGGACACTCGGGGCCTTGCGGGGACACGACCCCCGGACACTCGGGGCCTCGCGGGACCACGACCCCGGGACACGACCCCCGGACACTCGGGGCCTCGCGGGACCACAACCCCGGGACACGACCCCCGGACACCCGGGGCCTCGCGGGGACACTGCGGGGCGAGGACGCGCCGCCCGAGGGTCCCCCGCGCCCCCGGCCCCCCGCACCTCATGAGGTAGTCCCGGAAGTCCTTGCTGCGCAGGTACTCCATGGCCTTCCGCGCCACCGAGCCCGCCATGGCCGCGCCGGACACCGCGCCCGCCGCGCCGTCCCAGCCCGAAGACGCCCCGCGCGGCCCGGCCACCGGGACCCGCTCGCGACAGCACGGCCCCGCCTGACGGCCGCCCGCCCTCGGCCAATGGGAGGCCGCGGGGCGCGGGCCGGTGGCGCGGATTGGCTCGTGCGGGCCGCACACCTCCGCCCCGCCCCCCGGGGCCCGCGGCCCGCTCGACCCGCGGCCGTAAAGCGCCGGGCGCGCGGCGGCGATTGGCTGCCGGTTGCTAGGTGACCGCCGCGGGGCGGGGCGGGAGCGGCGCCCGCGGGGGCCGGCCACTGCGGCTTGGCCCGGTCGCGCCCCAAGGGCACCTTGAGCGGGACGCGGCCGCCGGGCCCCGGGCGCTGGACGCAGCCGGCGCGGGTGGACGCCGCGGGAGGCGCTCCTGAGCCGCGGCGCCCGCTGCCCAGTGGGAACACCGCGGGCCTGTCCCCTCGGCCGGGCAGCGCGTGCGGCCCCAGGGCCCCGGGCCCGGCGTGCGGCTGCACCGGGGGGGGGGGGGGGGGGAGGACTGTGCGGGCCGGGGTCTTAGGGCGGCCCAGGGCGGCGGTCGCCAGGGTGTCTCCAGCATTCCTGTTTGCGAACTGAGGAGCCTGCAGTGACGGGGGTGGGGGGGGCGTGCCAGCCGCAGCCCCCCGCCCGGCCCCCTCGCACACCCAGGTTACAAGGTTGTTCTGATGCATCACGTACTTGCGAGTTCCCACGCCAGCCCCCCACGCCCCACCGAGGCCCCTGTTTCCTTTTTCTTTCTCTCGGTCCCGCCTGGCAATGCTCAGGAATCACTCCCGGCAGCACGTGGGGGGCCCTGTGGGATGCTGGGGGTGGGACCCCGCTGTCCCCGCTCAGGGCAAGTGCCCCCGACCCTGCGCTAACGCTGGGCCAGGGGAAGTCTTCATGCCTCCCTGTCATCGGCTGTGGGCAGCCCCAGCCGGCCCTCCCCCACCTAGCAAGCGGGCGAGACTTTAGTACAGACGCCAGACGCCCAGGTGAGCTTTGAACACTTAGAAACCTTTTGCTTGGCAGCTGGACCGTGTCTGTCTATAGACCAGGTTTTTCTCGGGCTGTTCTCGGGGGTCCTGTCCCTGCATCCCTGTGTCCGTGGAGTCTCGCAGCCTGTTTCTCAGCTGTCTTTCGAGCCACCAGCTTTCTCTGCCAACTCAGCACACGAAGCTTTGCCCCGCAGAAGGCCTGTGCCCCCAGCACCCCGGCTGAATCCGCCTTGGGTGCCCCTGGCATCCAGGGTCACTGCTTGATGCCGGAGGGAGGACAGACAAACAAGGACATGGGCAGGCACCTGTTCAGTGCAGGTGACTGAGGCGGGGACACACGGCGCCTGAAGGTGTCGGAGGGGGAAGACACGGTGCCCGCGGTGTCTGTGCCTTGCCAGGGTCACAGTGGGGCCGCTGGTGGGGACAGGCTGGGCGGGCTGGGGGTGGGGTGGGTAGGGGGAAACACCTGGAGCACGAGCCGGCCAGCAGCAACCACGAGCCCGGGTACCCCCTACACCCACACCCAGCCGAGGGCGGGCACCCGAGTACAGAGCCAGGGCCCACACTGCAGGGTGTGGCCCCCAAACAAAAACACCCCCAAAACACTTTCTTGGTTTCTTGTCAGTATCGCAACCCGCGCACGGTCTCCCACAGACATTCTCCGCCTGGCTCTCTCGGCCTGTGTCTGCGGCCCACCGAGTCATTCAGTGACTCGGGGGTCCGAGCTGCCCAGGCCTCTGTCGGTTCCATCGGCCCACAGTTGTAAGAAGCATGTTCACACACACAGGTTTCCCCGGCAACTTTTCCAAAATGGACTGAATCCCAGACTGGAAATCATTTTCCTTTAGCACTTTGCTTTCTTGTTAAAAAAAGAAAAAAACTGTCCTTGGGAAAAGATTACTTTTTAGAGAATAATTTACTTTGAAGCAAAAGCATTTCCGCTCTATGTTGCATCAGCACAGGTTAAGTAAATTCACCCACTTTTTTTTTTAAATTTTTATTGAATCACCATGTGGAAAGTTACAAAGTTCTCAGGTTTATGTCTCAGTTATACAATATTCAAACACCCATCCCTTCACCAATGCCCATATTCCACCACCAAAAAACCCAGTATACCCCCGCCCCCCCACCCCCAACTGTATAACTGATGAATTTCACTTCATTTTCTCTTCACCTTGATTACGTTCCATATTTCAACACAAAACTCACTATTGTTGTTGGAGTTTCCCCCCAAGAAAGACAGCCCTACTACCAAGGAAGCATTTGATAATTAGTTTTCCATTAAAAGATTGTATGTTTTCAGTGTTTAGAAAAGGTGGCACGGCCTCGTTAGCGGCCCGCGGCTGCTCGGATGTGTCCCAGTCCCGCATCCCAGAGCCGTGTTAGTTGCTGCTCAGTGTCGCTGGGGCTCCATCTGGAGAAGGTGTGCTGGCTGTACCTCCTCCGTCTGGATCCCCGGTGTTGCTGGCCCGGTCTCGGGTCCGGAGCATTGTCCAGCCGCGTTGCTCACCAGAACGCCTGGCTTCTTCTCTGTTGAATGTAAATTCACCCACTTTTGCCAACTCTGCACTCAAAGGTCAGGCGAAGAGACGCAGGACCCTGGGGCCCCGGGGGCAGCTCGGCAGCTCCTTTCCGAGAACCCCTGGGTCGGTGCCACTGGTCCGGGCCTGAAAGCATAGGTCTGCACTGTCCACCAGCCGGGCCGGTTGGAAGGAGAGGTTCGCGCTGGACCTGCTGTTTTGCGGAGCTCGTGCGGGGGCCGTGCAGGCTGGAGAGCCACAAGCTGGCACACATGCGTGTCAGAAAGCCCAGAGCACCGCCCCGACAGACCTTCAGTCACCGTCACTGGACACGTCCCCGGAGTGACCAGCTCCGAGACAGCAGTCTGGGCCTCTCTCCCCACAGCCCTTCCCTGGGTCTCCCCTGGGTGGTCAGGGGGACCGGACCTTTCTCCCGACTCCTCCATGCTCCAAGCACTGAGACATGGACTCCTGTCCCCAGTACACGACAGTGGGCCGGCCGCTACTCCCTCGCACTGTGCTCCCCAGGGCTCACTCCTATTGACCAGCCCAGGAAGGCACCGGGGCCGAGGGAATGGGCCGCATTTCCAGACCTGGGGCAGCGGGCAGCGGCTCCTCTCAGTCCAGCTCTTTCCCAGCTTGCTGGGGATCAGGCGGGGCCCCTGGGAGAGGGGGGTCCTCCCTCAGGCTGGACACCAGGGAAGAGGGCAGCAATGCGGGAGGGAGAGTCCCATGTGTGCAAGTGTGTTAGTGTGTACAAGTATGTTTGTGCAAATGTTTGTGTGCTTACGAGTATGTATTAATGTGTGCATGTGTTAGTGTGTGCGTGTTAGTGTGTGCATGTGTGTTAGCGTGTGCAAGTGTGATAGTGTGTGCATGTGTGTCTGCAAGTCTGCTAGTGTATGCAAGTATGTTTGTGTGTGCTTGCATGTATGTATTGTGTGCATGTGTGTGCGTGTTAGTGTGTGCATGTGTTAGTGTGTGCAAGTGCGTTAGTGTGTGCAAATGTGATAGTGTGTATGTATTCGTGTGTGCACGTCTGTTAGTGTATGCAAGTATGTTTGTGTGTACTTGCGTGTACGTATTAATGTGTGCAAATGTATTAGTGTGCATGTGTGTTCGTGTGTGTGGTGGAGACAGGAAATCCCACATTACTTTTCTCCGGGCTGCAGACTTGGGTGTGAAAAGTGGGCAGGTAGGAGCAGCCTCATCTGGGGGCTACTTGCAGCCGCCTCCCCCCAAGTCAGTTGTGGGCTGTGCCTCTGAAGCCCCCCAGTTGGATGGTGGAGGCTGGGGGAGGTGCGTGGACTCACAGCGCCCGATGTGACCATGGGGCTCAGACCAGCAGACGTGGGGCTCTACACTGTGGACGGGTTTTGTGGGCTCCAGGAGCCACTAGTATTTCCTGTTGGGAAGCGAAGGGACTTCTGGGGGCCAGCAGGGGGGCCCCATCCCTCCTGGACACTTCTCCTTCCTCTCCAGCTCCGAGGAGCTGTTGTTCTGGGGACAGGTCCTGGCCCTCCCCAGTGTCCCTCCTGCTCAGGTTTGTGCTGGACGACAGGCCCTCAGAGGCCAGGCCAGCACTCGGGATGGTCGGGGCTGCCCCGCCCTGCAGGACCCACCTGTGTGTACTGCCTCCTGCCAGTGCTCCCAGCGTCCCACACTGCTGGGCTCTGTGTGGGTTCACACATGGCAACCTCCTGTGCACACACATGGCACATCCATGCACACATGGAAACCTCATGTGCACACGGCAACCTCATGTGCACACATGGCACATCCATGCACACACAGCAACCTCATGTGCACACATGCATATGCACTACACATGCATAGTTAGTACATGTTTACACACATAACATCCATTATAGTACCCATGCACATACCACATACACACATGTATATGCACCACACTCACACACCCACAAGCATACCACATATACATATACACAGACATGCAGGACCACACACACGTGCACACCACACATTGCATACCTTCACGCACACCATACATGCACATAGACACTACACACACAGAGTACACACATGTTCACACAGTCTCACAGGCACACGAAAATGCACACACATCTGTGCCCACACGACACTCTGGGTGTCTGACGATGGTAGCAGGGGGGCACTGGCATAGAACAGTGGGGTCCTGGGGTGCTCTACAGACCCTCCTTGTGAGGAATGCAAGACCCCGAGTCTGTTGCCAAGCTAGAAGAGGTCACATTTCAGAAAACCCATGTTTATTCAAAAAAATCTAGTCAGAAAGTCAGAAAGCATAATAAATAACTGTACAGAGGCCGCATACGGCAGACATACAGGGAAGCATGACGGGCGGGAGCAGCGTGGGCGGGGCCAGCCTGGGGGAGGGGGCTGGGGGCTCCTGCACAGTGTCCTGCTTCTCTGGCCATGCAGGTCCTTCTGTCCCCTGGGCAGTGGCCCGAGAGAGCCAAGGGCAAGTCGGCCGTGTGGGCACCAGGGGACACGTGGCTGGGCAGGAGGCACCGGGGGAAAGTGGCACGTGGCTTGGGGTAACACATCTCGTGAACAACACTCGGGGCGGGTGTGGGCGGGCCCCGAGGAGGCTGGACCCCAGCTAACCCTTCCTCATGTCCCCACTGGCCAGCAACTCCCTAAAAAGGGGCGTCCCGGGTGGACGCTCAGGGAGCCTGGGGCTGTGGGGCACTGGGTGCTGTCCCGGGACCTTCTGCATGGACAGAGCACGAGACCCCCGGAGCTGGGCCGTCCCAGGGGGAGGCAGGATGGGTCGGTGGAGGTAGCTCAGAGGTCCAGGGGAGCTGGCTCAGGGCCAGCCGAGCTGGGCGGGCCCCATGTCATGGCTGCTGGGACCCCGGGTCCCACGGAGCGGATAGATGGGCCGGTCAGCTTCTACTCAGCTCAGGGCTTGCGGCCAGGACCCCGGAAGGGCCGGGAGGGGCCCGAGGGTGGCACGGCCGGGCACCGGCTCCTGGGACGGGAACCCCCGAGGGTGGCATGGCCGGGCACCGGCTCCTGGGACAGGCGCCCCCGAGGGTGGCACAGCCGGGCACCGGCTCCCGGGACAGGCGTCTCTGCAGACCTGAAGCCTCACTGCCACTGCCAGCCAGCTCAGCTTCGGGAAACACACTTTGTCACAAAAACGCCAGAAAGACTCCTGGGGGTGCCGAGGGAAGGGGCCGGAGGTGCCCTTCCTGCCATGGGAAGAACCTTCCAGAACTATTAAAGCTCAGAAAGCCGCGGGGGTTAAGGTCTGAAAGCAAAGAGCCTGGGCTAAGGGTTCTTTGAGAATGTGGCACTTCGGGGTGTGAGCCGGGCGAGGACACGGAACGGGGACCCCGGGAGCCCCCAGCCACACTGGGGGCACAGTCGCGAGCAGGACAGGGGCCAGCACGCGGGGAGTCGGGGACACGCCTGCCCGGGCGACCGTGCTCATGCCAGGCGCGACGCCAGACGCTGGGACACGCAGCACACGGCCCTGGCAGCCGGCACGCCCACCGCGAGCTCTTTGGATCGGCTCGGCGGAGGCCCCCTCCCAGGACACTGGCCGGCGGCAAGTGCTCAGAAGGGCTGCCCCGAGACGGCCGCGGTGCGGGGACGGTCCTGGGTTTGGCTGGAGCGAGCGAGGAGGTGGCGCGTGGCTCGGGGCGCGTTCTGGGCAGCTACAGGCGGGTGGACGTGAGTGTCTTCATGCCGCGGCGCCGGGCCAGGCTGGACGCATGCACGGGCTGCAGCCGCGGGGCCTGCGGGCTTCTGCTCAGGGCCAGGTAGGTGGCGGCCATGGCGCCCTGCAGACCAGGCCAGGGTGACCTCTGCCTCAGTTTCCCCACGGGTCACCAGCGGAGACCGAAAAGATCGGCAGAGGGTTCCCGGGGCGGGGAGGGGGCCCAGGCACGTGGCCACCTGCTCAGTGGCCACCCCACCCTGGCCGGTGAGCCACAAACCCCAGTTCTCAGCTCAGACAGCAGGGCCAGGCTGGGGAAGGGCCCCGGGACTGTTGCGAGGCTGCGGGATGTGTGCATGTGTGCATGTGTGTGTGTGTGTGTGTGTGGGGGGGTATGTGTGTGTGTGTGTGTGTGTGTGTGTGTGTGTGTGTGTGTGTGTGAGAGAGAGAGAGAGAGCGCGCAAGGCTGCACTCTGTGTGTGGGGGGGTATGTGTGTGTATGTGAGAGAGAGAGAGAACGAGAATGAGCAGGGCTGCACTGTCTGTGTGTGTGAGAGAGAAAGAGAGAGAGAGAGCAGGGCTGTACTGTGTGTGTGTGTGTGAATAGGTCTGTGGGGGAGGGGGAGCAGAGCTGTGGGCAGGGGTGGGGTGGGGGAGCAGGGCAGGGGGTGGAGTCAAGACTCAGGGGCTGTGAGGGGGTGGGGCTGTGGCCGCGGGGGGCCAGGACTGGCAGGATGGGGGCTGCGGGAGGGGCTGGGGGCTGGGGGCGGCTGCAGGGCATGAGGGGGCAGTCCTGCCTGAGAGCTCTGGTCCTGCCGCCCTGCGGGGTCCCGTGCCCCCGTCACGCTGACACCCCTACCTTGACCAGGTGCACGTCGTGCCTGCTGAGCTGGCTCTGGGGCAGCTGCTCCCCGTCCACCACCCAGGGGTGCTGCAGGACCTGCAGGGCCGTCAGGCGCTGCTGCGGGTCCACGTGGAGCATCTTGGACACGACATCCTGGGAGGGAGGGGGAGGGAGGGGGGAGGCTCACACCGGCCGCACCTGCCCTGTCCCCAGCACCCGCCCCTGCATTCGCCAAGGCTGGGCCCACCTGGAGTCCGGCAGTGAAACACCCCAAATGCAGTCGCAGGGACCCGCACTCCACCCCGGCCCGGCCCTGCATCACATGTGCACCCACATACGTGCACGCACACACGTGCACCCTTGAATCAGCACCGCACTGGGAGTGGGCGCAGCCATTTCCGGGGAGACCCCATCACACATGACCTGAGCGTGGGGGACCCACCTCCCACCGGGCTCGAGACAGGGTCACAGCGAGAGGCAGCCACGCCCACCTCCCCACGGGCCACAGCACACACAGGCACGCTGCCCGCCCAGCCGCCGACCCGCAGTGAGAGACGGGCACAGGGCACGGGGCGCACGGGCACAGGGACACTCAACGTGGCGGGGGGGGGGAGTGGGAATGGCGCAGCTGCAACTCGGGTGCCACAGGGAGGCCGTGATCAGCGCAGCATGTCAGGGGTCCGAGGCAGGTGCAGCCAGGGCCGTGCACACAGCCCCCGGCGGGGTCACCAAGGGGACCGGGGTGCAGCCCAGCTGGGCACGGAGGGGCAGCCCGGCTCCGTGACTCCTGTGGGTGTGACACCAGCTTCACGGCGGATCCACGGAGCCACGGGGCTCAGGCTGGGTCCGAGGGCTGTGACTGTCCGCGGAGAGGAAGGGGCGGGTGGGCACAGTGGGAGACGCAGACGCAGACAGCACTCCTGGGGGTCCCCTGGGCAGGTCGACCGGGCCACCCGACGGCGCCAAGGCCAGAGCCCTCCGAGCCCAGACCCTGCGCTTTTTATTATTCTCGAGAAACGTTACTTGGCAGCCAAGAGGCTCAGCCCCGAGGCCCCGGGGCCAACGTGGCCCTGGGCCCTGCCGGAGACTCACCTTGGCCGCGTCCGATATGGAGTCCCAGTTCCCTCCCGACAGCGCGTACTTCCCGCTGCTGACCCGCGCCAAGATCTCCTCGGCCGTGTCATCAGGGCCGTTGGCGAAAGGCGTGAACCTGGGAGGGAGAGGTCGCTGGCAACTGGCCCCCGGCCCCCGACGAACATCGCCTGGGGGCAGGGCGAGGCCGAAGAGCTGGACCCAGAGTCTGGGATCAACTGTCCACTTCTGGTTCTCCAACAAATCGGACTTTTGTGTGGGGGGGTTGTTTGGTTTTAGTCTGGATGTGCTTGGGACTCAGTCCTGGCTCTGCTCAGGGTCACTCCCGGCTCTGTGCTCGGGACTCACTCCCGGCTCTGTACTCGGGGCTCACTGCATGCGGGTGCTGGGATTAGGCCCAGGTTGGCTGCGTGCAAGGCAAGTGCTCCCCCTGCACTGTCTCTCCAGCCCCAAGTCTAGTCTCTGAGCATCCGGCATCAGTGGGCTGAACAGAGACTCCAGGAGGCCCTCCCCGTTTCAGGAGCCCACGGGCTCGGCCTCTGAACTCCCCACAGTACCAGGACAGGTGTCACGCCCGGTCCCAGGACAACAGTTTAGGGCCCCTGTGTGGTGTCCAACCCCCAGGAGGACAGTGTGGGGCCTCTGTGTGGTGTCCAGTCCCCAGGAGGACAGCGTGGGATTGCTGCCCTGCCTTTGGGCTAAGAGTGCTCTGTCTTGCAGTCCACTCTGCGAGGGAGCAATGGACAGTGCTGGTGAGGCCCCTTCCCCCTCCTGGGCTTCTGGGGTCCCTGCCCAGTGCAGGAGAGCCGTCTTCTCCCTGGGAAGTCAGGGCTCGGCCAGGGAGCAGGACGCAGCCACACCCCAATGAGCCTGCCCACCCCCTCCTGCCATCCCAGGCAAGTGCGTGGCTGTGCGTGCATGCACGGGCATGTGTGTGCATGTGTGTGTGCGTGCATGCGTGAGCGTGTCCTGGCCTCACCCCGCCAGCATGGTGTACAGCAGGATCCCCAGGCTCCAGATGTCGCATGCCGCGTCGTAGCCTTGCCGCTTGAGGACCTGCGAGGGCCAGAGACAGGTCAGGCGTCTGGAGTTCCGGCGGCGCTGGGGCCTCCCATGTGACCAGACCGTGCGCTGCCTCAGCAGGGCCCGGCGGGCGAGTCCAGCCGTCTGCAGGGAGCGCGGGTGGCCATGGCCGCTGCCCCGCCCACGGCTGCTCTCCCGGCCGGGCCCCCTCGGAGATGGCCAGCACAGGCCACAGGCCGGCCCGTGGACAAGCCCTCCCCGGCCTTGCGGGCCTCACCTCGGGGGCCACGAAGTTGGCCGTGTAGCAGGGCGTCATGAGCAGCCCGTTCTCCGCCCGCAGCTGCTTGGCGAACCCGAAGTCGCAGATGCGGATGGACTCGGGGTTCCCAGACTCGTCCATGTACAGGATGTTACTCGGCTTCAGGTCCCGATGGACCACCTGGAGGGGGGCTACGGTGAGCGGGGGCGGGGCCGGGCCACAGGGAGAGCCAGAGGGAGATGGGGCGGGGCCAAGCGAGGGGCGGGGCCAGTGACTGGGGCGGGGCCTGGCGGGCAACAGCCAGCGAGCAGGGCAGCGTCTGGACTGGTGGGGCGGGGCCTGGGCGGGGCGGGGCCACAGTGAGGAGGGGGCCTTGGAGGGTGGGGCCACAGCGAGTGGGGCGGGGCCTATGCGGATAGGGCGAGGCCACACCGAGCAGGGAGGGCCTAAACAGGTGGGGCGGGGCCTGGGCGGGTGGAGCGGGGCGGGGCCTGGGCGGGCAGGGCGGGGCCTGAGCAGGTGGGGCGGGGCCAGGGCGGGGCCTAGGCAGTCCCGGGAAGGCCGCGCCTCCTGGTCCCGCTGTAGCGCCCAGCTGGGCCGCTCTCTGAGTTCTGCCTCCTGCCCCCCTCACACAGACCCTCAACGCCCCCGGATGCTGAGTGGCTGATGGATACCGAGCACTGTCCATGCCAGGGCGGGTGCGGGCGCCCTGGACCCCGTGCCCCGCCCGCCCCCAGCCCGCGCTCACCCCCTGCGAGTGCAGGTAGTGGATGGTGCGCGCGATGGTGCAGAGCACGGCGCTGGCCTCGCGCTCCGAGAAGCAGCGCTGCCGCAGGATGCGGTCCAGCAGCTCCCCGCCGCGCATCAGCTCCGTCACCAGGTACACCCGCTGGCCGTCGTCATACACCTGGGAGGGCACGGTGAGCGGGAGGGTCGGCGAGGGCCCCCCGCCGTGAGTGAGCCCGCGGGACGGGCCGTCACCCCACAGCACCCCCCCCCCCCGTGAGGCCAGTAAGGAGCCCTGATGTCCCCTGCCTCGCTCTGGGCTGTCACCCCCATGCCGCTGGCCGAGGGAGACAGGCCAAACCATTAGGTTGGAGGACAGGGAACTCCGACAGCCGGCACCAGGCCCAGTGCTCTGCCCTGGGGCACACGGGGAGTCACCAGCTCCCACGGACTTCCCGAGCGTGATGACGCAGCCTGGGGTCCTGGGGCACACCCAGCTGTGCGGGATCCCTCCCAGGAGTGCTCAGTACCCTACGCAGTGTCAGGGTTCAAACCGGGGTCGGCTGCATGCACCTGACCCCTCGGTGCCTTAAGCCCTGTCCCATCTCCCTGGCCTGGGATCCTGGACACCACGTGGCCCGAAACTCCCGGGCAGCTTTCCATTCTGTAGTCACTGCCGCAGTGCTCAGGGCTCACTCCTGGATCCGTGCTCAGACATCCCTCCTCGTGTGCTCAGGGGACCACTCGAGGGGGTCCGGCCACGCTTCCGGGCAGGTGCGAGGCTGGGGAGGGGGGTGGGGATGCGCTGGCGGCGTGACTGGGTGTGGGGCTGTGCCAACAGAGGGGTGGGGGTGGGGCACAGTGAACGGGCTCAGGGCATGAGCTGCCCCCACCACAGTCCCAACGAGGGGCCTGGCGCGCCCCGGGGCCACTTACGTCTTTGAGGGTGATGATGTTAGGGTGCTGGCCGTACCGAAGCAGGATCTCGATCTCTTCCGAGGGGTCCCTCTTACTCTTGTCGATGATCTGGAACACAGAGGTGCCCATGGGGCCTCCTGCCTCGGCGCCCCTCCCCCGACCCTCAAACGCCCACAGGGACAAGCCGGCCCTGCAGCCCCGGGGGAGATGCACCCAGAAGGGGAGGAGACCCCAACTCCAGGCCATGTGACTAAGCTGCAGGAATGAAGAGAGGGAAGGAGGACAGACGCCCGCAGGAGCGCACAGGGAGTCTCGCTGAACTTCGATGAAAGGGGCAAAGGCAGGAAGGTGGGGCAGCTGGACGGCCCCGGGCCAGAGCATGAACACAGACCCTTTCTACCAGGAAGCACCAAAGTCAAATCAGAGTGGGATAAAGACCTGACATTGGGCCTGAGTGCATACGTTACACGGAGCAAATCATAGGTAGGAAGCCCCGTGACACTGAACTGACAGAAACAAAGATGAACCAATGGGCGGGATGAAACCAAAGAGCCTCTGTACTGGGAGAGACACAATGGCCAGAATAAAGCGCCACACGCGGACCTGGAGGGAGCCGTGCCCAGCATCTGCCAGGGGGTGGCCGCAGAGAGATGAAGCGGAGGGAGAAGGTCACCAGGAGACCCAAGATAAATGGGGACAGCGATGAACAGAAACTTCCTCTGAGAAGCTTACAAACGCCCAAAAGGTACACGGGAAAACGCTCTCCGTCACGAATCACCAGGGAGATGCAGGTCAAATCACCCACGAGCTGGCCTCTCGCACCAGGGCTGGCACCCATCCCGAATAAGAGCAACCCGTGCCGGCGCGGGTGTGGGGAAGGGGAAATGCCGGCCGGCCCAGTCACTTTGGAAGACAATCTGGACATTCCTCAGAAAACCAGGAACTGAGCGATCCACTTCTCGGAATGATCCCCCACAGCACGGGGCCTGTGGCCAGCAAACAATGACAAACCACCGGGAGGGAGAAGAGCCGTGAGAAGCACTTTGGGGCCGAGGCCGGGCAGAGCTGGCACCTGCAGGCCCAGCACGGGGCACCCGCACACACGCTCCCTGTCCGTCTGTGCCGGAGCCTCTGGGCAGGGAAACACGGCCGGTGGCACGGACTGTCTCCAGGTGACGAAGCCACGGCCGCCCACCGCAGTGGGGAGGGACCGTGCACGTGACAGTCGTGGCCCACCCTGGAAACCCACTGGGGGCAGCAGGGGCTGAGGTGGCCCTGGCACACAGGCTGCCTGGCGAACCCAAGGCCACTGATCCACTGACCACGTCACACTGACCAGGGGGCATCACCCACTGTCCACATCACACTGACCACAGGGTGTCCACCCACTGTCCAGTCACTGTATGTGCCCACTCACATGTGTCCAGTCACACTATCATCATACTGTCCACAGTGTCCACCCACTGTCCACAGTCACTGTCCATGGGGTGTCTACCCACTATCCACATCACTGTCCATGCAGTGTCCACCCACTGTCCACAGTCACTGTCCATGGGGTGTTTACCCATTATCCACATAACTGTCCATGCAGTGTCCACCCACTGTCCACTGTCACTGTCCATGGGGTGTCCACCCACTGTCCACATCACACTGTCCATGTGGTGTCCACCCACTGTCTACAGTCACCGTCCATGGTGTGTCCACCCACTGTCCACATCACACTGTCCATGCGGTGTCCACCCACTGTCCACCATCACTGTCCATGGGGTGTCCACCCACTGTCTACAGTCACATTGCCCATGGGCATCCACCCCCTGTCCATATGGTGTCCACTCACTGTCCACATCACACTGTCCGTGGGCATCCACCCCCTGTCCACAGTCACACTGCCCACAGGTGCCCACCCGCTGTCCAGTCTCTGCCCACTGATGTCCAGTCACACTGTCCATGGTGCCCACCCGTGTCTGCGGGGCACGTGTGTGGGCGTTGGTGCCTCTTTCTTGTCTTCTCCAGGGTTTGGAGAATGCGCCGCCCATACCGGGAGCCAGCTGCAGAGGTGCGCCCCCTGGCGGCCGGCAGCGTCTCTGCAGGGTTTCCCCCACCCCCAGAGCCAGCTGCAGAGGTGCGCCCCCTGGTGGCCAGCAGCGTCTCTGCAGGGTTTCCCCCACCCCCAGAGCCAGCTGCGGAGGTGCGCCCCCTGGTGGCCGGCAGCGTCTCTGCAGGGTTTCCCCCATCCCCAGGGTCCGGCGCCCGCCTCACCTTGACCGCATACTCGGTGTCACTGGCCTTGTGCACGCAGCGCTTGCACACGGAGTAGGCGCCCACGCCAATGTCCTCACCCACCTCGTAGCCGTCGGTGAAGAGGACGTTGTTCCCGTGCAGCTGCTGCGGAAGGTGGCAGAAAGGCAGGCTGGTCCGCAGCACGTGGCCAGCCGGGGGGGGGGGGGGGGCGAGGAGCCCACCTGTGCAGGGGCCCCAGGGTTACCTGCACGATGGGGTGCACGGCCGCTCTGTGTGCGTCCTGCTGGGACAGGTCCTGAACCAGGCTCGAGGCCACGAAGCTGAACCCTCGGAACAGATGGTGCGCGTTGGCGCTGGGGGGCACGCCCGGGGAGTCTGGGGGCAAGAGGGAGCTGCCTCAGCAGGGGCCCGCAGCCGGACAGCAGGGGCACGCGTACGTGTGCAATGGAGGCAGCGTGCACATGGGAAGTGTCACGGGTGAGGGGTCTGCATGCACATTAGTGTATGCATATGTGAGGCATGTGTGCACGAGGCAAGAGTGCAGCAGGCATGTGTAATGCGTGTGCACTGTGTGCATATGTGAGGTATGTGCAAATGTGTGCAGGTATCAGGCATGTGCACTTGCATGAGTGTGCATGTGTATGTTACCTATGAGGCATGTGCTTGCACATGCAGATGCGCATGAGTGCATGTGCACATGTGAAGTGTGCATGAGACACTTGCATATATGAGGCATGTGAAGAATGTGCACATGGGACACACGTGAGGTGTGCATGCATACAAGGCATGTGTGCAGGAAGTGAGACATGAGCATGTATGTGCGTCTGTCAAGGCAGTAAAACAGACGTGGAGATGCTGGCCCGCTGGAAACTCCCCTTTGGGGTGGTGTGTCAATGGGTCGTTTCTGGGGTGCTGGGATGGAGCCCAGGCCCCTCACGCCCAGCCTGAGGCTGCTGGCTGTGCTGCGCCCAGAGGCGGACAAACTGCCCAGGTGGCTGGTGTCCACATGAGCGAGTGTGGAGCCTGTTTCCCATCCTGGGCCCCTCGTGAAAAGCCCAGCGGCTTGGGCTGGCCTGTGTGCTCTGGTCGGTAACGCGGGGCTGCGGGAGGCTGAGGGGTCTGGGAAGACCTGGATATTTCCTCAAGCCATTCCCAGGTAACAGCACAGACTCCAGCCCTCAAGCCGCCATAACTAGGGGGCAGTGAGCCCAGGACAACTTGATGGCATTTCCATGGAGGACACCCGAGGCAGCAGCCCGGGTTCCCCGATGCCCGTCCCAGGCTGGCCAGAGGGGACCCTCACAGGGCCTGCAAGTTTGCTTCCACCCTGCTCTGCTCACCTGTGGGGGTCCGTGCTGTGAACTCGGGGTCGAAGTGGAAGGTGTCCTCAGGCCTGCCCACTGCCGGCCTGAAGGGTGGCGTGACCTCCCTGCGGTACAGTTTCTGCAGAGAACAGAGGGCGCTGAGGGCAAGCAGGCTGGGCAGGCCAGAGTGCCTCGGTGCAGCGGTTAAGGCTGACCTGCACTGACGCAGTCCACAGGGCATGGGCAGTGGGGCCGGGCAGCACGAGCACCCAGTCTGGCACAGCTTCCGCAACGTTTCTCCCCAGAGGCCAGCAGAGCAGCCACAGCTCAACCCCTTCACAGGTACCAGCAGGACCTGGCCTGTGTGCCATCCTCCTGGGAGTGTGCAGGACTCTGCACCCACATGACCCAGAGGCGGACTGTGTGGCACTGTCTAGGGGCACTGTGTGTGGGCAGCGTCTGGTAGTGTCTGTGGCAGCGTCTGTGGGTAGCATCTATGGGTAGCGTCTGTGGGCAGTGCCTATGGTTAGTGTCTGTGGCGTCTGCGGCAGTGTCTATGGCAGCATCTGTGCGTAGCATCTGTGGCAGCATCTGTGAGTAGCGTCTGTGGCAGAATCTGTGGGTAGCATCTGTGGTAGTATCTGTGGCAGTATCTGTGGGTAGCGTCTGTGATAGCATCTGTGGGTACCATTTGTGGCAACATCTGTGGCAGCGTGTGTGGTAGTGTCTGTGGGTAGTATCTGTGGCAGCATCTGTGGGTAGCGTCTGTGGTAGCATCTGTGGCAGCATCTGTGGGTAGTGTCTGTGGCGGCATCTGTGGTAGCATCTGTGGGTAGCATCTGTGGCAGCGTCTGTGGTAGCATCTGTGGCCCGTATCTGTGGGTAGCATCTGTGGCAGCATCTGTGGGTAGCATGTGTGGCGGAGTCTGTAGCCAGCATCTGTGGCAGTGTCTACGGTAGCGTCTGTGGCGGCATCTGTGGCAGCGTCTGTGGGTAGCATCTGTGGTGGCATCTGCGGCAGCGTCTGTGTCAGAATCTGTGGTAGCATCTGTGGTAGCATCTGTGGTAGTGTCTGTGGCAGTATCTGTGGGTAATGTCTGTGATAGCATCTGTGGTAGCATCTGTGGGTACCATTTGTGGCAATATCTGTGGCAGCGTGTGTGGTAGTATCTGTGGAGGCATCTGTGGCAGCATCTGTGGCCAGTGTCTGTGGGAGCGTCTGTGGCAGCATCTGTGGGTAGCACGTGTGGCAGCGTTGCGTCTGTGGGTAGCATCTGTGGCGGAGTCTGTGGCCAGCATCTGTGGTAGCGTCTGTGGCGGCATCTGTGGCAGCGTCTGTGGGTAGCATCTGTGGCAGCATCTGTGGCAGCGTCTGTGGCAGCATCTGTGGGTAGCGTCTGAGGGTAGCATCTGTGGTGGCATCTGTGGATAGTGTTTGTGGGTAGCATCTGTGGGGAGTGTCTATGGTGGCATCTGTGGGCAGCATCTGTGGCAATGTCTGTAGTAGCATCTGTAGCAGCGTCTGTGGCAGCGTCTAGTAGTGTCTGGGTAGCATCTGTGGCAGCATCTGTGGGTAGCATCTGTGGCAGCATCTGTGGCAGCATCTGTGGGGAGTGTCTATGGTGGCATCTGTGGGTAGCATCTGTGGCAATGTCTGTAGTAGCATCTGTAGCAGCGTCTGTGGGTAGCGTCTGTGGCAGCATCTGTGGGTAGCATCTGCGGGTAGCTGCCTGTGGCAGCGTCAGTGGCCACCAGGTTTGTGCGTGCAGCCCGTGCTTGTGGGATGTCTGTATTCCTGCTCCGTGGCACCTCCTGGGCGCGTCGCCAGAACTGGTACCTACAGCAAGGCGGCTGCCTCGGAGTTCTGCCCTCCTGTGGGGCCAGCAGACACAGAAGGAGCAGAGAGAGTGCTCTGCTCCTGGGTGAGGGCAGCCGGGGGCCAGCTGGGCCTGGGTGGGGGGTGCCCACTGAGTTGGCCCGAGGCCTCTGCACTGGCCATCGGGAGAGCTGAGGGACACGGGTTCCAGAGGGCGTGCGTGGGGCCTCCCAGTGCCCACGCAGAAACCCACTCCTGGTCTCTGAGCACTTCTGGTTCCACACCTGGGAGTCACTCAGGGACCAAGGGTGGCTCAGGCTGGTGCAGGGACCAGCTGGTACAGGCTGGGGATCGTGGGTCATTTCAGAGCAGAAGCAGCTTTGTGACAGGGAAACTGAGGCCCACAGGTCAAGTGCTGAGTGGACCCAGGTTCCGCCATAGCAGCACCCTGTGGGGCATTAGGTGCCCTCTGGGGTCTGGGGTGCCCTGTGGGTGCAGGGTGCCCTGTCTCCTTCACCTTGATGCCACTAAGTACTGGTACCTGTCCACCCTCCAACCTCTCACCCCACACCTGGTCACCCCCACCGTTTCCTCTTCATACCAGGAACAGTGACCGGCCTGCAGACATGACTAGGTGGGTTTGGCCACAGCCCCAGCCCCCACCCCATGGACTCCCTCGCTCTGTCCATCTAGTGCCTTCCCCAGCTCTGTGTGCAGCCCCCCGTGGGTTCCGCCCTGACTCAGCCACTGTGGGGAAGAACCTCGAAGCACCTGGATTTTGTTGTTGAGCAACTCTGACCAGATGGTCACAGGGTGGACCCAGGAGAGTGCCCCCACCCCTGGCCTGAGACAATGCCAGGCAGTCAGGTTGGGTGCCCAGGGCTCCTGAGTTCAGAGGGCTGCATCTAGAACCACCTCTAGCTCTGTCCGGGGTCTAGAACCACCTCTGCTCTGTCTGGTGTCTAGAACCATCTCTGCCCTGCCCTGTGTCTAGAACTATCTCTGCCCTATCTGGTATCTAGAACCATCTCTGCCCTGCCCTGTGTCTAGAACCATCTCTGCCCTGTCTGGTGTCTAGAACCATCACTGCTATGTCTAGAACACCTCTGCTCCGTGTCTAGATCCATCTCCACTACATCTAGAACATCTCTGCTGTGTCTAGAACCATCTCTGCCCTGTCTGGTGTCTAGAACCATCACTGCTATGTCTAGAACACCTCTGCTCCGTGTCTAGATCCATCTCCACTACATCTAGAACATCTCTGCTGTGTCTAGAACCATCTCTGCTCTCCACAGGCAGGGGGCTTCAGGTCACAGCTGTCCGGGTTGGGGGCCCCAGGTCTGTGCAGTCAGCACAGAAGGCCTCCGAGTGCCAGGCCAGCACGCGTCCCCCGCTCTCCCGTCCGCGTCACCACCATGCACTCACATTCCAGTCGATGGTGACGAAGAAGGGGTGACGCTTCAGCTCCTCCACGCCGTCGAGGCCGGCTCCTGGGGGCAAAGGGGTCGTCAGGCCTTGGACGGCCCCTCCCGGACGGCCCTGCTGCCACCGGGCTGGGCTGGGGAAGGGGCGCAGAGCTGTGGGAGCTGGAGCCCCGAAGGCTCCGGTGCTGGCGGGGACAGGTGTCGGCCCGCATCTCCCTTACTCCAGAGAAATGGTCCTTTCTATGACCCCCTTTCGGCAGGAGCGCCCAGGCGGGGGTTCCCACTCAGAGCAGCAGGGACGTCCCTGGGCTTTGGGGACCGCCTCATCCCGAGAGTCTCGTCTGTCTGCGGAGAGGCTGCCCCAGCGACTCCCTGCGCGAGGACGCGGGGCTGCGGCAGTCGCTCTGTGATCACTGTGATCGCGCCACCTCACGCCTTCCACGTCCAGAGGGGATGCTTTAATCCCAGCAAAGCACAGACCCAAGGCCTCGGCCTTAGGAGCCGCTGCGCAGGGGGACGCAGGGGACTCGCCGAGGTGGAAGGACAGACTGCGGTGCAGGAGACGGAAGCACAGGGAGCCCTGCTTCCACCTAGGAAGGGCTGCAGGCCGCGTGCTGTGCGCTCGAGAGCAATACCGGGGCAGGGGCGGGGAGGGGCGTGCTGGGTAATGCTGCCCCCGGAGGGAGGGCCCTGAGCAGGGCGAGACGCCACCCACGGGCACCCTCCCCCGTGTCCCACCCAGGCCCGCCCCTGCCCCCGAAGGCCCCCCGCTAGCTCCACTCACAGGCTTGGGCAGGGCTGAGGCCTGCGAGCACCCCCGGGATGGGCGACCCCAGCACCAGCGGATGGGACCCGGGGCAGCGGGCCGGGCGGGGACAGACCGACCCCTCCCGCAGGCGCCCCGTGGCCGCTCTTACCCAGCCGGTTGCATGGGTTCCGTTTGAAGAGCGCCCGCAGCAGGCCCTGCGCCTCCACGCTGAGAAACTGCGGCATGCCCAGCTTGGCTCTGGAACGGGCGGCGGGAGGCTCTGAGCCCGCCCGGCCCCCGGCCCCCTGACCCCAGCCTGCCTGCCCCCCCTCCGGCCCCGGCCCGCCCAGGCCCTCCTGTCCCCCCACGTGCTCTGCCCTTGGAATCTGAATCTCCCTTTGGGCCCCCGGTGCCTGTGGCCGGGGAGGAGGTGCCTGCCGCCCCCCGCCCGTCTGAGGACCGGGCCACCTACTTGAGGATGAGGGCCATGGTCTCCTTCCTGTCCTTGCCCTGGAACGGCAGGGAGCCCGTGAGCATCTCAAACTGCGGGAGACAGGGCAGCGCTGGACACTGGCAGGGAGCCTGGCCCAGCCCCCTCGGGGGCCCCGAGACAGTGGTGGGGCCCACACACAGGCAACTGTGTGCCCGGGACAGAGGGGACAGGGCGGGGGTGGGTGGGGGTGTCGGGACAGAGGGGACACAGCAGGGGTGGGGGTGTCGGGACAGAGGGGACACGGCGGGGGTGGGTGGGGGTGTCCGGGACAGAGGGGACAGGGCGGGGGTGGGTGGGGGTGTCGGGACAGAGGGGACACAGCAGGGGTGGGGGTGTCGGGACAGAGGGGACACGGCGGGGGTGGGTGGGGGTGTCCAGGACAGAGGGGACAGGGCGGGGGTGGGTGGGGGTGTCGGGACAGAGGGGACACAGCAGGGGTGGGGGTGTCGGGACAGAGGGGACACGGCGGGGGTGGGTGGGGGTGTCGGGACAGAGGGGACACAGCAGGGGTGGGGGTGTCAGGATAGAGGGGACACGGCGGGGGTGGGTGGGGGTGTCCGGGACAGAGGGGACAGGGCAGGGGTGGGTGGGGGTGTCCGGGACAGAGGGGACAGGGCAGGGGTGGGTGGGGGTGTCGGGACAGAGGGGACAGGGCGGGGGTGGGGGTGTCCGGGACAGGGGGGACAGAGCGGGGGTGGGGGTGTCCGGGACAGAGGGGACACGGCGGGTGTCCGGACAGAGGGTGGGCATCTGCATGTGAGAGCCGTTTGCCCAGGAAAACAGGAGCACAGACCAGGGCACACAGGGCTGGGGGCCTGGGGTGTGCGGACACTGCCCCCGTGTCACCGTGCGGGCAGAGGGCAGTGGGCACACTGGACGCACACTGGCCTGCGGCAGCTTAGACAGTCCTGGCCGTCAGCCATGCCCGCACAGGCAGGGGCAGCCCCCCCATGCTGCTCCCCTGCCCAGGAGCAGGAGGGCCAGAGGGCAGCGGGCACAGTGCCGTGGAGGGGTCAGGGTCGTGGTGGGCAGTCAGGCCGTACCATGAGCACCCCGAAGGACCACCAGTCTGCGGTGTGCGTGTGCCCGCGCCGGCTGACCACCTCGGGCGCCATGTACTCAATGGTCCCACAGAAGGAGTAGGCGCGCTTGTCCTGGTCCACCGCCTCCTTGCTCAGCCCGAAGTCTGCGGGGCAGCAGGGCACCTCAGCCCGCCCCCCAGCCAGCCCCGGCCCACCCCAGGCACGCCAGCGGGTGAAGGCGGGGGGGGGGGGGGCATGAGGAGCGAGAGTGAGAGGGAGGGGTCCCGGGGACGGGTGGGTGAGGGAGGGGCGGGTGAGGGGCCCCAGGGACAGGCAGGTGAGGGAGGGGCGGGTGAGGGAGGGGCGGTGAGGGACCCCGGGGGATGGGAGGGCGAGGGACGGGTGGGCGAGGGAGGAGCGAGGGAGGGAGGGGCCCAGGACGGGCGGGCGAGGGCCCTCTCCCGGGAGCCGCGCCGGCAAGGGGTCTCGCTCCGCTCACCTGTGACCCGGATGTGGCCGTCCTCGTCCAGCAGGACGCTGAAAGGCAGGACGCGCCTCAGGTGGGGCGGGGGCTGTGCAGGCCGTGCGGCCGACTCGGGACACAGGGCTCTGCGCCCACAGGCCCCGCGCACGTGGCACAACCCCAGACCTCGGGGCTCTGCTCAGGTCAGAGCTCTGCCCCCGCCCTGGAGCCGGACTGAGCCGGTGGGGCTGGGGAGGGGGCAGGCGAGCCCGGGGCACAGGAGTGACCGCTGTGGGCAGGCCACCAAGGGGGAGATCGGCCCCTCGGGTAAGAGGCACTCGGAGGACCCCCGGGGCCCCACCAGGGCGCCTGAGAGGATGGACCTGGCAGGCAGGCAGTGACCCGGCCTCAGTTTAGGAGGAACAGACCTGAGGGGGTCGGGCACCCTGCTGGCACCAGGGCCCATGGGGGTCGGGGGTCAGTTACGGGGACAGCAGAGTCACAGGGACATGGGGTCAGAGCGGGGTCAGGAGACACAGTGGGATCACAGAGACAAAGGGGGATCACAGGGACACAGGGAGACAGTGGGGTCACGGGGTCACAGGGACAGAGCAGAGTCATGGGGTCACAGGGACACCGGGACAGAGCAGGGTCACAGGGACAGAGTGGGGTCACAGGGTCACGGGGGTCACAGGGACTGAGTGGACTCACAAGGTCACAACACAAAGACAGGGCGGGTTCACGGGGACACGGGGACAGAGGGGTCACGGGGACAGAGAGGTCACGGGGACAGAGCAGGGTCACGGGGACAGAGGGGTCACGGGGACAGAGGGGGTCCCAGGACACAGGAGCCTGCCAGGGGGGTCACACCAGCCCTCAGCACAGCCCAGTGCGGCCCACTGCCGGGGAGGAGCCACTTCCGGCTTCCCAGCCGCTGGCCGAGCCCCTGCAGTGACAGCCGCGGGCCCACGCCTGCCCTTAGGGACCCCCGTGCCCAGGCCAGGACTCGCCCATGGTGAGCACCAGCGCGTAGGCAGCTCCACTCTCGGGGGGCCATGGGCGGGCAGTGTCGCAGGGAGGAGGGTGAGCGCGGCGGGAAGGGAGCGGACGGACCCGGGGAAGGCTGGCCTCTCGCGCTCTCGCCCTCTCTGGGCCGCCGCGCCCCGCCTGGTGCCCCTGAGCCCAGCCCAAGGCTCTGCGCAGCCCCGGCCCGTGTCCAGGGGCTGAGGACCACCGTCTCAGCGCCACTGGCCGCCAGGTGCCCCTCCCTGCCTCCCGACCAGGTGCGAGGCCACCTCAGGGTGGCCGGCGGGCAGGCCGGGGTGCTCCTGCGCCCACTCACTTCTCGGGCTTCAGGTCCCTGTAGATGATCCCCAGGCTGTGCAGGTGGGCCAAGGCCAAGGCCAGCTCGGCCAGGTAGAACTTCACGTCCTCCTCCGTGAACATCACCTGGGGGGGGCGGGGCTGTCGGGGGCTGCCCGTGACCCTTGCCCCGACCCCTGACCACCCGCCAGCCCATCTACCCTCTGCCCTGACCCCTGACCACCCACCTGCCCGTGACCCTCTGCCCCGATCCCTGACCACCCGCCGGCCCATGACCTCTGCCCTGACCCCTGACCACCCACCTGCCCGTGACCCTCTGCCCCGACCCCTGACCACCCGCTGGCCCGTCTACTCTCTGCCCGTCTGTGTCCATCTTTCACCCCAGGGGTTGTCTGCAGCTGTGCCGAGAGCCCCGCCCGCCTGCCTGTCAGCTCTAGTGGGCTCCTCTACTCCGTACAGACAGCGTGAGCACGTGGGGTCCCCAGGGCACACATGCACCGTCACCTCCCTGTGTACCACTGTCACAGTGCTCCTCCAGGTCAGGGAGGAGCAGGACACCTGTCCCTGACACCCCAATAGCCACCCACTGGAAGAGAAGAACACTGGGCGGCATGGAATACTCTAGAGCTTTCCGGCTCTTTGGAGAGTGTGTGTCCTTGCAATTTTACAAAGACAACAGATTTCTCCTTTGTGTGACTTGTACGGAAGCTTATCACATGCACCCAGACACTCACTCTTGCTGGGAGCACACACCCCTTACAGCACACGGACACCACACACACACACACACACACACACACACACACACACACACACACCCTGCTGGGAGCACACATCCCTCACAGCACACAGATACCAGACACACACATACACACTCACACACACCCTGCTGGGGGCACACACCTCTCACAGCACATGGACACCACACACACACACCCCTCACGCCTGCACTCTCACACCTGCACTCTGTCATACCTTAATTCTCTCACACCTGAACTCTCACACCTTAACTCTGTCACACCTGAACTCTGTCACACCGGCACACACTCACACCTGAACTCTCACACCTGTACACTCACACCTCCACTCTCTCACCTGCACTGTCTCACACCTGCACACTCACACCTGAACTCTCACCTGCACTGTCTCACACCTGCACACACCTGAACTCTCACTTGCACTGTCTCACACCTGCACACAGCTGCACTCACACCTGCACTGTCTCACACCTGCACACTCACACCTACACTCACACCTGCACTGTCTCACACCAGCACAGCTGCACTCACACATGCACTGTCATACCTGCACACAGCTGCACTCACACCTGCACTCACACCTGCACTGTCTCACACCTGTACACTCACACCTACACTCAAACCTGCACTGTCTCACACCAGCACACAGCTGCACTCACACCTGCACTGTCTCACACCTGCACACACCTGCACTCGCAGGCACACGCATTTCACAGATCTCAAAGCACTCCTGCACACAGATGCCCCCGCTGGGGGCCCTACCTCTTTGGAGAGCCGGGTGAAGAGGTCCCCTCCGCGCAGGAAGTCCAGGATCAGGTAGAGCTTCCCTTCCGTCTGGAAGGCTGGGGGGGGACGGGAGTCAGAGCAGGTGAGGGGGGGGGGCACCCGCCTGTCTCAGCCCCTCTGGCCTGCACCTACCTCTTCCCTCTCGCCTCCTCTCTCTCCTCTCCTCTCCTCTCCTCTCCTCTCCTCTCCTCTCCTCTCCTCTCCTCTCCTCTCCTCTCCTCTCCTCTCCTCTCCTCTCCCTCCTCCTCCCTCCCCTCCCCTCCCCTCTCCTCTCTGCCCCCTTCTCTCTCTCTTCTCCATCTCCACTCTCCATAGGTGACTCCTGGTACAGGGAGGGGGTCCTGGTGTGGGAGGGGCCCTGGTGGGGTGGGTCCTGGTGGGGAGGGTCCTGATGTGGGAGGGGTCCTGGTGGGGAGTGGCCCTGGTGGGGAGGGGCCCTGGTGGGGAGGGGTCCTGGTGGGGAGGGTCCTGGTGGGGAGGGGCCCTGGTGCAGGAGGGCCCTGGCTCACCGTAATGCAGCTTGACAATGAAGGGGTGGCTCACTTCGGCCAGAATGTCCCTCTCCATCTTCGACCGGACCCGGTCCCGGACTGCAGGGCGAACAGGCGTGTGAGCGGGCAGGACTCCGGCTGGGCTCCAGGGCCGCTAGCCCGGGGCAGGGCAGGGCCGGCCACGGAGGGGGCAGCCGCGGGCCCCCCAAGGCTTCAGCTCACTCCGCACCATCCGCACCGGACCAGGTGGCCCCTAAGGACCGGCCCCCCCCCCCACGTGGCCGCAGCTGCCCCCCCTCACCCCTCCCTCCATACCCCTCCCTCCGCACCCTCGCCGGCCTCACCCTTCAGCGTCGCCTTCTTCAGCACCTTCATGGCGTAGAGCTGCCCCGCGTCCGAGCCCCGCACCTTCCGCACGAGGAACACCTGCGCAGAGACGGCGGCCCTGCTCGACCCCTGCCCGCTCACGGCGCCCACCCCCGTGGCTGCGGAGGGTGGGTCCTGGCACCCCGGGGTCCCGAGAGCACCGGCAGGTGGGCCCTGCCCAAGGCCTCTCTGCTCTGGGCTTCATCCCCCCACCGGGGGTCTCAGCTCAGCTTCCCTCTGGACCCTTGGCCAGGGCGGGGCTGTACTGATCTGCATCTGCAACAGGGCTGGTCAGCCCACCCCCCTCCTGCGCACGAGCCCCCCGGGCGCCGCACACACCCACACAAGGGCACGTGTGCTAAGACTGATCACTGCAGGATCAGCAGGATTGGCTGTTCTCAGCAGAACGGCATGGGGTGTGACCAATCAGACGGAGAAACAGCCAAGGGGGCGGGGATACCCAGTGCATGTAAACCCAGACCAGCACTGGACAGTCCATGCTCCCTGGCTTCCGTCCCTGCTGCCCGCCTGGGCCGTTCACAGAGCGCAGCACAGAAGGCGGGTCACACCGTCCATGGGGCCCAGGTCTGCTCACGCCTGGCCTGCGGGGGCCCTGCTTTCACCAGGCGGTCGTGAGGGGCAGCATGGGTGACAGGGGCCCAGCCGGGGGTCAAGAACAGGCCACAAGGATCTCTTTATTCAGAGGCCTCTGGGCCCGGTTTCCGCACAGGGTCTGACCACTGGTCGGGGAGCTGGGCCGTCGCGCCTCGCCGGCCTCCTCCCGCGCTGCCCGGCTGCGCCTTACTCGTGCCATCCTCACAGACCGAGGCAGGGGCTGGGTGCCCTGAGTCTCAGCGTCCCCGGGGCCACCCCAGGCCCGAGGTCCTTTCCCAGAGAAGGCTTCCGATTGCTCATCCTGGACCACGCTGAGTGGTGGTGTGAGCGGGAAGTCCCAGGCACCCCCGAAGGCCCTTTCCCCTTCCGTCCTCTCTGGTTTCCCAGAGTGGCGAGCTCGGAGCGAGGGAGTGACTAAACAGGGAAGAGTGTCTCTGCGTGTCGTGTGTGTATGTCCACACACAGTGTTTCACACGTGAGGGTGTCACTGTATGTGTGTGCAACACGTGAGGTGTCCCTATGAGGATGCACACAAGTGCACACACATGCAAGCACCACAGGTGTCTGCCTGCATGTGTATGCATGTGTCCGTGTGTGCACGTGTGTGTGGCATGGGGAGGTGCCACGACGGCGGCCTGGCTCTCAGGGGGGCTCCCTGAACTCCGTCCACGTCCTCACACGGTGCCCTGGCAGCTGTTGGCGCCTCTGTCACCTGCTGTCACTCACCTTGCCATAGGAGCCTTGTCCCAGCACTTTCAGGAGCTCGAACTGGGAAGGGTCGGCCTTCTCCGCGCCCTCCTTCACGTGGTGGCCAATGGGGATCTCCTTCACGACGCCTTCCTCCTGCCAGGGCACACACGGTCAGGGGGCCCGGGGCCGGTCAGTGCTCCAAAGAGCACAGGGTCAGGCTGCCCAGGGCCGGTCAGTGCCCCAGAGAGCACAGGATCAGGGGGCCCGGGGCCGGTCAGTGCCCCAGAGAGCACAGGGTCAGGAGTGCCTGGGGCCGGTCAGTGCCCCAGAGAGCACAGGGCCAGGTGCCGTCTGGGGTCACTGGCCAGCGCGGCCCAGAGTGTGCGGGGACAGACCCTCTGCTTGTCCCGCCTGGCCCACCTGACCGCACGCTGGCGGGAGCACCAGGGGTCCGGGCCTGGGAGGAGGGGGCCAGGCCTCTGCGTGGGGCACCACAGAAGCCACTGACGTGTTTGGCGCAGGGTCCCCTCGGCCCCGCCTGACCCCCAGCTCGGGCCACTGTCCGCACGTGCTGCCACCCGCGAGTGGGAACCCAGGAGCACCCAGGGCAGCCGGGAGCCACCTGCCTCCGGGGAGGCTCAGGGATGACTCAGCCCGGAGCAGCTTGGAGGGACTCTGGGGGGGGGTCAGAGGACCAGACGCCCAGCACCCCCCCAGCCTGCCGGACACAACCACGCGGCAAACCAGCGCGTGGCCAGGCCACAGGCTCGCAAGCCCAATCACACGGGCCGTCCCGCCGTCCGCGCAGAGGGAGAGGGGAGCCGAGACTCGGGGCCCCCGAGTGCCCCCCCCCCCCGGTAGGGACTTAACCAGGGTCGCCCTGAGCTTGCCCCGGAATCCCGCCTCCTGCTGGGTCCCTCTGGAAACCGAGTCATTCCTGCAGCTGGCGGCGGTCACCCCGGCCCCTGAGAACTGGCCCAGCCTCGCCATGTGTCTTCCCCTTCGGAGGCCACGGAACAGCCACGGAGCACAGAGGAGGCGTGCACGGGCTGGCTCCACTGGTGGCACTGGACATGCAAATGCCCTGGGCTGAGGACAGCTCCTGAGGCGAGGCAGCCCAGGGGGTGGGTGCAGGACACGCTGTCCCCGCCCACTCCAGGGCTTCCTGGGGGCCGCGCTGGGTAAGCTGCAATCACCACGCCAGGGGCCAGGCTGGGGATGCCCTCCAGGTGGGGCCCAGGAGGCCCCCGTAAGCAGGAACACGCACAGGCACACGCCAGCTACCGAGCCCGCACTGCCAGGCCTGTCCCGCGGGACCTCGAGACGTCCCTCAAGGGGCCCGTCCTGCACTCGAGTGACGCTGGCTTGAGCCGTGGGACTCGGGTCGCTCCCTTCCCGAGACAGGAACCGGACACGGCAGCAGCATGGCTCCCCCGTGCATACGCTCACCCCGAGGGCGGCGGGCGGGAGACGCCATGCAGAGACGGGCACCGGCAGGCGGGCGGGCAGCGGCGCGGGGTGGGGCGGGAGGGCGGCCTGCAGGGATTGAGCAGCACTGCGAGGACGCGGCTCCCACACGCCCGGCTCAACGCGCACAGATGGCAGACGTAAACACGGGCAGTCTGCGCGGGCACCCGCCTGGCAGGCAGCTGGCGCCGAGCTCCGCCTGGAGAGCGGCCCGGGGCGAGCGGCTCCGACTGAGGCAGGACGGAGAGCCGGGTGCGAGGGTGAGGCAGGACGGAGAGAGCCGGGTGCGAGGGCGAGGCAGGACGAGAGGGTCGGGTGCGAGGGCGAGGCAGGACAGAGAGGGCCGGGTGCGAGGGCTGAGGCAGGACGGAGAGGGCCGGGTGCGAGGGCGAGGAAGGACAGAGAGGGCCGGGTGCGAGGGAGAGGCCAGCGGAGATGGCGTCTGGTTTCCAATGGTCACAAAGGAAGGGGCGTCCACCCTACCCGGGTGTGCGGGCCGCGGAACCCGGTCAGCTGCGGTCAGTCCTCAAGAGCCTCCAGGCACTGGGGTCACCCGCCCCGGGCACGGCGGGGCACACGTCACCCAGGCGTGTGGAGGGAGCAGCTTCCACGGCCACGGTCTGGCCACAGTCACATCCTGCCAAGCCCACAGGCCGCATCTGCCCATGGCCAAACTTGCCCGAAGTCAAATTTGTCACGGTCACTCTGCTCACAGCCACACTCTGCCGTGGCCACAGTTTGCTCTCAGGGTATGGGGAGGACAGTCGTCAGCCCTGGGGCGCAGGAAGGACCATCACCTGCCCTGCGGTGCGGAAAGGACTGTCACCTGCCCTGCAGGCAGGAAGGAGTGTCACCTGCCTCGGGATGCAGCTGGTCCTTCCCCAGGAGGCCCACATGGCTCTGACCACAACACAGGCCCCTTAGAACCCAAGGGGACGCCTGTCCCTCTCTGCCGAGTTCTGGGAGCGGAGGGCCAATGAGGAGCCCCAGGCCCAGGGCCCTCCCCCTGCACCTCCATCAGACCTGCAGACTGAAGACCCCCCATCAGACTCCTGGGACCCCCATGCGACCCGCAGACTGGGGACTCTCCCATCACACCCAGACTTCAGACACCCCCATCAGACCCTCAGGCTACAGAACCTCCTCCATCAGACCCTCAGGCTGCAGAACCTCCTCCATCACATCCTCAGGCTGCAGGACCTCCTCCATCAGGCCCTCAGGCTGCAGGACCTCCTCCATCAGGCCCTCAGGCTGCAGGACCTCCTCCATCAGGCCCTCAGGCTGCAGGACCTCCTCCATCAGGCCCTCAGGCTGCAGGACCTCCTCCATCAGGCCCTCAGGCTGCAGGACCTCCTCCATCAGGCCCTCAGGCTGCAGGACCTCCTCCATCAGGCCCTCAGGCTGCAGGACCTCCTCCATCAGGCCCTCAGGCTGCAGGACCTCCTCCATCAGGCCCTCAGGCTGCAGGACCTCCTCCATCAGGCCCTCAGGCTGCAGGACCTCCTCCATCAGGCCCTCAGGCTGCAGGACCTCCTCCATCAGGCCCTCAGGCTGCAGGACCTCCTCCATCAGGCCCTCAGGCTGCAGGACCTCCTCCATCAGGCCCTCAGGCTGCAGGACCTCCTCCATCAGACCCTCAGGCTGCAGACCACCCCTGCTGTCCCTGGGCAGGTGGGGTTGTGGCACACGGGATGGAACCAGCTCTCCTGAGTCTCATCCCACGACAGAGAGGGGGAGTCTGGGAACAAAGGGGTGCGTGGGGAGGGGGCTGGGGCGGGTGTGCAAAGCCCCCGGTGTAGCTCCCCACTGCAGTGTAGCTCTCCTCGGCTGGGCCACGGCTGGGGAGGAGACAGCAGGGAAAGGCGTGAAGGGGTGCAGAGCTACAGAGAGGGGTGTCGGTGCAGGAGGGGATTGTCGGTGCACCCCACCCTGCAGGGCTGAGGTGGGCCCCATGAGCCCCGAGTGGCGGTCTCCCCTGAGCAGCAGCCGTGCCCCTGTGTGTCACGGGCGTGTCCCGGTGTCCCCGTGGCCCTGGAGTGCTGGGAGTCTCCCGCACTCTCCCGTGTGGGGCGTGGGGCTGGGGGCTGACCTGAGCGGGGCCGGCGGCCGTCAGGGGGCACAGCCGCCCTCAGTGCCGTCGCAGAGCCTGGCGCTGGTGGGGCGCCCGGAGCGTCAGCACCGGGTGTGAGAGAAGGACGAGGCATAAGCGCCTGGTGCTGACGGGAGGCCCTGAGACCCCGTGAGCCTCGGCCCAGACTCCGAGGGGGCCTCACTGCGAGGGCTGAGGGGCTCGGCGGGTCGCTGTCCGTGGCCAGCGGCTGAGGGCTCGGTGATGGGGATGTAGGAAGACGGGCGCGTGCTGCTGCCAGGGCAAAGGCACGGCCGCCCTCGGGGAGCCGCCAGCAGAGGCGGGGGTGTTCTCGGGCAGACAGGTGTGCCGTGGTCAGGTGGAGTGCACGAATAGGGGAGTGTGGGGGTCTCGGGGCAGGGGGGCAGGGGAGGGCGGGGGTCCCGGGGCAGGGGGGCGCGGGGGTCCCGGGACAGGGGAGGGCGGGGGTCCCGGGGTAGGGGAGCGTAGGGGTCCCGGGGCAGGGGGGCACGGGGGTCCTGGGGCAGGGGAGGGCGGGGGTCCTGTGGCAGGGGAGGGCGGGGGTCCCGGGGTAGGGGAGTGTGGGGATCCCGGGGCAGGGGGGGCGCGGGGGTCCCGGGGCAGGGGAGGGCAGGGGTCCGGGGGCAGGGGAGGGTGGGGGTCCCGGGGCAGGGGTCGCGGGGGTCCCAGGGCAGGGAAGGGCGGGGGTCCCGGGGCAGGGGAGGGCGGGGGTCCTGTGGCAGGGGAGTGTGGGGGTCCTGGGGTAGGGGAGTGTGGGGGTCCCAGGGCAGGGGAGCGCGTGGGTCCCGGGGCAGGGGAGCGCGGGGGTCCCGGGGCAGGGGGGCATGCGGCAGGGGAGGGCGGGGGTCCCGGGGTAGGGGAGTGTGGGGGTCCCGGGGCAGGGGGGCGCGGAAGTCCCGGGACAGGGGAGTGTGGGGGTCCCGGGGCAGGGGGGCGCGGGGGTCCCGGGACAGGGGAGGACGGGGGTCCCGGGGCAGGGGAGGGCAGGGGTCCCGGGGTAGGGGAGCGTGGGGGTCCCGGGGCAGGGGGGCACGGGGGTCCCGGGGCAGGAGAGGGCTGGGGTCCCGGGGTAGGGGAGTGTGGGGATCCCGGGGCAGGGGGGGCGCGGGGGTCCCGGGGCAGGGGAGGGCGGGGGTCCCCAGGCAGGGGAGGGTGGGGGTCCCAGGGCAGGGTGGCGCGGAGGTCCCCAGACAGGGGGGCGCGGGGGTCCCCAGGCAGGGGGGCGCGGGGGTCCGGGGGCAGGGGAAGGTTGGGGGTCCCGGGGCAGGGGAGCGCGGGGGTCCCGGGGCAGGGGGGCACGGGGGTCCCGGGGCAGGGGGGCGCGGGGGTCCCGGGGCAGGTGGGCGCGGGGGTCCCGGGGCAGGGGGTGCGGGGGTCCCGGGTCAGGGGATGGTTGGGGGTCCCGGGGCAGGGGGCGCGGGGGTCCCGGGGCAGGGGAGGGCGGGGGTCCCTGGTAGGGGAGTGTGGGGGTCCCGTGGCAGGGGGTCGCGGGGGTCCCGGGGCGGGGGAGGGCGGGGGTCCCGCGGCAGGGGAGGGCGGGGGTCCCTGGTAGGGGAGTGTGGGGGTCCCGGGGCAGGGGGGCGCGGGGTTCCCGGGGCAGGGGGCGCGGGGGTCCCGCGGCAGTGGAGGGCCGGGTTCCCGGGGTAGGGGAGTGTGGGGGTCCCGGGGCAGGGGGGCGCGGGGTTCCCGGGGCAGGGGAGCCCTGGGGTCCCCAGCAGCTGGTGCTCACGATGCTGTTCTCTCCTGCCGTGCTCCATCTGAGCCGGACCCTGTGTGGCCCCAGGCCCCTGCTCCGCTGCCCAAGGGGCCTGGCCCGTGTCCTCCGGCAGGTCTGGGTGCGCTGCTCTGGCCGTGACCTGCAGCTCGACGGGACAGTGGCCAGTTCCCACGACTCAAGGTTCAACCAGTGAAAGCAGAGCAGCCCCGCTCAGGGCAGCACCCGTGGGGCGGGAGACCTCAGGACTGCCCAGCCGTGCGGAGCCTGAGCCCACAGGGCGGCCGGCACGAGGGGGGAGGCACCCGGGGCCCCTGCAGGGCAGGGGAGGCACCCGGGGCCCTGCAGGGCGGGGGAGGCACCCAGGGCCCCCATCACGTGACTGCGAGCACTGAGCCTCAGAGCAAGGGGAAGGGCCACTTTGGCCCAAAGACACCAGGCCTGCCTGTGGTTCCCCAACCCCCCACCTGGGGACTGACCGGCCACGCACCAGCCGTCTACTGACCCCCCGACGCACGCCCAGCCCAGGAGGGGCCGGGAGGGAGGGGCCGCGGGAGGGCTGGGTGGAGGCGCCTTGCCGGGCGGTGCTGGGAAGGCTCACCGGGCCAGTGCGCAGTGGGCGGCTCCTGGGCCCCTCCAGGCCCCGACCAACCAAGCAGGTCTGTCTGCCCGGGGTCTCGAGAGCCGGGAGACTGAGGCGAGTGCCCGGCGCCCACCCAGCCCGGCCGCCGCCGGCCTTCAAGCAGCGGCTACCCCCCGGCACAGCCATGCTGCCCTCTGCCGGCAAAGCAGCCCTGGACTCCCCCTCAAGGCCCCGGCGGGCGGGTGGAGGGGCAGCCGACCACGCGGAGCCCACGAGCCTCCGCGGCCACTCGGGGTCCGAGGGAAGTTGGGCCCAGTGGGCGGCACTGCCGGGCCCTGCCCGCGCCTGCAGCCCTGCCTGGGCTCGCCAGCCGGAGCAGACGCAGCGTTTCCGAGTGCGGCAGCACCTGGGCCAGGCATCAGGCCCGACTCCTGCCCCGCGGGCCGGCCTCACGGTCTCCCGGCCACGGCGCCCGGGGCCACTGCGGGGGCTGCCATCAGCAGGCAGAGACACCCGAGGCCTACTGTCACCCCAGCCAGGGGACCCTGCCCCTGCCTCCTCCGGCCCCCCAGAGGGCCCTCACCCTCGCTGGCTGGGACACGGTCACTCCCACACGGCAGCCAGGACCACCCACACTGAGCACCGAGAAAACATTGGTGGCCCCTGGGGCTGTCACCGCTCCACGCCCTGCCGTCACCTCGCACACTGCAGCCCAAGGAGGCTGCACACGGGAGGGACTCGGCAAGACTGTCCAGCCCACCTGCACCTGTCACGAGGCCCAGGAGCCCCAACTTCCAAGGAAGATTCCAGAACAATAGCAGGTGGGAGGGCTCATCCCTGAATAGATGGAGAGTAACTAACTGCCTCTCAGAGTCCACAGCCCGCCTGTCACCCCAGGCTCCCGGCACTGAGGCCTGCCCACACCTCCCTCCACCCCGAGGCAGGAGCCCGTCAGGCACGCAAACAGCGTCACACGTTCCCTCACATACACTCACACATGCACGCACACACTGACACGTGCTCACATGCATTCACGAGCCATAGCACGTTCACACACATGCATGCACACACTATCATGTATTCACACACATTCATGCACTATAACATACTCACATAAATGCACACACAGTTACGTGTTCACATTCATGCACCATCACACTTACACACAGGCATGCAGTCATGTGCTTATGCATTCATGCGCCATCACACATTCACATACACACATGCAGTCATGTATTCAGATTCACGCACCATCACACATACATGCACACAATCACATATTCACACATTCATGCACCATCACAAACATACATACACATACAACCATGTGTTCACACACACTCATGCACCATCACACACATACATAGACATACACTGTTGTGTATTCACACATTCATGTGCCATCACATGTCACTCACATGCATGCACAGTCATATATTCACACACATTCACACATTTTTATTACACACACATGTATACATACACCATCACGTGCTCACACACATTCATGCACCATCACATGCTCACACAGATGCATGCACACACCATCAGATATTTACATGCATTAATGCACCATCACACACTCACATACATGCATACAGTCACATGCTCACTCACACATGCATCACACATTCACTAACACACATGCATTCATTGTCACACGCTCACATGCTTACGTGGACACACACTTGCAGGTGTGTTCAAATGGACGCACAGTTGCACTCATGCTTGCTTGCTCACATGTACTCACTCACATGTACATGCTTACACACATGTCCACTTTTACACCTGTTTGTTCACATGTATACTCATGTCACACATACACACAAGTGCACTCACTTATTCACATGTACGCTTACACACTCACAAGTACACATACATTCTGACACGCTGGACTGTTCACATGTACACTCTCACACCTGTTCGCCCACACAGACCCATGTGCACACTCTGATGCTGTTGCTCACTATGTTTTCTTGCACACACTCACAGTTGCTCACACACGTCCACTCACATGTTCACTTACAGGCACGCTCACTCTCATGCACGCTGCATCTACGGGTTCACGTGCACACACACCCACACCACCCTGGCAGGCTCACACAACCCACTAAGCTGGGCTTCCTTGTTCTCATATACAAGGTGGACAGAAGAGGGTGGGGTTCCTGCCCCGAACCCAGAGCTTTCCTGACCCGAGCCCTGGCGCCTCGACGTGAGCGGCGGAGCAGCCCACGGAGGCAGCGGTCTCCCTCCAGAGCCCCCGCTCCCCAGCCAGTGCTCACCCTCTGACAGCACCATGCAAGGCTATTTCGGCTGTGGCTCGTGGACAGTCACCAAGTCTAATCACGTGGCGCAGCTTCTCTGCTGGTTTGTGTTCGACCAAACGCCGGTCAGATGTACGCAGAGCTGGAGACCCGGGACAGCGCTTCCCTAAAAGCCCACTCACGGGCCTGTCTCAGAGCCCCGGCCGTCAGCAGTCCACTCCCGCCCACATCACCAGATTCTGAATTAAAAAAAAAAAACCCGAAAGAAGATCTTTGGCCCATGTGCACTTTTAGCTCACAGGAACAATAAAAATGCTTCTTTCCCCAAAACAAGTTCTTTTTCAGAAGTTCCCACAGAAGCACCCCAGGTGCCCGCACGGCCCATCTCTCAGCTCAAGCCCCCTCCCCTTCGGACTCTGCAGTGTCCACTGTACCTCAGGCTGTGCCGGGGCAAGGGCAGGTGGGCAGGAGGGGGCAGACACGCCAGCAGGCGAAGCTCCAGGCGCCAGGGGCAGAGCAGAGAGCAGCCCCTCAGATCCCCGCGGGGGCATGGCCGGGGTCTCAGCAAGACCGTCACAGGTCTTCTCCATGCCGTGAGAATGAGGATGAAGGCAGCCTCAGGGGAGGGGCGGGGACTGGGCCCGGGCCGCCCTCCAGAGGGTCTGCGTCTCGGAAAGGCCTCTCGCCCGTCCCCTCTCGCCCCTGCCGGGGAGGGGGCTGTGTCGCCAGGTGGCAGCTGGTGAATCAGAGATCCGGGCATCAGGGCCAGCACTGCTGGGAGTGTCTGTCCTTGTCAACCGTCGCCGGGAAGTGCCGGGCACCCAGGAAAATGACTAATGTGTATCCTCTGTGTCCAGAGGCCCGGAGCACGCCGTGGCCCACCCCGACCGGCCAGCGGCTGCTCCTTCACAGACAGGTCGTGCCCTCAGAAACCAGCCACCGAGACGCCTGGCACTTGGGATTCTGCCTTCAGTCAGCATCACAATAGAAACTTTTGAAAAAAAGTCGCTTTCATGTCTCTTCCGGAGCTTGGCTCAGAGATCTCCCGGTTGTGGCGGAACCCACGCCCGCCGCGGGAGCCCGGGCAGCGGGGACAAAGGACCAGGATGATGATTGTTCCAACGGCTGCGACTCCACCAGCGACAACACCCAGCCGAAGCCCCTCCAGGGCCGGGCCAAGGCCAGGCTGGGCCTGAGGGTCCTGGGGAGGCTGCTGGGCCTGCGCCCGCTCACTCCGGCCTCTCCCTGCTGCTTCGGGGCGCTGCCCTGTCTCATCGCGGCACAAAGGCCAGGCTGGACGGCCTGGGGAGGGACACGCGCCGCAGGGGCCACACGTGCCCCTGGAAGCCGGAGGATGGGCGTGAAGGCCAGGGCAGTACCCGCTGCCCAGCACCCCCTGGGTCGTGGGCGGGCACGCCCAGGCAGGGGTCCCGTGCCAGGCTACGCTGCTCTCTCCTAGGCTGGTCTCACAGGCGGGACGAGCCCCTGACCACTGCCCGCTGCAAAATGACCCCGGGGGTGGGGGGTCATGTTCTGCACCGGACTGAGGGGCGGCACGAAGACCGACGACGCCTCCCGGGGCGGACAGCGGCAGGCGCCCCCAGGGCGCTCCCGGGCAGCTCGGACCGGGCCAGGCCCCCGCTGTGCCCGCCGCGACCCCAACCCCTTACCTGCAGCCGGCCCAGGTTGGCGCTCCTGCAGCGCGACCTCCGGCGCAGGTACACGGAGAAGAACCTGCGCACCGTGAACTTCCTCATGGCCGGCTCCATGGCCCCGCGCGCGGCCGGGGCGCCCGCAAGCCCGCAGGGTGCATGGCACGGGCTCGGGTGGGCGCGGGCGCCCGCGGGGCACAAAGGGCAGCGCGCCGGCCGCCGCCGCCCGCGCCCGCCTCCCGCCGCCGCCGCCGCCGAGGCCCGGCCGGCGGCCCCGCCCCCTCGCCGCTCCGCCAATCACCGAGCGCAGCCCCGCCCCGCGTTCGGCGCTGGCGCCAATCAGAGCCCGCCTCCCGGAGCGCCCGGCAGCCCCGCCCCGCCCCGCCCCACCCCGCCCCGCCCCTCCCGCGAGAACCTGTTCCCGGCGGCGGGCCCCGCCCCCGCCGCCACAGCCAGTCAGCGCCCGCCGCCCCCGGGGCCACGCCCACCCCCCCAAGCGCTGGCGCCTACTCCCGAGTCCGAGTACGCCTGGGGGCTCGGCCCCGCCCCCGCCCCGCCTCCAATCAGCGCCCGCAGCCACCCGCGGCGCCGCCCCCCCCCCACCCCGCCCCCGCCAATCAGCGCGCGCGGGGCGCATGCTCGGTGGGCCGCCGCGCTAGCGGCCGCGTTGCCGGGTGCTGGGCCGCGTGTGGCCTGCTCGGTGGCGGCGGGGCCTCCTGGTGGCTCCCCGCACGCAGGCGCTGCGGTGCCGAGCGAAACTTCCACTCTGCATTAGGCAGTCTCCCTAGAAACGGAACCCGACCCCTCTCCAGGTCCCTGCGGGTCCCAGGAGCCCCCCAGCGCGCACCGGGGGTGGAGAGCAAAGACACGCGACCCAGCCCGCCGCCTGCACCTGCGCACGCAGCCGCAAGCCCCGCGGGACTCCGGGCCGGGTGCTCTGCCCGCGGCCCAGCATTTGCCTGCCAGGGAATTTGCTTTCCCTCACTCCCCAGGCCGTGCAGGGCTGAGGGCGGGCTTGAGGTGGGCCGGACTCGCATTAGCACCGAGCCCTGGGGTGGGCAGACGGCAGCAAGCCAGGCGCTCGCCCCCACTCCCTGCAGCAAACGCCACCTCCACACTCCAGGAGGCTCGGCTGCTGGCAGAAGGGTTCCCCCGTGTAACCTACATAGAAACTGCAGGAAGCTCAGTTTCAAAAGTCTGTAGGGCTGGAAAGACTGCTCTACGGGCGGCACACTTGCTTTTATGTTTTTTCCTTTTCGGGTCACACCTGGCAATGCACAGGGGTTACTCCTGGCTCTGCACTCAGGAATCACCCCTGGCGGGCAGCACACTTGCTTTGCACGTGGGAGCTCTGGGTTCAACTCTAGTGCCAGCTACCAACCAGGAGCAGCCCATGAGCACTGGATATGCCCGTCGTGCGTGTGCACACACACACACAAACGCAACAGATGAAGCAGCAGTTTAAATCAAGTCCAAGTAATACTGACTAGAGGAGCAGTTAAATCTGTTGGTAAGGAAGACAGCAGGAGCAGGACATGGCATAGATATCAAGGGAGTGGGCCAAGAGAGGTGTGAGAGATAGAAGGGTATGGGGGAGCAGAGTAGAGAGACAGGAGGGGCAGGGGAGCGGGGCAGAGAGACAGGAGGGGCAGGGGAGAGGGGCAGAGAGACAGGAGGGGCAGGGGAGCGGGGCAGAGAGACAGGAGGGGCAGGGGAGCGGGGCAGAGAGACAGGAAGGGCAGGGAAGAGGGGTAGAGAGACAGGAGGGTGCAGGGGAGAGGGGCAGAGAGACAGGAGGGGCAGGGGAGTGGAGCAGAAAGACAGGAGGGGCAGGGGAGAGGGATAGAGAGGAGGGTGCAGGGGAGAGGGGTAGAGAGGAGGGTGCAGGGGAGAGGGGCAGAGAGACAGGAGGGGCAGGGGAGAGGGGCAGGGAGACAGGAAGGTGCAGGGGTGAGAGGGGCAGGGAGACAGGAGGGTTCAGGGGTGAGAGGGGCAAGGACCTGGCTTGCTCCTGAGTTTCCTGGTGTGAGCATGCCGCTAACCCTCAGCTCCGATGCCCTGCAGGGCTCGCCCCCCACCTCCACTAGAGGCAGAATTTGGTGACACTGGAGTGCGGGAGGGCCCTGCCCGCCCCCTGCGGCCGCTCCCATGCTCATGCAGTGAGGGGGGTCGGGGCATCAGGAGCCTGCAGGGGAGCCGGCGGAGAGCTTCCCTAGGTGTACTGGCCCAGAGTCCTGGGAGCGCCTCTGGCCTCTCTTCTCCGTCTGGGACACGGGACCCACGGTGCTCGTGGCACCTTGGACACTGGTCTCAGGCCTGCTGGACACGGGGACGGAGGGAAGGCCAGGGTGGGGCCCATGTGGCGTGGCCGGAAGGTCCCCCGCCACGGTGTCCCCAGCTCTGCGGTCACCGCTGCCGGTGCTCACGGGTCTTCCCTTCCTTCCTGGCCAGCGGGGGCAGCGGGCGTCCGGCGGCTCAGGAAGCCAGAGGGCCAGAGAGCAGCGGCTTCCGCTGACCACCGGCCCGGAGCATGGCGTGGCGTGGGCGCGGCTCAGCGGGAGCGTCTCCAACCCTGAGGGCCCTGCCCCGGGGCTCTGGACTCCAGCCCGCTGCCCAGGCTGAGCCAGGACTGATCTGCGCGTGGCCGGCCCACGGTCTGCACACAGAGGTGGGGGCAGGTGGGGCCGCAGGGGCTGCAGAGCTGCCTGCGTGCACGGGGTCGCTGAGGGAGCACTGTGGGTGGAGGCCCCGTCCCGTCTCTCGGCCCAGGTGGCTGAGTACTCCCAGGGGCACGGCTGAAGGCTTGCCTCACGCGGCCATGGCATGAGATGTGGGGACCACAGGATGGGGACACGGGGAGGAAGGGGGGCACCAGGTGGGAGGGCTGAGGCCCCTGACGCCCCCACAGGCCCCTTCAGCTCTGGGAGACGGTCAGGGCGGGCAGGGGCGGGGCCTGGGGCCCCCACACGCAGACCAGCTGGCCGACGTTTGTCCAGCCGCTTCCTCTTATTCTTCAGATGTGGTGGCGGGAGTTTCCCTGGGAATTTCCTGCTCACACACGCATACACACACGGTCACACGTGCACACACTCATGCCAGGACTCACAAGCATGCGTGTGTTTACATACATGCACACATGTATGCACAGCTATGAACACGTGCACCCACTCACAATAGACCCGCCATTATCCCCAGGCTGCGGGGGAGAAGCCAGGGGCTTCGGTGTAAACGTCTACACTGGGCGGCAGGAGGGTCCTGCCTGGTGGGCCACAGGAGCCCGGATGGTGTGGGTGTGGCCAGGGCGTGGCCGAGGGTGTGGCAGCCCGGGGTCCTGCAGCCAAGGGAGGGTGAGCAGGGCGGGGGCTAAGGGACTGGCAGCCAAGTGGACGCTACTCCTGATGGACTCACGAGGAACAGACACGGAAACTCAACAAGGCCCCGAAGAAGAGCCACAGCAGGCGTCTCTGGCCCTGCGGCTGTGTCTGACCCACAGAGGCACTGCACACCTAGGCTGTGTCTGACCCACAGAGGCACTGCACACCTAGGCTGCATCTGACTCACAGAGGCACTGCACACCTAGGCTGCGTCTGACCCACAGAGGCACTGCACACCTAGGCTGCGTCTGACCCACAGAGGCACCGCATACTAGGCTGCGTCTGACCCACAGAGGCACTGCATACTAGGCTGCGTCTGACCCACAGAGGCACTGCACACCTAGGCTGTGTCTGACCCACAGAGGCACTGCACACCTAGGCTGCGTCTGACTCACAGAGGCACTGCACACCTAGGCTGCGTCTGATCCACAGAGGCACTGCACACCTAGGCTGTGTCTGACCCACAGAGGCACTGTACACCTAGGCTGTGTCTGACCCACAGAGGCACTGCACACCTAGGCTGTGTCTGACCCACAGAGGCACTGTACACCTAGGCTGTGTCTGACCCACAGAGGCACTGCATACTAGGCTGTGTCTGACCCACAGAGGCACTGCATACTAGCTGTGTCTGACCCACAGAGGCACTGCATACTAGCTGTGTCTGACCCACAGAGGCACTGCACACCTAGGCTGTGTGTGACCCACAGAGGCACCGCATACTAGGCTGCGTCTGACCCACAGAGGAACTGCATACTAGGCTATGTCTGACCCAGAGAGGCACTGCACACCTAGGCTGTGTCTGACCCACAGAGGCACTGCATACTAGGCTGCGTCTGACCCACAGAGGCACTAGGAAGTGAAGGTGCTGGTTGCCATCCCCCGGGGGTGCTCAGACACCCTGTCCTGGATCTCAGCCAGATGCCACCCCCCATCTTCCTTGCCCAGAATGTCTTTCATGGTGGGAGTCCCTGGAAGCTGGCTTGGAATTCCCGCTCAGGGGCCCTCTCGGCCTTCTGGGCGACCCTCTAGCTGTTCCTGTCTCTGGGCTGGGCCTGAGCCCGGGCAGTCTGGGGCGGGTGAGAGCTCCTTCCGGAAGAAAGGTTGGTGCAGGCCCGACTTTGACAGGCACCATGGCTCCTCTCCCATCTGAAACTCGTGTCTGACTGTCCTACCAGCCGGAGACGCAGGCGGGTCACACAGCCGCACCCTCACCCAGCCCTGCACAAGTTCTTCCTAGCAGGACGGCCTCACAGGACCAGAGGGTGAGGGGACGCCCTCTCCGACTGCGGGCACCTGTGGTCACAGCTGTCACCCGCCCGGCCTCGGCGGCTGTCCCCCCACTGGGTGTGTGGTGAAGCCTGTGCCCCCAAGGGGCTCAGAGAGGGACGGGCTGGGGCTGTCCATGCCGACAACTGCATCCCATCGAGGGTGCGAGGATGACGCAGTGCCGCATCCCAGGTCCCCCTGCTGGCTGCCACGGGGGACACTCTGTCACTCACAGAAGGGAGACGCAGTACCACTTCTGGAAACATATCCCGAGGGCGCAAAAAAGCAGAGTCGAAATGACATCTGCACCTGCATGTTCACTGCAGCACTGTTCACAATAGCCAAAAACTGAAAACAACCCGAGTGCCCGAGAACAGACGACTGGTTAAACAAACTGTGGTACATCTACACAATGGAATACTATGAAGCTGTTAGGAGAGATGAAGTCATGAAATTTTCTTGTAAGTGGATGGTCATGAGAGCATCATGATAAGTGAAATGAGTCAGAAGGCGATGGACAGACATAGCAGGACTGCACTCATTTGCGGAGTATAGAATAACATCACATGAGGCTGACACCCAAGGACGTTAGAGAAGTGGGCCAAAAGATTGCTCCACAGTTGGAAGCCGCCTCATGAGCTGGGGGAGAAGGAAGCTGGGACAGAGAAGGGGTCACTGAGTCAGTGGTGGCGGAGGGATCAGTCGGGACGGGAGATGTGTGCTGAGAGTAGAGAAAGGACCTTACGTGAGAGCCTCTCAGTGTCTGCACTGCAAACCCTAACGCCCCAAGGTAGAGCAAGAGTGCGGGGAGGGGGGAATTGTCTGTGACAGAGGCAGAGGAGGGTGGGAGAGAGGGGTACTGGGGACACTGGGGGTGGGGAATGTGCGCTGGTGGGGGGGGGGGTGCTCGGTCACTGTATGACTGAAGCTCAAACATGAAAGCTTCAAAACTGTAGCTCACGGTGATTCAATAAAGAAAATTAATTAAAAAAAAAGAATATTTTCAGAAAGAAAAAAGAAAAAGAAAAAGAAGGGAGATTCCGGGGGCTGAAAGTCTCTGTCTGGAAGGGGACACAGGCCACTGCAGAGGCCGAGGGGAGCAGCCCCCTTGCGGCCCGCCAGCCTGTCCAGCCTTCCTCCCCTCCTCCTGCAGCACATGCACGCGCACACGCACACACGCACGCACGCACACACGCACGCATGCACACACGCACGCACACACACACGCACACGCACACGCACGCACACACACACGCATGCACGCACGAGGGGGCTGGACGAGCGCCTGTGGCACCTGGTGTGAGCCGCAGGGCAGGGGGAGGGGCAGCTCAGGGCCCCAAGGCCAGCCCAGACAGGGAGCCCGGCACTCAGAGCAGGCCCCACCTCCAGGCTGGCCTTGGCTGCATTTCCAAAGAAACAGCAAGTGTGCAGGAGGTGGGGCCCGGGGGCCGGGAAGGAAGTGGGGACCATGGACCAAAAGACTCAGAACCGAGAAGTGGGGTCCAGGGACCAGGAAGTGGGCTCACACCCCGAAGGCCCCCGTGGGAGCTGGCCAGCAACAACGCCCCAACACTTCTGGGGCAGGGGGACCCCATCTGGAGGCGGGGTGCATCCACTTGGCGTGCTGTCCGGGGGAGGGTGCCCCCTCGGCCCTCCCCAGGGGAAGGGCACGTCCCCGGGGAGCTGCAGGGGTGCAGGGAGCCAGGTGTGCTGAGGACGAGATCTAGGAGCGGCTCAGAGTTATTTCTGGGCCGAGCAGACTCCTACTTGGAAGATGTGGGACTCGAACCAGAAACAAGCGTCTCGGCTGCCGAAGCTGGTGTGTCTCCGGGCGCTCCGACACAGTGCTCAAGTGAGCCAGCCATGCCCAGCCTCCGCGCTGGCGCCCAGCGTCCCGAGCTCTGCTCCTTCCTGCCGTGCCTGGCTCATCCCGGGAGGGCCGGGGACAGAGCCGCCGGCACCTACCCGCCCCGCCCTCTGGCTCTGCGCAAGCCCTCGGCCTTCTCCTGCCCTCCTGGCCACCCCAGGCCCACGCCCAAGCAGCCGGTGGCCGTGTCCACGTTCCCTTTGATTTGACGACACCCAGCGTGCTGGGAGCTATGCCTGGCGCTGTCGGACCCTGGCACGGCTGGGCCTGGGGCAGAGACAGGGAACGGGGTTGCTGCAGAGAGGGACCGGGCCTCGCCTGAGGAGCCCTTTGGGGCTGATTTTATATCCGCAAAGAGAGGGGCAGGAGTGACAGCACAGCAGGTAGGGCGTTTGCCTTGTAGATTCCCAGCATCCCACATGGTCCCCCGAGCACCGCCAGGGGTGATTCCTGAGTGCAGAGTCAGGAGTGACCCCTGAGCATCGCCAGGTGTGACCCAAAAAGCAATAGATAAATAAATAAATAAACAAATCTGCAAAAAGATGCTCACTTCCCCCCACACACACACAGCCCCTCCGTCTCGCCGGACCCTCGGGCGGGGCCCTCTGCTTAGACACCGTCTGGGTCGTGGGAGCCTGCGTGGCTCGAGGAGAGGGACCCTGGGACCTACCCCAGCCCCCAGCCCGCAGCAGCAGCACAGTTCCCTCAGCAGAGCTGCAGACCTGCGCACCCTGACGCGTGTCCCCACTACAGCGCGTACAGGGACACAAACACCGGTACTCCCATCTAAACTGCACACCTTGACACGCACACGCAAACACAGGGCACACATGCGCACTCATGAAAGCACAGTGTACACATGCCTTCATGCACACATGTACAGCCATGCAATATACTGTCCACACATCCACAGTACTAGATGTGCTCATGTGCACATCCACATACTACATATGTATCATATGTACACATGGACACCCAAAGCACAGGAACACCTGTTAAAACATGGTACTTGTATGTACACACACGTGCACACATGAACACCCATATGAACAACATGGTTGCCAATGTACACACCATAGAAACAATATCACACACCTACTCACATAACAAGCACAGTGCACACATGTGTTTTCTCATGTGTGTTCACAGTGAGAATGTACAAAATGTACATATAATGTATAGACAGAAACAGTTTACCCACCTGCCCTTACCCAGACACACAGTCATACACAGTCATACACACAGAGACACAGTCATACACATAGAGACACAGTCATACATAGAGACACACAGTCATACACATAGTCACACAGACACACACAGTCACACAGTCGCATGTACAACCACACACATAATCATATACAGTCACACAGACACACATAATCATACACACCGTCACATACACAGTCACACAGATACACACAGATACGCACAGATGCACACAGACACACAGTCACACAGAGAGACACATATTGCCACACACAGATATACCAGTCACACAGTCATACAGTCACACAGTCATAAACAGACAGTATACACACAGTCACACACAGCCATACAGAGACACACAGCCACACAGCTCACACACATAAAACACACAGATACACAGTCGTATGTACTCACACACATCCACACAGTCAGACACATAGTCACACAGCCACAGCCACACACAGACACAGTCATCCACACAGTGATACAGAGAGTCACACACAGACACACACGGTCACACACGTCACACCAGGAGGAGAACCTGGGTGTCACCCAGAAGGGTCAGGAAGGCAGAGGTCACTGACGGGGTGACCACTGACCTGGTCACCACAGGGTCACTGATGGGCACCTGGGCACGAGCCCTGCACACCCGCCGCTGGTTCCCCGGTGAGACATGAGAGAGCGACACTGGGACACGCACAGCCAGAGCCCAGATGCCCCACAGCCTCCTGGGCCCCCACAGGCGGGATCCGGATGCCGGGGCCACATCCCGCACATGTGCATGTGTGCTCTGTGTCTGTGTGCATGTCGTGGGTACGTGCACATTTACATGGGTGCATAAGTCAGGAGTTAGAATTCACACATTTGTTAGAATTTACACACAATTGTTTGTATGTGCACATGTCATGCATGTGCACGTGTGTTATTTAGATTACATGTGCATGTACACACAGTTTTGTGTGCACATGGTGTGTGTGCACGGGTATTGTTTAGATGGGTGCATACATGTGTGCATGCATGCACTCTTAGTGTATGCACATGTCCTGTGCATGCACAAATGTGCTGGTTAGATGGGGCGCACATGTGTGTAAGTGCCCATGTGTGCACTGTTTGTGTGTGCATGTCACAGGTGTGTGTGTGCGTGCATTCGCACGCATGGGGCAGCTTCTCTCACAAAACTGATGGCCAGTCACAAAACACTAGCAGGTGCATGGTCCCTGGTTCTGGATGGCCCACACGGAAGGCCCAAGGGCAGGTGCAGGTGTGGGGGGAGCAGGCGGGGGGCTGCAGGGCCGGCACACAGGGGCTCAGATGCACCACGGGGGAGGGGGGCTGCTGGGGGAGCCCCTGGGGGCACGTGCCCGGGAGCCCTCGGGACTCCTCTGTTCCACCCTGCTGTGACCCACCCTCTGAAACAGCGACAGGTCCGGCGTGGGGCACGCCCACTTCCTGTTGAGCGTCTAAGACCCACCCCTGCTCCAGTCCTGGCCTCCAGGAACCGGGTCAGGACCCCCAGCTGGTGACCCCTTCACACAGCCTCGCCCTGTAGCCCGGCCAGGGCTGACTCCCAGGACCTTCGCTGCGGGCTCTGCCCAGCACAGTGTGTGTGCGGAGGATGGGGAGAGGAGCATGGCAAGGGGGAGGAGAGTCGTACAGAGAGAGGGGGGTGGGTGCAGGGGGAGGGAGGTGGGTGCAGGGGGAGGGGGGTGGGAGCACAGGGGAGGGTTGTGGGACACAGGGGAGGGGTGTGGGAGCACCAGGGAGGGGTGTGGGAGCACCAGAGAGGGGTAGGGAGCACCAGGGAGGGGTAGGGAGCACGGGGAGGGGGCGGGGAGCACAGTGGGTGGCGCCATGGAGGGGGATACAGGAAGGAGAGAACTCCGTGAGCACAGCCCCGGGAGCCCGCCCAGCGCGTCCTGCTCGTGTGAGGAGACGCGACAGCCCCTCGGTGCTCCCCGTGAGCGGCCCCTGCAGGGACGGAACGGAGCGGCAGCCCCCTGGGGTCCCTCCTGCAGGCCCCACGCGAGGCCGGGGAGGGGAGCCGGGCACGCGGGCGCGGGCACTTACGAGCAGGGCCGCGTAGGCCTTGGAGACGGCCCGACGGACCCGAGAGAGCATGTCTGGACGGGGGTCCCGTGGGGGCGGGTGCGAGGGTGCGCCGTGGCCTAGGTCCTCTGCCCGCAGCCCTGCTGGCTCCAGTCGCTGACCTCAGCCCCGCCGCGGGGTCACTCCTAATTTAGGGCTGCTAAGCCGCGCCCGGGGGCTGCCAGGAGGACACCTGCTCTGCTGCCTGCCAGCCTGCGCCCGCGGGCGCACCGAGGGGGGCCACGCAGGGGGGGGGCGGGGGGCGGGGCAGCCGCCAAGACAGAGTCCTGCCGGCGTCTACACCCCCGAGCCGCCCAGCTAGGCCGTAAGAACTGGGTCTTCCTCTGCGGCTCGGCCCCTGCCCACGCCCTGGGAGTCTGTCCTGCCTGGACTCAGCCCCGCCGAGGCCCCGCGAGCTGGGGGGGCATAGCAGCAGGCAAGGTCCCGCAGCCTGTGCCGCCCTGTGCACCCACGTGCAGAGGCAGGCCCCCTGGCCGGCCGGACACCGCGGGGAGAGCAGCATCCCCTCCGCCCCCATCCTGCCCAGGGCAGCGGTCCGCCACACACGAAGCCTCGTCCACACCCTCTCCCGCCCTCTGAAGGCTGGCCCAGGGTGGCAGGGCCTGATATGACCCCCTGTCCAGAGCAGCACCAGCCACGTGGGTGAAACCAGACAGGCGGCACCTGTACCATCCCCGGACGGAGGCCGGGCCTCGTGCCTCAGGCCCTTTGAGCGGGTTCCACGCTGACTGCTGGAGGTCTGTGCCCGTGGCCATGCCTGTGGTAGTGCCCATGGTCTGTATTGACACGCCAATACTCAATACAGGGGGGTGGCAGGAGGAAGTTGTTGGAAAGCAGCTCGAGCCCGGGGGTCCTACAGACCCAATCCCGCCAGTACTGCAAACCCCGACACCTGGCCCGTATTAGAGGCCTCCCTTCCTCCCGCCCCGACAAGTGGCAGTGTTGTAGACCCCCGACATGTGGCCGGTATTACAGACCCCCCAGACACAGAGTGGTATTACAGATCCCCCAATTCATGACTGGTAACACAGACACCCCCCGCGCCCACCCCCGACTCATGGCTGGTATTATAGACCCCTGACACGTGGCCAATATTACAGACCCCCAAACACACGTGGCCGGTATTACAGACCCCCGACATGTGACTCTCACCATCCCCATGAACCCATGAACCCAGGTGAGGACCCACTCCTGGGGACCAGCCACTGACCCGTCTGCACCCAGGGGGCTCCAGAAGACCCCTAGGATAGGACACTCATCCCCATTGCAGCTCACTATGGCCCAAACACCTGGGTCTGAAACGTGGACATCAAGGTCTGAGACCTGGACATCAGGGCCTGAGACAGGGACAACAGGGCCTGAGACAGGGACACCGGGGCCTGAGACCTGGACATCAGGGCCTGAGACAGGGACACCAGGGCCTGAGACAGGGACATCGGGGCCTGAGACAGGGACATCAGGGCCTGGGACAGGGACACCAGGGCCTGAGACAGGGACACCGGGGCCTGAGACAGGGACATCAGGGCCTGGGACGGGGACATCGGGGCCTGAGACAGGGACATCAGGGTCTGAGACAGGGACATCAGGGGCCTGAGACAGGGACATCAGGGTCTGAGACAGGGACATCAGGGCCTGGGACAGGGACATCGGGGCCTGAGACAGGGACATCGGGGCCTGGGACAGGGACATCAGGGCCTGGGACAGGGACATCGGGGCCTGAGACAGGGACATCAGGGCCTGGGACAGGGACACCGGGGCCTGAGACAGGGACATCGGGGCCTGGGACAGGGACATCAGGGCCTGAGACAGGGACATCAGGGCCTGAGACAGGGACATCAGATCTGAGACAGGGACATCGGGGCCTGAGACAGGGACATCAGGGTCTGAGATAGGGACATCGGGGCCTGGGACAGGGACATCGGGGTCTTAGACAGGGACATCGGGGCCTGGGACAGGGACATCGGGGCCTGAGACAGGGACATCGGGGCCTGAGACAGGGACATCGGGGCCTGGGACAGGGACACCGGGGCCTGGGACAGGGACATCGGGGTCTGAGACAGGGACACCGGGGCCTGAGACAGGGACATTGGGGCCTGAGACAGGGACATCGGGGCCTGGGACAGGGACATCAGGCCTGAGATGCTCCTGGGTCCAGCCAGTTGTGCCCAGATGTGCCACCAGCCCAGACCTTTCCTGACCTTTGTCCAGGGACGCTCAGTCCTCTCTGCAGCTGTGGCCTGGGCCAGTGACCAGACACCCAGACACACTGCAGGGATGGGGGAGAGGAATGGGGGTGGGATGGGGTGGGTAGGGGTGCGGGGGCAGAGCCCCGTGCCTGGCCTTGGGCACAGAGCGCCCTAAGTGGCCTGTGCCCCTGCAGACTCGGGCCTGGGTGCGACCCTCCTCTGCCCAAGCTGATTCGGGGCGGACACAGGCGCGGGGGAGGGGCTAGACTGCTGGGACCAGGTGTGCGGGTTGCCGGGCTCAGCTGGAGACAGGCAGGAGTGGGGGTGTGCCTCCTGACCCGCTGGGGCCCCCTCGCTGCCTCACCCAGGCCTGGGCAACCCCCTCCCGCCCGCTCTGCCCTGCAGCCTCTCCTCACCCCTCCTCCGTGCCCTGGAGCCCCTTGTGCCCTGCCGGCCACAGGGCCCCACATGGGCACACGCTGCCATCACCTGGGGCTGCTGCCCGTCCCCAGACGCTTCCAGAAGGGGGTGGCAGGGGCGAGGCCCTCACCTGCCCCCGGATGCTGCCGGAGCTGCAGGATGGCCAGGAAGGGCATTGCCCACGGCCAGCTTGCCACGCGCGGGGCCCAGAGCAGGACCCCAGGGCCGTGGTGGCCAGAGCTCCCGGGAGGACGAGGCTAGGGGGCCACACTGCAGGCCTGCGGCAGGCTGGGGCCCTGCACCCCACAGCAGCTGTGGCCGGGGCACAGGGAGGCCTTTCCAGGCCCATCTCTGCACCCGCACGCCCGCCCCATCAAGAGCAGGGGTGGGGCCGACAGCTGTAAGGGCAGGTTCCCGGTACCGCAGCAACAGTCAGGCTGCAGGTGGCTGTGTGAGCCCCCTCCCCACTCCCAACCGTGTGCTTTTCCCGGGCTGCGTGAGCCCCCTCCCCGCTCCCGGCCCTGTGGGCCTCCCGGCTGTGTGTGCCCCCTCCCCGCTCCCAACCGTGTGCTTTTCCCGGGCTGTGTGAGCCCCCTCCCCGCTCCCAACCGTGTGCTTTTCCCGGGCTGCGTGAGCCCCCTCCCCGCTCCCGGCCCTGTGGGCCTCCTGGCTGTGTGTGCCCCCACTCCCTGCTCCCTGGGGTGGGGGGTTTGACGGTCCTCACTCCAACACAAGGGCTGTGTGAGCCCCTCAGTCCCCAGCACGCACAGCCCCAGGCCGAGGGGAGGAGGGCCGCACTCCCCCTGCACACAGCAATGGAGAGGGGTGTCCGTCCTCCAGCACACGGGGGACGGCATGTCACTCGTCACTCCAGCTACGGGGGTGAGACCCTCGTTCCTCCAGCCCAGGAGGGGGTGAGACCCTCGTTCCTCCAGCACAGGAGGGCTGAGACCCTCGTTACTCCAGCACAGGAGGGGGTGAGACCCTCATTACTCCAGCACAGGAGAGGTGAGACCCTCATTACTCCAGCACAGGAGGGCTGAGACTCTCGTTACTCCAGCACAGGAGGGGGTGAGACCCTCGTTCCTCCAGCACAGGAGGGAGTGGGACCCTCATTCCTCCAGCACAGGAGGGGGTGAAACCCTCGTTCCTCCAGCCCAGGAGGGGGTGAGACCCTCGTTCCTCCAGCACAGGAGGGCTGAGACCCTCGTTACTCCAGCCCAGGAGGGGGTGAGACCCTCATTACTCCAGCACAGGAGAGGTGAGACCCTCATTACTCCAGCACAGGAGGGCTGAGACCCTCGTTACTCCAACACAGGAGGGGGTGAGACCCTCGTTCCTCCAGCACAGGAGGGAGTGGGACCCTCATTCCTCCAGCACAGGAGGGGGTGAGACCCTCGTTCCTCCAGCACAGGAAGGGGTGAGACCCTCGTTCCTCCAGCCCAGGAGGGGGTGAAACCCTCGTTACTCCAGCCCAGGAGGGGGTGAGACCCTCGTTACTCCAGCCCAGGAGGGGTAAGACCCTCGTTACTCCAGCACAGGAGGGCTGAGACCCTTGATACTCCAGCACAGGAGGGGGTGAGACCCTCGTTACTCCGGCACAGGAGGGGTGAGACCCTCATTACTCCAGCACAGGAGGGGTGAGACCCTCGTTTCTCCAGCACAGGAGGGGGTGAGACCCTCGTTCCTCCAGCACAGGAGGGGGTGGGACCCTCGTTCCTCCAGCACAGGAGGGGGTGAGACCCTTATTACTCCAGCACAGGAGGGGATGAGGCTCTCGTTCCTCCAGCACAGGAGGGCTGAGGCTCTCGTTACTCCGGCCCACCCTTGTTACTCCAGCATATGGTATGAACCCCGTACTCCAGTGCTTGTGCTGCGTGCCCGGGCTGCTGCGTGTCCTGGTCCCCCCACCCGCACCCCTCCCCTGCCCTCCCAGCCGCTCCCCTGTCTGCGTCCTGTGCAGCCTTGGCCCCACAGCGGGCAGCTCCCTCGGGGCCCCGGGATGTCTCCCGCCGCAGGGGTGTGCGTGCGGGCCCTTACCTGCTCGGTGTCGGGAGCGCCCAGTCCTGCCGGGTCGGGGGGGCCCCAGGCCTGCCGCACAGCTGGCCGGTCCTGGGCCATGGGCGGCCGCGCGCGCGCCCGAAGCTTGGCAACCGCGGCTGCGTGTGGCCTGGGAGGGCCCCGGGGGAGCACCGGGCACCCAGGGGCCCAGGCAGCCCCGGCTTTCAAAACACGCGCCTCGGGGGACGGGCGCAGGAGGAGCAGAGGGGAGTGCCGTCTGCGGGCGTGGACGGGTGGCCGGGAGGGGGCAGCGCAGGCCGTGGCCTCGGGACCAGGCAGTGAGCGGGGGCGGGCGGGGCCAAATCTGTGTCCACCCTCCCCACGCGGGGACGACGGCGGCAGCGAGCAGGGGACAGGCTGCAGGGTGCAGGTGTGTCCGCTCAGGGGAGCCGGAACTCTACCTTCGCCTGTCCCGTCTCCGCCGTGATGGCCGGTCCAGACTCCACAGAGTTCTGGGACACGAGGCCCTCCTGCAGCCACGGGCCCCTCCGCCCCTCTCCCCGGCGCCCCTGCCTGCCCGAGTGCTGCCCCGGGCTGAGCACTGCCGGCAGCTGGACCCTCGGAGTAACGCCCAATGCCTGGTCTCCTCGTCCGCCCAGCTGTCCCCCCGCCACGTGACTGTCCCCTCCATGGCCTCATGGCACAGCTGCAGCTACGGCTCGTGTCTGACCCAGCCCGGACACTCCTGAGACGCGTCACAACCCCAGGCTGGACACACGGGGCGCCAGGCTGGGCCCTACACGGACACTCACTGCAAACACGGGTACACACCAGACACATAGCTGGGCCCCTACACGGACACTCACTGCAAACACGGGTACACACCAGACACACAGCTAGGTCCCACACTGGACACTCACTGGACACTCACTGGACACACACCAGTACATACACTGGGCCCCACACTGGACACCACATTGGAGACCACCCAGGGACCCGCAGACGCCCCCTGGAGACACACCGAACCCCGCCCTGGACATCTCCCCGACATGCCCTCACACTAGAGCCCACGCTGCCCCCCGTGCTGGACACCCTCTGGACCCCACACTGGACCCCCTGGACACACGCCGCACTCGGCGCCGAGTCTGCCTGTGGGCTTTGGCGGCGCTGACCAAGGACGTGGCTGTCCAGTGTTGGCAGCTGCTGAGCCGCACTCACTCGGGCTCAGGTGCAGACGGGAAGCTCGTGTTCACCCTCTGGCCGAGGCAACAGCGTGGGAGTCTCTTGTCTCATCTATGTGCATGTGTGCATATGTGTGTAGGCATGACACATGTGTGTACATCTGTGCACATAAGCATACTGTGTGTACATGTGTGGGTGTGCATGTGTGATCACATGTGTGCCTGTGTTCACATGAGTGAGAGTGGGTGCGAGCACATGTGTGAGGGTGCACATAAGTCTGTGTGAACCTATGCATGTTGAGTGTATACTCAGGCAAGTACACGTATGGATAAGCATGGTGTGCATGTATACATGTGTACACATGAGTGAGAGCATTGTGGGAGCACAGGTATGGGAAAGTGTGAGCCTGTCTGCACACATGCGTGTGACTGTGAGTACAGGTGTGCACGTGTGTGCTGATTACACATGTGTGTGTGCGTGTGGCGATGTGAGGGGCGTGTCCAGTGAGGAATGAGAGTGGGGACAGGCCACGCAGGCTGGGGGCTGCTGTTCCCTGAGCGGGTGGAAGGCTAGAGGAAGTGTGTGAACTGGACCGGGCGGTTCTGCCTGTGGTCTCAGGGGCAGCATGAGGGGACAGTTCTGTGGAACCGCAGGGCGGGAGATGTTGGTCCTGTCCATCCCGGGCCCAGGGAGGGAGCTCGGCCCGGCCCCTGCCTTCCCGGCACCAACCTCTGTCCGGCTGGCCGGGGCCGCCCAGCACCTGCGGGGCTGCCCCTGCTCCCCAGGGGCCCCTGGACCTGGCGTCCAGCTCCTGAACGTGCGTCCACACCCTGGGGGCTCTGCTCTCCGGCCGCCCCGAGGGAACCGCCGGCTCCGCTGCTCTGGGCTGCAGGTGGACGTGGGTGGACACGTTGCCATGGCAACCGCAGCAGACCACCTCTCTCTCCTCTGAGGCCGGAGCATCCTGGTCCTGGCCCCCGCTGTGGACAGGGCGCCCCCACCCAGCTCTGCCCCCACACTCACGGGGCCTCTCGCCAGGAGAGGAGCTCGGGGTGGACGCTCTGGGGAGGTGCCGTGACCCACCAGCATCAGCAGGGCTTCCTCCTGGTCCTCGGCCAGCCACTCGCCCACCCGGGCTGCCCGGCCTCGCTCAGACACACACAGACACCCGCGCCACTGTCGCCGCGGGGGGAGACGGGCTCAGGCCGCTGCCCGGCCCCCAGCACGTCACTCTGCGGACCCCACGTCCCGTCTGAGGAGGAAATCGGCCTCTGGCAGAGGACGGCGGCCGGAGCGTCTCGGTACAGCCTCGAGAGGGGAGTCCCAAGCTCGAGGGACGGGGTGAGCGGGTCAGCCACGCCGGGAAAGCCTCCATGGGGCTCCCTCTGTCTCTGCGTCCCGTGAGCCGGGCCTGGACGCTGGCCGTGGCCCTGCCTGGAGCCGCGGTCGCTGCATCCTGTGCTCTGAGGCATCAGGACAGCCACCGCCCAGGCCCCAAGGCCGCTGGGCCACGCGTCTGCCCCTACCCCGCCCTTCACGCTCACAGCTGGCTGAGGGGTCAGAATCCCGCGTCCAGCAGGAAGGACCTGGCAGGGCCAACCCCAGGGAGCTGCTGCCCAGGCTGGCCCCGCAGGGGGGGCAGACCCACCCTGCACGGGCAGGTCCTGGTGTGTGCCTCAGTGTCCCCGCCAGTGCCCCCGAGTCAGACCCCCTCAGCCTGCCCAGCACCATGGTCCCAGGTCAGTGTCCACTCGGCAGCACCACACCTCTGGGCGAGGAGGCAGCCCACGCATGGACACCCGCCCCGCAACGGGCACCACGGCCAGGGTGGGCTCTGGACACCCGCCCCACAGCGGGCACCGTGGCCAGGGTGGGCTCTGGACACCCGCCCCGCAGCGGGCACCGTGGCCAGGGCCAGGCTCTGGACACCCGCCCCGCAGAGGGCACCACGGCCAGGGTGGGCTCTGGACACCCACCCTGCAGCGGGCACCACGCCAGGGTGGGCTCTGGACACCCGCCCCACAGCGGGCACCGTGGCCAGGGTGGGCTCTGGACACCCGCCCCGCAGCGGGCACCGTGGCCAGGGCCGGCTCTGGACACCCGCCCCGCAGAGGGCACCACGGCCAGGGTGGGCTCTGGACACCCGCCCCGCAGAGGGCACCACGGCCAGGGCTGGACCGCGGGGACCCTGAAGCAGACGGCCCCCGCCTGCATCTCCAGGGGGAAGTCCCGGCCGCCCGCTCTCCTCTTACCTCCTCCACTGCAGCTGGCTGGGCCTCGGGCAACTCCAGGTCACACTGAGCCTGTCGAGAGGAGGGAGAGGTTCCCACTTAGCCCCAGGCCTGGTCTCGGCAGGACTCACATCACTGTGCTCGGGGGACACTGCCCCCTCAGCTTGCCGTGTCCCACTGGTCAGCAGGGCACAAGCCAGGCCGGGGCCGGGCCGCTGCGAGTCCAGGGCCCCCAGCTCAGTGGCTGCTGGACCTGCTCAAGGGCAGTGTCGGGTCACCCCAGGGACGCCTGCACCCAGTGGGGCCCAGCAGGGACCCCGGGCCTCCCCCTTCTCCACTCACACGGTCCAGCGGGGCTGGGCTCAGCTCCGCCCACTCCTGTGCTCTCAGGACAGGGGCCAGGGTGAGCCGCGAGTGAGGACGCACTGGGCAGCTGCTGGACAGCTGCAGATCCTGGGATGCTAACCCTCCGGACTCAGACACAGGCACCCGCTCCCACCGCGTCTGCTGAGACCTGGGCTCTGGTCCCTGACCCCTCCTGGGGGACCCCGTCCCTCCTCCCCTGGGGCCCCCATCCCTCCTCTCCTGGGCCCCCGTCCCTCCTCCCTTGGGACCACATCCCTGCTCCCGTGGGCCCCCATCCCTACTCCCCTGGGACCCCATCCCTCCTCCCCTGAGTCCCCATCCCTCCTCCCCTGGGGCCCCGTCCCTCCTCCCCTGGGACCACATCCCTCCTCCCCTGGGCCCCAATCCCTCCTCCCCTGGGCCCCCCATCCCTCCTCCCCTGGGCCCCCATCCCTCCTCCCCTGAGTCCCCATCCCTCCTCCCCTGGGGCCCCGTCCCTCCTCCCCTGGGACCCCATCCCTCCTCCCCTGAGTCCCCATCCCTCCTCCCCTGGGGCCCCGTCCCTCCTCCCCTGGGACCACATCCCTCCTCCCCTGGGCCCCAATCCCTCCTCCCTCTGGCCCCCTGCCCTGGCGACACCCCCACAGCTGCCACTTCCCTGCCCAGGCGACCCCCGCTGCTCCCCTCTCCGGTGCCAGCGCAGCCTGTAGGGCGACCCCCCCCCCCAACACACACACTGGCTTCCCTGCTCAGGGCTTGGCCCCCAGCCTCTGTGGTGACCCCGGGGGGCTGTGAGTCTCCTGTCAGAGCAGGGGGTGCTCAGCGGCACAGATGGAGGCGCGTCTCCTGCCGCCGGGCCGGCCCCCGGGGTACAGCCTCCCCCCACCGCAGCCCTGAGCCCCCCCAGCCCTCAGTCCCCTGCCCTGAGCTCTGACGAGCCCAGGACAGACTCAGTTGCGATCCTCGAGGCTGCCACCAGGTGGCGCCCAGCCCCACACACCGAGGAGGCTCCTGCGGCTGGGGGGTCTCCTGCTCGGCCCGGGGTTGGGGATGGGGTCTCAGGACCAGGGACAGCGTCACAGCCTCCGCCCAGAAGCCCCTCTGTGCCTTCCTGTGGGGGCTGCGGCTCTGCTGCAGGCGAGTGGGCTTCTCGGGCTCAGGATGCAGATTCAGGCACCACCTCGTGTGCACACACACGGAACAGCACGAGGGCCGCACCTCCTCGAGCGCGCGCGCGCGCGCGCACACACACACACACACACACACACACACACACACACACACACACACACACGGGCCGGCAGGGCACGCCTCGGGAACTAGCCCCCAAAGCCCGGGGCTCGGGCAGCAGGGGCCAGAGCAGGACCCTCCAGCTCTTGCCGTTGTGGTGGGGGGGGCCAGGGGAGCACGGCTGGGATGGGTCGGGGTGCCCGTGACACCCACAGCTGGGCAGAGCAGACTGGGCGCCAGCACGCGCCCCTGGCAGCGAGACACACGTGCTGCACAGGTCCAGCCAAAGCCCGCCTGGCCTCCGACAGGGGGCAGTGCCCGCCGGGCCCCACGGCCGGGGTCCCACAGCCGGGGTCCCACGGCCGGGCCCCCCACCTGGGAGCCACCGCCTCAGAGCGGGGCCGCCAGCACCCGGCCTGAGACCCCCTTGCCGGGGCCGGCTGAGCCCCGCCCGCGTTCAGCCCGAATCCACGCATTCGGGGGCGGCCGGGCTGCAGCCGCTGCCAGGGGCTCCGCAGGGACGCAGAGACCACCGGGAGAGCCACGGCCGCGGGAGCGGGAGTCGGGCGGGAGAGCGGACGGGCGCCCTGGTGCAGCTCCTCTCCCGCACGCTAGGTCTCAGGGCTGGTGAGCCCGGTGGGTGCCCGCCGGGCAGGGTGGGAGAGAGCACCAGAGCCCGGAGCCCCCACCCGCCAGGCCGGCACACGAGCCCATCTCCCACAGGGGCGACCAAAGCACCCGCCTCCGAAGGGAAGAGAACCAAAAGGACCCCTGGTCCTCGGGCTCCTGAGGTGGACGGACGCGTGGACCAGGCGCTGCTGCTCAGGCCGGCCTCCAGGGGGCGGGAGAGAGGCGGGCGAGAGGCTGGCCGGGAGGGGCAGCCCTGAGGGGAGAGCCCAGGTGAGAGCATGTCCAGGAGGCCAGAGGGGTAGTGCAGGCTCGGGCTGGCCTGGCTGGGGCTGAGCCGGGTTGGGTGCTTGGCTCCGCCCATGACCCCCCACCCCGCCAGCCCGCCAGGAGTGACCCCTGAGCACAGAGCCAGGAGTCAGCCCTGAGCACTGACAGGTGTGCCACAAACACCAAACCACAACATAAAAGAATGTTTATATTAAAAAATTCAAATTCTTGGACCCAGAAATCTCCTGAAAAGTTTATTCAAAGATTTAAGGTCAGGTTCAAGTCCAAATGCAAATGTGCAAATGTTGTCTTTTTTTTTTTTTCTTTTTGGGTCACACCTGGCGATGCACAGGGGTTACTCCTGGCTCTGCACTCAGGAATTACTCCTGGCGGTGCTCAGGGGGCCATATGGGATGCTGGGAATCGAACCCGGGTCTGCCGCGTGCAAGGCAAACACCCTCCCCACTGTGCTATCGCTCTAGCCCCTCTTACTTTTTACAATGCTGAATAACTGATAATTTACATTTAGACCCTGCAACTGACGTTGGTACAGATAAATAATTGGGACTCTTCAAGGAGGCTCAAGAGTTGTCTGGAACTGTCACTGTCACTGTCATCCTGTTGTTCATCGATTGGCTCGAGCGGGCACCAGTAACGTCTCCATTGTGAGACTTGTTGTTACTGTTTTTGGCATATCAAACACGCCACGGGGAGCTTGCCAGGCTCTGCCATGCGGGCAAGGTACTCTAGGTAGCTCCGAGAGGGACGGAGGAATCGAACCTGGGTCAGCCGTGTGCAAGGCCAATGCCCTACCCGCTGTGCTATCGCTCCAGCCCGCCTGGAACTGTGCTGTCAAGAATGTCCAAGGAGGGGGGGCTCGATGGGACAGGGTGAGGCGCTTCCTCCAAAGCTCCATTCCTGGCACCCCATAGAGCCCCGAGTCTGTCAGGGGTGACCCCTGAGTCAGAGCCAGGAGCAAGCCCTGAGCACCTCCGGGTGTGGCCCCCAAACCACCCCACTTCCCCCCAAAAACACCCGTAAGGATTTGGGGGATTATAGTAAGAGAGCATGATGAAAATATGATTGAATGCTGCTCGATTCCACGTATTTGTTACCCATACGCAACGTCGGGCAAACACAGACTCTGGCTCTGTGAAAGACACGCACGGCCCGCCCGGGGTGGAGGGACACAGCCGTGCCCAGCCAGTGGCATGGGCAGCTAGGCACGCCCAACGGGGGACCGTATCCTGGCAGCGCCCGGGCAGGGATGAGCGACCGGGTGGGCAAGGGAGCCCCGGCACGGCGGGCGGATGGAGGGTTCCCGGCTGTGCAGGCCGGAGGCCTCGGCGGCCCGAGGGAGTCCTGGCCAGACTCCCGGGGCCCAGCAGGCAGCCAGCGTGGGTCCAAGGTCAGCTCTGCTTCCTGTCTTGGGCCAGGTCCTGTGCTCCCTGTCCCCAGGCAGCTGCCCCGGGTCTCCTGGCTGGGGGTGGGGGGGGACTGAGTTTCTCAGTGCCGGGAGGAGCCGCCCAGGGCACCCACTCCTGCGAGGGCTGGGGATCGGCCGTGGGACTCGGGAAGAGGGGGTGCCGCCAGGCCCACCCCCCTTCCTTCTGCACCCTCGGGTGTGTGCGCTGTGTGCCCCTGCCCTGCGGGCGGCTCCCAGCGCCTTCTCTGCGCTGGCGGGCTCTGCTCCCGGCAGGGCGTCTTGGGGACTGCACCCGGGTCTGCTCCCCGCCAGCTGCACCAGGACAAGGTGCCCGCCCCGAGCAGAGGATACTCCCCGGGGGCCGGGGACAACAGTCTGGGGCGTTTCCAAGAGAGTCGCAGGGAAGGGGCAGCCCCGGGGAGGGCTGTGGACGGGCCCGGCAGCCAGCTCCCCCCTGCTCGCTTGGCCTCCCCGGTGCCCCGAGGCCTAGAACAAAGGCTGGGGGGAGGGGGGCTCAGCACTGGGCCACCGCGTGTCAGCACTGCCGCATGCCCACGCGCCATGGACAGGTCACCTGCTCCCTGGCCCTGGGGCCTCGGGCCTCTCCCTCTCCCACGCGCCCGTGTCCATCTCACGGGGCGCAAGGCCCAATCTGCCGGCTGGGGAAGCTCCTCGGACACACGTGTCCGGGACATGCCGGGAAACAGGGTCCGGGTCACCGTGTGTCTGAAGCAAGTCACCTCTGGGTGGGAGGTTCCCAAGGGCCACCATGGGGCAGTGCGACCCCCAGGGGCCCTGTGGCTGGTGCTGAGACCCCGCCCCCATTTCCTGCCGGGGGCTTGGCCCAGAGCACTCGCCAGAGGAGCAGGCGGGCGTGTCTCGGGATGCAACGCAGAGATCACAGGAGCCTCTTGACAGCGGGGAGCAGAGGCGCAGAGCGTTCCTCCTGAATCGCCCATAACCGCTGCCGCAGCCAGAGGCGGATCCCGGCCCCTCCCCCCTCCCCGTGGCTGTTTTCTTAAGAGCCTTTGAAGCTGGAGACGGCCTCCGCCCGCGTGTGGTGGAGGAGCGGGAGGGCCGTGGGCGCGGCCGGCACAGCCGGGCCCAGGACAGTCTGCACAGTCGCAGGAGGAACCGCAGGGACGGGCCCGGCACGGGCTGAGGGCCGCGGGCGGCAGGGGCACAAGGAAGAGACAGAACTAACGGGGCCAGGGCTGAGCGACGGCACAGCGGGCAGGCCTGTTCGGTCCCCGGCATCCCCCAGATCCCCCGAGCACCGCCCCGAGTGATCCTGAGTGCAGAGCCAGGAGGAACCCCTGAGCATCGCTGGGTGGGACCCAAAAAGGAAAAATAAAAACAAACAAAACTAGAAACAAGAAACAAAACTGAAGGACGATGGTGGGGAAAAGACTGAGAAAGGCGTCAGGAGGGATGTGGACCCGTCTGCCCCCTGATTAGCCAGGGCACCGGGGCCACCTCACGTCGTCTCACGTCAGCTGACATCGGCTCTCTGGTGGTGAGGGGTCAGTCCGCAGGGTGGGGGCAAGGGGTCAGCCCTGCCAGCCCTCGGGGTGGGGACGAGGGGTCAGCCCTGCCCAGCCCTCGGGGTGGGGGCAAGGGGTCAGCCCTGCCCAGCCCTCGGGGTGGGGACGAGGGGTCAGCACTGCCAGTCCACAGGGTGGGGGTGAGGGGTCAGCCCTGCCCAGCCCTCGGGGTGGGGACGAGGGGTCAGCACTGCCAGCCCGCAGGGTGGGGGCGAGGGGTCAGCCCTGCCAGCCTGCAGGGTGGGGGTGAGGGGTCAGCCCTGCCCAGCCCTCAGGGTGGGGGCGAGGGGGCAGCCCTGCCCAGCCGGCAGCCTGCGTCCTGTGTCTAGTCTTGGCCTTCCCTGTGCGCCCATGGCTAGTGTCCAGTCAGACCCGAGGGCTCTAACGCTAGGAGACCGAGTCCAGGCCAGGCCCGCCCACGGCACGTCCACCCTCTGTCCCTCCCCAGGCCCCGCGGGTGCCCGTGAGGTCAGGACACTGGCTGGAGGGACGAGCGACTCGTTCAAGGCCCTGGGCGCGGCAGGAAGGTGCGGCCTGCCCCAGGCAGCAGGACGGTCAGCACCATGGACAGAAGAGCTGCCTCTTCCCGCGCACTCACTCCAGGGCGCCAGGTGCGTGCCCACCGTGGCCCACCTGCACAGCAGCCGCAGCTGCAGCGACACCTTCGCCTCAGGCCCCGCTGAGGCCCAGGACCCGGCCAAGCTCCGGGCCGAGAGGGGGCGGCCGTGAGGCAGAGGGTCTCCAGGTACCGTGAATCAGGCAGGACTTCCTGTAACGCCCACCTACCCACACGCTCGTCCCTTGGCCCCCGGCCCCAGGGGACCCTCTACGGGACCCTCGAGGCCACAGTGAACGTCTGTCCCCTCTGTCCCGGCCAAGGGCCACGCTGGAGCCGGCGGAGACGCTTGCCGCCCCCTTGTCCAGGAAAGGCCACACGGCCGTGGCTCAGGACCCCCCCTGCTGTCCCCGAGGGTGGGCGTGAGTGCCCGCCCTGGCCTCCGCCCCAAGCCACTGTCCGAGCCTTGGGGTCAGCCTCAGGGAGCTCCCTCCCCGGGCAACGGCGTCCCCGGACACTCTGTGTCCTGCAAAGGCCCCGTGGAGGCCCGGACACGGCGTCTCGGCTCATTCCAGCTGGACAGGGCTCGGCCCAGTGGGCGGGGGCAGCCGCCAGAGCCACGGTCAGTCCCCGCAGGCGTCTCAGCGCGGCCGCTGCTCCCTGCCGCTGTCCTCGGAGCCCGCAGTGCTGGCCACGCCTGTCGCAGGCTGGTGGGCACCGGAGCTCGGGGACGAGGGCTCCAGCGTCAGCCCTGGGCGCCCGGCAGTGGGCGGGGCTCCAGGGTGTGTCCCCGCTGCGTCCTTCTTCCTGACCGTGCCTCGAGCCGGTTCCTCTCTCGTGTAGGGTCCCTTCAGGGGTCCAAGGGTCGGGCCCGAGTCAGCGGTGCTGGCAGTGAGCCGGCGGGGGGGCGGGCAGTACTGCCACGCCCCCACCAGGCATGGCTCCGTCACTGCCACGAACATGAGCTGCTCCCCGGACAGGCCCCGGGGCTGATGTGCCCCAACAGGGAGCGGGAGCGGCTCTGGGAGGCGTGAGGGAGGGTCGTGTCCAGCAGCCACCGGGAAACTGCCCACAAGGACCCTGGCCACTCAGGCCAGTGCCCCCCCCTGTCGGGACAAGTCCTCTGTGTAGCCAGCACAGACTGGCCTCTCTGGGGACCCTGCAGAGAGCGTCCCCAGGGGCAGCACGTGACAGAGAGGCCACGGGGGCCTGTGGAGTAAAGCCAGTGACTGAGGACCCAGGCCTGCCCCCGCCTGGGCCCGCAGTGGACACCCCACCTGGACCCGCAGTGGACACCCCGCCCAGACCCACAGTGGACACCCCGCCCGGACCTAGGCGTGCCCCCGCCTGGACCCGCAGTGGACACCCCGCCCGGAGTGTGTTCTCCTCACAGACCTGCACCCCCCAGGCGCCCCCCAGCAGCACTGCCCACGGGGAGGCCACAGGAGCTCGGCCACGAGAGGAGCCCTGAACCCAACACGGAAACAACAATGGAAAATAATTGAGTGGCCTCACAGACATACAGACACACACGCACACAGCAGACTCCACACACACAGCAGACTACACACACACACAGCAGACTCTACACACACACACCAACCAGACTCCACACACACACCAGACTCCACACACACACCAGACTCCACACACACACACCAACCAGACTCCACACACACAGCAGACTCCACACACACACACCAGACTCCACACACACACACCAACCAGACTCCACACACACACCAGACTCCACACACACACCAACCAGACTCCACACACACACCAGACTCCACACACACACCAACCAGACTCCACACACACACCAGACTCCACACACACACCAACCAGACTCTACACACACACACCAGACTCCACACACACACCAGACTCCACACACACACCAGACTCCACATACACACACATCAGACTCCACACACACACACCAGACTCCACACACACACACACACACCAGACTCCACACAGATACACACTTCAGACTTCACATATCACAACATAAAGCAATCTCCACACCCCCATCTCATATCCTACACACATATACCACAATATACTCCCCATCCACAGACCACATACCACAGGTACCCAACATGCCCCTCACACGTGTGCACATCACATAATACCAAATGCACCCCCCCGACATAAGACACCACCACCCCCCGCGTCCCCCCACCGTACACATGGGCCCTTGACTTCGCCCGTTGGTGCATGCAGGAGCAGACGTGGCGGGCAGGAGGAGGGGGGCGGGGTGGGGGACGCAGTGACGGGCGGAAGGCCTCTCGGGCCAGGTGCTCAGACACACTCCTGCTTCAGGCTGGTCCTGGGGGAGGCCTTGGCACAGCGCCAGAAAGGGCAGCACGGACAGGGCAAGGGCAGCGGGAGTGGACACGGGGCCTGGGGTGGTCTGCAGGCAGGGCTATAGCCACGCGGTGTCCACCTGGGACAGACGACACAACCGCTGGGCCCCAGAGCCCAGGCGGGGTCAGAGCAAGGCCAGCCTCCAGAGACAAGCACAGCACACGCTCACACGCACACACGCATACATATGCACACTTGAGCATGCATACACGCACATATGCATTTGACCACACATGCATGCACACACACATGCATACACGTGCACACGCACACACTTAAGCATACACACGCACACACACGTGCACACTTGAGCACAGCCAGGGCTGCTGCTGGTCTTCCTGGCGCCCTGGGGAGGAACAGCCCTTCACAAACCCGCCCGCCCGGGGAAGCGTTCTAGCCCGAGACACAGCGGGGGTGGCAAATCGCTCTCCTGCTAGTCACTGTCCCTGGTTTGCCGTCACAGGAGGGGGGCGAAGGCTCGTGTGCCGTGTGTCCCAGCACGGTGCTCGCTTCACGGGAGCAGGAGGCGTGAGCAAAGCTCCCCCCCGCCCCTGTGGCCCCCTGGCTCTCGCCAGCGCTCGCCCGAATGCACGGCTCACTGCCCGGGGGCGGGAGCCGCTTCCCCGCTCACATGAGGGCAGTGCGGTCGCCGCCTGAGACAGCTCTCGCCAGCCTTGGCGGGAGCAGGGCTGCCCCAGCCCCTCACGGCACACCCTCCCCCAGGCCTGCGGGGCCTCCCGGGGCCGCCCTCCTCCCGCCCCCCCCGCCCCCGTTACGCCCCGAGAAGGGCCCCCCAGCATCCCCGCACACAAGCGTGGCGTGTTCGTCCGCAAACATGTCTGTTGAGTGACTGTCTCAGGTCAGCAGCGGCTGCCGGCTGGGGGTGGCCTTGGCTGACGGGCTCGGCCCCGCGCTGGTTTCCGTTTGCGTCTCCCCCTGTTCTCCCACATCCACCACAGGCAAACGTGCCCGGGCCTGGCTGTTTGGGTCAGTAACCGGAGACGAGCCCTTTGTCCGCGGAAACCCGATGTCCCCAGCTCTGGCCAGCCCGGAACTGTTTCCGGGAGGGCATCTCTGTGAGACCCAGCCTCTAAGGGGCAGACAGGTCCCTCTCACAGTGCTCGCTTGTTGCCCCACCCTCGGGCTCCCCCGACCAGGCTGCTCTGGGCTGTGAGAGCCTCGAACAGCTGCTGTGTTAAGGTCAAAGGTCAATTCAAGCGAGCCCTGAGGCCCGTCTTCCCTGGTCTCCAGGTCAGCAGGTGTTGCTCAGACACCTTTCTTGGACCCGTGACCGACCCCACGTGGCCGGGGCGCCCCCTGAAGCGGGTCTGTCCTAGCTGACGAGCCTCAGAGCTGCTTCGGGCCTGCGGCCGCTCCTGAGCCCACGACTGCCGCGGGGAGGAGGACGGAGCCAACAGGGGGGCTTGCCCCGGCCCACCGCAGCCCCCAGAGCACAGGAGAGGAGGAGGCGGCGAGAGGGGCCTGTTTCTCCCGGGGTCCAGCGGGCGGTGCTGACCGTGGCCCGCGGCCTCCAGCCCAGGGACACGCCGTCCACCGGGGGCAGGAGCGACGGCCGTTGCCAGAGAGGAAGACCCCGATCTGCCTCCCCGGCCAGGCACCCTCAGGGGTCTCTGCTGGGGCTGGGCGCCCGCCGGAGCACCCCCCGCCCTGGTGGTCACCGAGGACAGGCGTGTCTGCCCTGCCCAGCCCGGCCTGCCGCCTGCCATCCGCCATCCGCGTCTGTCCCAGCCCCCTGCCAGGGACAGCCCGAGAGGACGAGGCGCCCTGCAGCAGGCACGGCGGGGCCCCTGCTCCGTGCAGACCTGGGGCGGCCCCTCTGCTGGCCGTGGACAGCTGACCCTCAGCGCCCGCCCACCAGGTGTGCCGCAGCCTGCGGACCCTCTGCAGAGGCGGGTGAGACCCCGGACTAGGCGGCGAGCCCTGAGCTGGCTGCAGGGAGGCGGGTCCCCGCTCTGGGCCGGGCCGGGACCCCCAGAGAGGGACGGCAGGTCAGGAGCAGGGCGGGTGGGCAGACAGGAGGGAGACAGCGCAGCAGGGAGGCGCTTGACCTCCCGGGTGGACGACCCGGGTTTGATTCTGGCAGCCCATAGGGTCCCTGAGGCCACCTGTGCAGAGCCAGGAGTGAGCCCTGAGCACCGCTGGGCGGGGCCCACACAGACGGACAGACAGACAGACAGATAGAGAAGAGACAAGGGGCTCGGCAGCCCTGGCACGCAAAAGGCCAGCAGAGGCAGCCTGGGCCAGACCCCCCACGTCTGACACTCTGACTCAGACCCTGCCTGTCCCCAGACCCCGCACTGTCCCCACCTGTCCCCCCACTGTCCCCGCCTGTCCCCAGACCCCGCACTCACTGTCCCTGACTGTCCCCAGACCCCGCACTGTCCCCGCCTGTCCCCAGACCCTGCACTGTCCCCACCTGTCCCCAGACCCCCGCACTGTCCCCACCTGTCCCCCCACTGTCCCCGCCTGTCCCCCCCGTCCCCAGACCCCGCACTGTCCCCACCTGTCCCCAGACCCCTGCACTGTCCCCACCTGTCCCCCCACTGTCCCCGCCTGTCCCCAGACCCCACACTCTGTCCTTCGACCCCTGCGGCGCTACGTGGATCTTGTGTGCCTCCATGGCCACATGAAGGCGGGCCAGAGCACGGGTCACCAGGCCAGGCCCTTCACCTGCCGCTGATGCACCCGTAGCCCATGTCAGACCCGCGCCGGGAGACACTGCAGCACTGTCTGCAGAGCACGCAGACCCCTGCCATGTGACCCCAGCCCGCCCTGGGGTCTAAGACTCGGGGAGACTGAGGGCACCTCTCGGCTCCCCTCAGGACTCACAGCTGGCCCCCGCGAGGAGATGACAGGCTGCAGCGAGGGGCCAGTCAGGTGCTGGGGTCTCCCGCCCACAGCTGGCCGCAGGGCTCCAGGACGGACAGACAGGACAGAGGTACACGCTGAGAAGGGCCCGCTGGAGGACCCTGGCCTCTCCTGCCCTGTGACCCCTCTCCCACAGCACCCTGAGCCCCACCCCGAGCCCCCCTGAGGAGATGCATCGGTGCAGCACCCAGAGCTGAGGGGAGCAGAGGGCAGGTGGCACCAAGCCGCCCTCTCGGTGGCCACACCACAGCCTGGCCCAGGCCAGACTCTCCCTGCAGCCCTGGGGCCCTTCACCCACTGTACCCCTCACCTGGGCAGTAGGGCGAGGCCCCCGACTCTCCCCGCTCTGCCCAGGGCGGGGGTGGGGCTTGGGAAATAGCAGGCAGGGGCAGGGTGAACCCCGTCTGCTCAGAGCAGGACCCCTGAGAGCAGGTTGGGCGGGCTCCACCGAGCACCAGTGGGGCAGGAGGGGCCGGGGGAGAGGGTGCGATGACAGGGCCGTTCTGGGGACAGTGTGTGACTAACAAGGGAGTTCTGGGCACAGTGTGTGACTGTCTGACAGGGGAGTCTGGGGGACAGTGTGTGACTTGGGAGTCTGGGGGACAGTGTGTGACTGACAAGGGAGTCTGGGGGACAGTGTGTGACTGTCTGACAGGGGAGTCTAGGGGACAGTGTGTGACTGTCTGGCAGGGGAGTCTGGGGACAGTGTGTGACTGTCTGATAGGGGAGTCTGGGGGACAGTGTATGACAGTCTGACAGGATAGAGTCTGGGGGACAGTGTGTGACTGACAGGGGAGTCTGGGGACAGTGTGTGACTGTCTGACAGGGGAGTCTGGGGACAGTGTGTGACTGTCTGACAGAGGAGTTACAGGGGATGGTGTGTGCCCATCTGACACGATGTTCTGGGGACAGTGAGATCTGTCTGAGGAGGGGATTCCAGGTGTGTGGCAGCGTGAAAGTTTGAGAGGTGAGGCAGCACCTTAGTTCCCAGCCTCCACCCCCAACACCTTTGGCTATTTTAAGTCCTGAGAGTCACACAGCTCCAGCTTGAGGTTTGAGGTACAGCCCCCGTGTTGCCCCGTGCTAAGCCCCATTAGTCTCCAGGCCCTGCTGAGCCTCGGCGGCCTCTGACAGACCCTCCTTCCCGCGGGGCTGCCTGCGCCCCCGCCCTTCTCTGGCCCCCGTCCTGCCGGGGCCGCGGCCGGCTGAGCTGCCTCCTCAGGGAGGTGCTTCTGCCTCAGCACACAGGGCGCCAGATCCCTGCGCCTCCCTGTCTCCTAGTCAGCCACTGGCCACTCCACGGCTCTTCCGGGACTTAGGCCCAGGCTCAGTGCACCGGACACTCCCAGAGCCCCGTAGAGTCCCCAGGTACCCCAGAGTCCCTCAGTGTCCCCTAGGCCTCCCCAGAGACCCCCAGAGCCATCCCTACGAGCCCCCGTTCCATGGGGCTGAGCCCTGAGCCCTCCGCGGGCCAGCTGTGGGCGCCGCTGGCCAGAGAGAAGCCGGGACTTCCCAGGCTGCAGTGTCCCTTCCCCGCTCAGGGAGACAGTGAGGTGCCCGCAGGCTCAGGAGTCTGGGCTGCTTCCCACAGCCCCTGTGACCCTCCCCGTCTCCCCGGGGGCGCCGTTACCTCTTCCGGGGCATCCTCAGGCATGGGCTCCACGTCCACGCTCAGATCCTCCTCGGGAGTCTGGCAGGAGAGAGTAGGGTCAGTGCGGGGGCCACCCCCATGCAGCCCACCCACCCCGGCCCGGCACCCCTGGAGGCGCGAGTGTTGCTCTGGGGAGACCGAGACTCCAGTTGGCCGAGGACGGGTACACAGGGCCCGCAGGGCTGCCTCAGGCACCTTAGCCAAGCACAGACATCGGCCTCAGTTTCCCCCACCCTCAGCCGGGTCTAAGCGCTGCCCCCAGAGGGACGAGGACCACTGCACACCCACTGGCATTCCGGGACTTTGTCCCAGGCCACCAGAAGCAGTCACGGGCCACTGCTTCTAAGAGGCCTGCACTCGGCCAAGGCCGGAACTGACGGCCCGCTACTGCCTGTGCCAGGGTGCCCGCAGGCCTCTGCCACCCGGCTTCGCCCACAAGCTCCTGGGTGCGCTGCAGCTGGCCCCAGTGGCCCCATTTACGCGGGTGTGAGTTGACACCCCCTTGGAATATCCTGGGGCTTAAGGAGGTGGTCCAGTCCTCGACTGGGAAACACTGGCCTAGAGGGCCAGCGGGACGGGTATGGGAACACGGCACCACTGCTCCATGGAACTTACTAGAACGTCACACACACATATACATAAACACACGCACACGATTCCGTGGGGGCCTCATGTCCCCAGGCTTTTTAATTAGCATATTCTTCCTTGTCAACTCACCTCATTAATGGGGGCAAAGACACCACCCCGAGTTCCAGAGCAGACAACCAGATAACAAACCCGCTGACGCCCAGTGACCTGTGTCCTGCAGCCCCTTCAGCGTCTCGCCAGCTCCCGGAAAAGAGGGGGAGATGCTCGGGTCCGAGTCTCAGCAGAGGGCTCCCCCCAGCCCACCTTGCCCCTGTGACGCTGTGTACTGATTTCAGTTATTTGTTATCATCTGCTATATGATTGTATTGTTCAAAAAATATCATCCACATACTGCTGGACCAAGAAGAGCTAAAAGTTTGTAAGAGACAGACCCTAAAATTTCAGAGTAATCATCAGCGCTGGCTGTGTGAATCCCTCACAGATCCCGGGTGAGCCCCTCACAGACCCTGGTGAGCCCCTCACAGACCCTAAGTGAATCCCTCACAGACCCTGGGTGAATCCCTCACAGACTCTGGTGAGCCCCTCACAGACCCTAAGTGAATCCCTCACAGATCCCGGGTTAGCCCCTCACAGACCCTGGTGAGCCCCTCACAGACCCCAGGTGAGCCCCTCATGGACCCTGGTGAGCCCCTCATGGACCCTAAGTGAATCCCTCACAGACCCTGGGTGAATCCCTCATAGACCCCGGGTGAGCCCCTCACAAACCCTGGGTGAATCCTTCACAGACCCCGGGCGAATCCCTCACAGACCCCGGATGAGCCCTTCACAGACCCCGGGCGAATCCCTCACAGACCCTGGATGAGCCCTTCACAGACCCCGGGTGAGCCCCTCACAGACCCCTGGTGAGCCCCTCACAGACCCTGGGTGAATCCTTCACAGACCCCGGGTGAGCCCTTCACAGACCCCGGGTGAGCCCCTCACAGACCCCGGTTGAGCCCCTCACAGACCCCGGGTGAGCCCCTCACAGACCCCGGGTGAGCCCCTCACAGACTCTCGGTGAGTCCCTGCCAGACCCTGGGACCAATCCCTAGGGCACTGGGTGACTCCCTCACAGACCCTGAGGGTCACAGCTGCCTGTGCTGAGGGCCCTTCCCTGAGCTCTGGAACGGACAGTCGCTCCCATGAGATTTAGTGACCTGGAGTCCAGTCTTACCGGTGTACGCCTGTCAGTGACACCTTGTTTTAAACACTGTATCACTGTATCACTGTCATCCCGTTGCTCATCGATTTGCTCGAGCGGGCACCAATAACGTGTGAGCAGTCAAACTCGCAAGATTTTCATGGACACTTGGGAATGTAGTTTGGCGCCTTGAAATGTAACTGCAGCCTCAGTCTCTGAGTCCTCTGCGAAGGGGAAGGGGTCCCCTCCCCTGCCCATCTGGCTCAGCTCTGTCACCGTGGCCCTAATAGCATGTCTGGGGGGGGGGCGTCTGCTCAGGAGGACCCTGAGCCTGTCCTCTGCCCCGACAGGGGAATCAGCTGCAAAACTACAGGGGCCGGGATTTCCGACGGGACCTTGTGGGGACAGCGGGAGCTGTGGCTCTGCCCCAGGAGCCTGGGTCACTGCTCTGGGGCGGCAGCAGAGGCCCCGGGAGCACTGGGCTAACCCTGTTTCACGAGCGCCAACATCCTGAGAACCTTCCCGTGTGGGGCATGTGGCTGGCAGGCTGAGTGCTCATCCTGCAGTGCTCCCCGGCCCTAAACCAGAGAAGCGCCCTCGCGATGGACAGTGTTGCGCCATCTCGCCTCGCCTGAGGGTGAGGCAACACTCCAGAAGCCCGAGAGCCCCCGCCTGGGCCTCCCCTCTGAGCCCTGGGGCTGCCCCCTCCCCTGCGCCCCAACAAACGTTCAATTGTCAGGGGCCTCCGGGCACGTGGGGCCGAGAAGCACCCTCTGACCTCGCCGAGGGTCCAGGCCATCAGCCATTTTCTAAGAACCAAACGTCTCCTCAAAGAAGCAGACAGGCGTCAGGCGGGCGCCTGTCAGCGGCACTTGGGTGACGTCCTGTGAGGACGGAGCCGCTGTTGGCACAGGCCGGGCTGTCCCCGCACGCGTCCTGGAGTGAGCCGCCAGGGACGCTGTCTGTGCAGAGCCTCTGAGGCGGACGGCGTGGGCGCGAACTGGCGGGCCTGTGCCCGACCCCGGCACGCAGGGACGCCCCGACCCGCGCGGATCCTGCCCCGCCCGGCCCCCTGCGCCCCACGGCGACACGACCCCCCAGGCACTGTTTGCAGCCACTTGTTGAGGGCCCGGGGGAGGGGGTGCAAGCACTCTGGAGCCGTGAGCCGCGATCGCAGCAGCCCGGACACTCCCCGTCACTCCCGTCAGTCCCGGCACTCCCGGGCTCCTGGCACACACCCGCACACACCCGTGCCCCGGCCCACCCACCTCGATCTCCATGGGCTCCACCTCGATCTTCTTCCATAGCTCCAGCAGCTGCGCGATGGGCATCCTGCAAACTTTCCTCCCGCCCAAGCGGGCCGCAGGAGGGCAGCGCGCAGGGCGCACACGGCAGGGGCCGTCCTCAGGTGGGCACGCGCCGCGCTGCCCGCGGGAGCAGGACGCAGAGCTCCCTCCGCCGCAGCCTCCGCCGCCACGGCCCCTCCCCCCACTATTTTACCTTAATTGGCTCTAAACGACGGGGGTGAAAGTTGGGTCTGAGGGTGCTGCTGCCATAGCGACTGCATAGCAACCAAGGGCTGGAAGGAGGGGGGAGGAGGGCGGGCCCGCGCAGCCAGCCCCCTCCCTGCTCCCTCCTCCAGCGCACGCACCGCGCCTGCGCCCGTGCACACACACACACTCACACACACGCTCACGCACATAAACATGCACACACATACACACACGTGCGCACATGCACATACACATGTACACATCCACATGCACACACATACACACATACACCACACATGCACACACTCACATGCATACACATACACATGCATACACATACACATGCACACACATACACATACATATGAACACACATGTGCACACACATGCACATACACATGTGCACACACATATAAACACCCACACCCACACATATACACACATGCACACATATGCACACACTCCGCACACTCACATACACACACACCTTCCCCTTCCTTGCCCGCACCTTTCAGCTGCTGCGTCCGCACACACATGTCTGCATACACATACACATACATGCAAGCTCACACACATGCCCTCTTCCCTTCCTTGCTCAAGCCTTTCAGCTTCTGTGCCCACACACGCACATACACACACACACACACACACACACGCACACATACGTGCATGCGCACACACACACACTCACACGCCCCTCCCCTTTCTTGCCCGCAGTTTTTAGCTGCTGCACCTGCACACGCACACACACGCGCACACACATGCACACACGCGCACCCCCCCTGCCTTCATCTTCCAGCGCAGGAGCCCCAGGACGGGGCACCTGCCCACACAGCATTACGGGGCTTGCACCCAGGAGCTGCCTCGTCCCAGAGCCGAGCTGCAGGGCCTCCAAGTCCATCCCTGAGGCTGGGCAGGGCAGTGGTCACCCGGCATGGTGGCGGCAGGGACACCAGGAGAAGGGGAGACGCGGGCTGGCAGCCCCGGGCGCCCTCCGGCCCAGTGCTCTGCGCGTGCCCGCTCCTGGCGGGAGCTGCATGGGGGCATCTTCGCCTTCTCCTTCCGGTCTGGTCTCTGCAGTGCTCCTGGCCCCGAGCTCAGGGCCACTCCCAGGGCTGCCCGAGCAGCACGTGGCCGGGCCCGAGCCCAGCGTCCTGCCCGCAGGCCAAGCCCAGCCGCACCGCGGCCTCCTCTGGGTTCACGGCGACAGGGGCATTTGCCCTCCGGGGGCTGGGCAGGAAGTGGGGGACAGCACGGCCTCCTGGGGCTGTCCCCTTGGTCCCCCCCTGCCTCTCGAGACCCAGGCATGGACTGAGCACTCACACCCAGCCCAGCCTCCCCGCCTAGTGCTCCCTCTGGGGTCGGCTCACATCCGAGCTCTGGACAGCGGGTCCTCTCAGGGCCATCGGGAGTAGCGTGTGTATGTGTGTGAGCGTGTGTGTGCGTATGCGTGTGTGTGCGTGCGTGTGTGTGTGCGTGTGTGAGCGTGTGTGTGTGTGCGTGTGTGTGTGCGTGCGTGTGTGTGCGCGTGTGTGAGCGTGTGTGTACGTGTGTGTATGAGTGTGAGTGTGTGTGTGCGTGCGTGTGTGTGTGTGTACGTGTGTGTGCGTGTGTGTGCATGTATGAGTGTGAGTGTGTGTGCGTGTGTGTGTGTGTGTGTGCATGTGTGTGTGCGTGCAATTGGGGGGGTTCAGCCCAGACCCCGGTACCCACTCGGTCCCAACGGTCACTTGCTCCCTTCAGACTGTCAGACTCGCGCAGACCCACTCCGTGCAGCAGCTCGGGCTTTGCTCTCGGCCCGGGCAGCCCTCTGGCAGACGCCCCTCCCCTTGGATTCCTCCAGATGAATCAATTTCTCTCAACAAAATGATCCACTTCTAAAACACCACAAACAAACACAAATGAAGGTGAACGAGGTGCAGGTCCAGTGAGCACTGGACACCCAGCCCCGCCCGTGGGGGTCGTGGCCAGAAGCTGGGGTCCCCACCATGCGCCCAGGACCCCTCCCCGCAGCTCCACAGCCCCGAGCCCCCAAAACAGCCCAGAGGCCCACGCTGGTCTCCATTGGGGGAGGGGCACGAGGGGACCCCCAGGGCAGGGCCAGCCTGTGCCACGGTCACGACCCCTGGCCTGACCCCCGCCCTGTGACCCGGGACCCACCAAGGCAGTGCCCAGCCACCCAGGAGCTGGGGCCCCAGACAGAGGGGGGAGGGGGAGGGACAGGGCCCTGGGAAGCCAGATAAACCACAGGGACAGGAGAGTCCGTGTGACATGACCGTGTTCCGAAAGCGGGTGCCCCAGAAGCTGCGGGCCCTGGTGTGGGGTGTCCACGCTCGGCCAAGTCCATCTGGTCCTTCTCAGGCATCTGACCCACTTTACCTCGAGTGACGCGGCCTCTCCCGGCAGACACACGCCACCCAGCGGACGCCCGGCACGAGGCCGAGCCCTGTGCAAACCTGGGGCCCGTGTGCATCCGCCCTGGGCCTTCCGGGAGGGGGACGCGGACAGCGTCCACGCGCAGTGTCCTCAGCAGGCACGAGCCGAGGCAGGCGGGGTGTAGTGCTGCGTCGTCCGGGTGGCAAAGGGATGAGGAGAAGGTGCCAGTGGCCACAGCTGGCCCCAAGTGAGGAGTAGCCTGACCTCCCAGGACCTGTCCTCTGACCCCGGGGCATCACTGGTCTCCGTGCCCCGTTGCCCAGCTACTCCCAGAGCCTGCGCCTGAGCAGCCGTGTCGTGGGCAAAGGCCTGGGGGCACGTGGCTAAACCTGTTCAGAGGCCGGCCGGTTGTGGGACCCCAGCCCAAACCAGCACAGGGCGAGTCCAGGAAGAAGCCCCCTTCCAGCTGGCTGGAGGGGGCCCGGGCCCAGCTGCTGGACTGGCCAGCGGGGAGGCAGGGCTCGCCAGGCTACCCTTGGTGCTGGCCCTCGGGTCAGGCGCTGGCTCTGATGCACCGTCGCGGGCTGGGGTGACCCTAAGCCTGCTGTCGCACTGAGAGGGTGGGACGCGGCCGGGCGGGCCTGCCCCCCACTCTGACTCTGAGCACACATCCTGCCCGTGGGCGCCAAGCCCCTGCCCCGGGGCACGAATCTCTGGGTCGAGAAGGCGCCCTCGGGGCCATCCCCCTGGGAACTGATGGAGCAGGAGGTGGGTCTCTGCAGGGTGGGTCTAAGGAAGTGGCCAGCCCAGGAGCCTGAGTGCGAGACCCCACGGACACCCAAGCCTGCCCGTGACCCTGCAGGGACACCCCTAACCCTGCCTGTGACTCTGCACGGACACCCCTAACCCCGCCCATGACCCTGCTTGGACTCCCCTAACCCTGCCCGTGACCCTGCACGGACACCCCTAACCCTGCCCGTGACCCTGCACGGACACCCCTAACCCTGCCCATGACCCTGCTTGGACTCCCCTAACCCTGCCCGTGACCCTGCACGAACACCCCTAACCCTGCCCATGACCCTGCAGGGACACCCCAAGACCTGCTGCACATGGGGAAACCGAGGTATGCACAGTGCCTGCAGCATGTGGCCAGTGTGGCTGGCCGGGAGAGACACGGGGCCTCTCCTTAGCCCGGCCGCTCCCCTGGCCCCTCGGGGTGTCTGGCTCACGGGCACAGCGCTGCCCCTGCTCGGTCCCTCAGAGCTGCCGTCCAGGCTGACGGAGGCCTGACCGCCTGGCAGTGTGTGTCCTACCCTGAGCTGCCGGCACCTGCCGCGTCTCCGCTCCCAGCTCAGACGGTGCCGTAACACGGCACACACAGGCGATGATTTACTCGACTGCTAATTTCCAAACTTTTGAAAATAAACTCTGGACAGATGGTTCATTACCATGTAGTAGAAAACATCGAAGTCTTGCAGACTCATGAGTAATAAATACACATATAATGTTGAATTCCATGGTGTGGCTTAAACACTCCCACCTCCAAGTAGGGAGAAAGGTAAGTTTCTGTTTCTAAGAGCTTAGGAGAGAAGATTTAATTAACACGTTATTGTTCGTGGAGTTTAAATGTGTCCACTGGAAACTGTGTTATGATATGAATTAGAAGGGGCCGGAGCAATGGCACAGCGGGAAGGACGTTTGTTTTGCACGTGGCCGACCCGGGTTCAATTCCCCACACCCCATACGGCCCCCTGAGCACCACCAGGAGTAGTTCCTGAGTGCAGAGCCAGGAGGAGCCTCTGAGCATTGCCAAGTGTGGCCCCTAAAACCAAAACGAAACAAAAAGAATTATGGAGTGAAGGTCATGAACATTTATTGCCCAGTTTAGAGTATTGAGTACAGGCTTTAAGTTGTATGTAGACAGTTGATTCCTTTGTCTCTTTTTTTTAAATCTTTTGGGTGACACTTGGAGATGCTCAGGGGTTACTCCTGGCTCTGCACTCAGGAATTACTCCTGGCAGTGCTCGGGGACCCTATGGGATGCTGGGAATCAAACCCGGGTCGGCCGCGTGCAAGGCAAACGCCCTCCCCGCTGTGCTGTCTGTCGCTCCGGCCCCTAGTCCACTGTCATCTGTTCCACCCTTCTGCTTAGAAAGTGCCCCGAACTGACCAAGTACACATCCACCTGGAGTTTATTTTTGTTGTTATGTTGTTTTTTATGGTGTCTTATCATCCCTGGCTAATGGTACATTCCCTGGCAGCTCCTGCCCCCTCAGCCTGAGCCACCTGGACCTTCCTCGTGGGCCCCTGCTGCCCTGAGTGTACTTCCTGCACCGCCGTCTACATCCCTCACTCTGTGGGACTTTGTCCACTAGCCTCTGCTTTGGCCAGTGAGCCTGAAGGACAGTCTGGATCAGAAAAGCAGGTCTTCTTATTTCCATTTTATTTGCACTTTTCAGCTTAGTTTTAAATGGAGTCACAGAGCACAGTTCCGCTTTGACTACAGTCTCAATGTAACTGAATTTACAGGTATGCCCACGGAACTCAGCCACCCAACAGCTCACAGGAACCCCACAGAACTCGGCCTCCCTGACTGAACACAGTGTGCCCACAGAACTCGGCCTCCCTGACTGAACACAGTGTGCCCACAGAACTCGGCCTCCCGGACTAAACACACAGAGTGACTGGCTCACAGGAATCCCACAGAACTCGGCCTCCCTGACTGAACACACAGTGTGCCCACAGAACTCGGCCTCCCTGACTGAACACACAGAGTGACTGGCTCACAGGAATCCCACAGAACTCGGCCTCCCGGACTGAACACACAGTGTGCCCACGGAACCCGGCCTCCCTCTGCAGGAAGGCAGCTCCCTGTCTGGTTGGTGCTGCAGTAATCGCTCCTTCACACAATAGCTCACCTGTGCCATCATGAAAACAGGTCAAATAGAAATAGGTTTGAGCTTGAGAATCTTTTTCTTTTTCAAACACATGTTTGCAGTGTTTTGACAACCTGTTGCTGAAAGGGCTTCACCCCTGACCTTTGCCACCTCCCCGCACCTCCTCCCGGTGACCCGCCCCCCTCCCTGCCCCAGCCCTGCCTGCTTCCTCCCAAAGGCCAGTTCCTAGGCCCCTGACTTCCACTGCCTTCGGGTGTCTGTCCTTCCGGCACCGTGCCTCGCCCTCAGAGAACCCAGTCTGAGCCGCCCTCTCCTCGCCTGCCCCTCTCCGAGCGCCCCACTCCAGGGGCCCACGGAGGAGCAAGGCCACGGCGTGACCGTTCCTTACTGCTGCGCTGAGACTCTCACGACACATTAGCAGGGATAAAGCTCATCTTCCCTGCTAATTAGAAAAACTCCACATTAAAAGATACTTTGTGGCCAGCATAGCTAGAGGCATTAAGACGTGGGTGGCTGGTCACAGCCGGGTTTCCCCGAGCGCAGTGCCAACCTGAGCACAGGAAAGTGCCCCGAGGCTCGAGTGCGCCTCCGCGAATGGGCCGCAGAGACGAAACCGCAGCAGCAGGACGGAGCGAGCTCAGGGAGGGCGGGTGTCGGCGGGCCCCTGCCGTGCAAGGCCCGTCACACTGACGGGGGAAGCCCACCACGAGCCCCCCACCTGCCCTCCCGCGCTGACCCCATGTCCAGGTGCACCTGTACCTGCTCCCGGACACACCTGAGCCAGGGCCACGCTCAGACCCAGCAAGGCCCCGCGTCAGGCCGGGGACCGAGCCCCGCACCCCCCCAGGCTCAGAGGTCAGGGGAGCCCAGTCCAGACAAGCTCACACCACAGTCAACCCGGCACAGACCAGGACCGCTCAGGCCCACCCAGGGACAGCCCAGGACAGGCCCAGCACACGCCACGCAGAGGCCACACGCAGGCCCAGCTCACACACAGGAGCAGAGAACACGCCCAGGCACACTCGACACGCCCCACGCCCGCCTCGGGACACGGCACCCAGCCCACTGCCCTCCGGCAGTGTGTGGCCGGCCCGTCCCTGCCTGGGGCTTTGCACAGACCCTTCCCAGAGGGACTCTGGCCGCGCCCGCTGCAGCATCCCTGCCAGGCCCAGAGGCTGGCCACAGCCTTCTGTGCTCTGAGTGTCCTCCAGCCCAGCTGCTCCGGGCGCCCAGACTGGTGTCCTGCCCAAGGGACCCCGGGCAGAGCTGGCCCCGCGTCTAGCACCAGTGAGCGCGTCCGCCCGTTTGGGCCGGCCCAGGGTCTGAGGGGGTCAGGGCGGGGACACAGGCCTGTGGGGAGCAGGGGCACAGCTGCGGCCTTACTGGAGGCTGAGCTCCAACGTGAGCGCGGGGACAGGGCGACGGGCCGAGCCCCCACCCGGCCGGCCGTGGGTGGCACTGACCTCGGTGTCTCCGCGCCCCCCTCTCCCGGCTTCGCAGGCACTGCCAGGCAGCAGCCGGCTGCACTGATGAGCAATGCGCATGTGACCAGGCGGAGTAGCGCCATCCACGCCAGCCGGAAACAGCTATTTTTAAGGAAGAAACAGTCCGGCTGGGCGTCTTGCTGACGGAAGCGCCATCCAAGAGGCTACGGCATCAGCCACGAGGGAGAGGGGCAGCCGAGACTGGGTGGACACACAGAGATGAAACAGACACACGGACAGAGATGAGACAGACACACAGCTGGACGAATGCAAAGACAGAGGACAGACACACAGACAGGACAGACGCACAGACAGAGACAGGATAGACGCACAGACAGAGACAGGACAGATGCACAGACAGAGACATGCACAGAGACAGGACAGATGCACAGAGACAGGACAGACGCACAGACAGAGACATGCACAGAGACAGGACAGATGCACAGAGACAGGACAGACACACAGACAGAGAGGACGGATGCACAGACAGAGACAGAGACACAGACAGAGACAGATGCATAGACAGAGACAGATGCATAGACAGAGACAGAAGCACAGAGAGACAGGACAGACACACAGAGACAGGATGGATGCACAGACAGAGATAGACGCACAGACAGAGGGAGGGCGGACACAAGGACAAACAGGACAGATACATGGCAAAGACAGGCTGGACACCCAGACAGACAGACGGACGCCCGAGTGCCGGAGGAGATAAAGGACCACAGTCCACCCAAACAGTTCCAGGAGCCAGAGGACTCGGGCCCTGGGGAGGGGGGGCTGAGAGCAGGACCCGGAGCAGCCTGGCGGGGGGGGGTGCCCCACCTGGAGCTCCAAGTGCCACTCCCACTGTCTGCTCGGGGGCACGAGCCCGGCCCTGCCCTCGGCTGGCTCCGAGCCGCGAGGCCCCTGCTGCGTCCACCTGCCGGGCCTGTCGGCCTCCTGCCGTGCGGGGACACTCACTTCTCCGTTCTGGAAGGGCTCTGACCACCGCCAGGCTGGGGAACGAACCAGGGGTGCCTCGAACCCTGGCCTCCTCCTCGCTGTGCTGGCGTGACCCGCACCCTCAGCGGGTGTGTGGTCGAGAGGGTGGGAGGGGGAAGAAACAGCAGGTCACAGTGGAGCCCGCGGACGCGGCACCGAGCGTCCCTGCTGGGTCGCCCCCGAGACTTCTACCTCCCTGGAGAATGCCGGCCTCTGGGGCTGGAGCGTGCAACAGCGGGAGGGCACTTGCCTGCACTCGGCCACCCTGGGTCAACCCCCAGCAGCCCACATGGCCCCGAGCCCGCCGGGAGTCATTCCCGAGTGCGGAGCCAGGAGGAAGCCCTGAGCATCACCGGCTGTGGACCAAAAGCCAAAGTAAACGACATTTAAAAGCGCTGGCCTCACTGCCGGTGCAGAATGTTCCAGAAATGCTGTCCTTGCTGGCCGGGGGAGTGCACCGGTCACTTGTCCTTTCCCCGGGGGTGCACAAGCTCACTGCCCCGAGCCCCTGCCCTTCTTCCCCGGCCTCGTCCCCGCCACCTGCCTGCTCTCCCCGCCTCTGTGGACCCCACGGTCACGGGGCAGCACAAGGCTCCCTGCACTGGACGCGACTGGCCGAGCCCCAGCTCTTACCTCTGGCCGGGAGAACCCCCAGACTTTCCCCCAGAAGGACGGAGCCTGGTGGGGGCCTCGGGACCCCAGCCCGTGCCCCCCTGAGCCCCTCTCTCCCAGGACCCTTTGCTTGCAGACAGAGCAGGTCCCCCCGGCACCGACCAGGCCCGGGGTCCCCAGGCTCAGCATAGCCCCTCCCGGGGGGCTCCTGCAGCAGGGGCTCTGCCCACCTGCCCCTTGGCTGCACCCCGGGAGTAGGGGGCCGAGGGGGTCCTGGGGAGTTGGGGGGTCGAGGGGGTCCCGGGGAGTCAGGGGCTGAGGGGTCCCGGGGAGTTGGGGGCTGAGGGGGTCCCGGGGAGTTGGGGGGGGCTGAGGGGGTCCCGGGGAGTTGGGGGTCTGAGGGGTCCCCGGGGAGTCGGGGGTGAGGGGGTCCCGGGGAGTCGGGACCCACCTGCACCCACACATGCTTCTGCTCAGCTGCCGGCCAGGACAGCTCCTGGGATGGACAGGCTGGTGTCACGAGGGCGACACGCCCAGAGAAGGCTGGTCCTGCCTCGAGCAGCAAACCTGTCTGCTGGGCCGCCCACCCTCCCGCAGCCCGACAGCACTTCCTGCATGCTCACGCACGCACGCGCCCTACACGTGCTCTGGGGCGGGCCCGTCAGCACCAGCTCCCGCCGGCTCCAGCCAGCCCCACCCCGCGGGGACCGGCCGGGCCACCTGCTCTCGGCGAGTGTGCAGGGCCGGTGGCTGCTTCGGGTCCCGTCACGTGGCAGCCGTGGCCCTGCCCCTCCCGGGCACCTCTGCGCCCAGCCGGGTTTCCATGGAGGTGCCCCGGGTGCCCCAGCACACCGACCCTCGCTCCGGCTGCAGCTGCCCGGCCTGACCTCCTGCTTCTCGGGTCGGAGAGGTCTGGGCGCTGGAAACCATGGAGACGGGCAGGGCGGCCGAGTGTGGAGACAAAGAGGCGCGTGGAACGGGGGCTCGGGCCTCCTGGGGCCTCGGGCGCCTCAGCCGTGGGTGCTCCGGGCGGCTGCAGCAAAGGAGACTGTGTGCGTGCGTGCGTGCGTGTGTGTGTGTGTGTGTGTGTGTGTGTGTGTGTGTGTGTACGCTCGGGGACAGGGCGGGGTGGGGGCAGCTCCTCCTTACCCCAAATAGCCCAGTCCTGAGTCCGCCCAGCCCGGAGCCCACCCGGAGCCCACCCAGGCCTGGCCGTCTCCCGGTCAGTCTTGGGCCTCTCGACGGGAACTGAGTGTCCTCAGGACACACGGTGCCCCGGGGGTGATTCCTTCCCAGGTTGCTCCAGGACCCGGGTCTCACTCTCGCTCCGAAGTCAGGCCCCCGGCCCCACTCTGACCTCACCAGAAGGCTTGCTGTGTCCCCCGTGTCCCCCGCACCCAGCCCACCTCGGCCCACCCGGCTCTCGGCTCCTCCGTGTCCAGAGGGCCATTTTGGAAACCGCTATCCCGTCCTTCCTGCCAGAACCCGGGTGCCCAGTGCTCACGTCCCCGAGCCCAGCCCCTCTCCCTCCCTCTCTAAGCGGCAGGCCGGGGCCCTTGAGATGGACGCCCTCCTGGGCCAGCAGCCACGAACAGGAAGCGACAAGGACTGAACAGATGAACATGCAGCCGCGGCAAACAGGTGAAAAGGCCGAATCCTGTTGCTCTGGGCGGGCATGTGAGTGTGTGTCTGTGAGTGTGTATATGTGTGTGTATGAGTGTGTGTGCGTGTGCATGTGTGTATGCGTGTGTGCGTGCATGCAGGGTGCTGAGCCACATCCCGTGGTGCTCAGGGCTGCTCCTGGCTCAGTACCCGAGTGGCCCCTGGGTCAGAGCAGCCTCACGGACTCTCTCCGCTCCCGGAGGGAAGGGCGGGCTCCCGCCTCCCGCCTGATGTCCCGAGCACGGCAGGAACATGCCCAGTGCAGGCCCACGCGAGGCCCCAAGCACGCAACACAGCAGGGAAGGCGCACGGCTTTATTCCTCGCGAGACGCCCGAGCTGGCTGGCGAGGGGAGGGGCCGGGCCCAGGGGCCGAGGCGGGTCCGAGAACATCTGGACCCAGGAGCGGCCTCAGGGCCGGGCCTCCTCGGGTGGCGGGTAGAAGGCGGGCCCGTCCTCGCAGACCCGCAGGCCCCCGCCCTGGGTCCTGGGCCCCCGGGGCCCCTGGTGGTCGGAGCAGTTGCGCAGCTGCAGGTCCTTGGAGAAGCAGAGCTCGACCTGGCCCAGGGCCTGGACGTCCATGTCCTGCGGGAGGGAGGTCTCAGGCCAGCTGGACGACCCCGCACCTCCCGCTGTCCCCTACTGAGCATGTGGGCCCGGGAGTGGCAGAGAGGGGTGGCACACACTGCTGACGCCAGCAGTGGTGGCCCACGCACCATGGAGCCTGGGAGTCGTCCTGGACGGCACTGACCGCCCGCCCGTCCCTGCACCAGCAGGGGGGACCCGGGGGGACCCAACCCGCTCCTTCAGCAGACACGCACTGTGTGCACACACAGGCCCACGTGTGCTCACAAGGACATGCAGACACGAACACACATGTGCACACAGCCCCCTCCATGCAGAGACACACAGACACACACGTGCACAGAGCCCCCCCATGCAGAGACACACGTGCACACAGCCCCCCCATGCAGAGACACACACGTGCACACAGCCCCCCCCACGCAGAGACACACAGACACGCGCGCAAACACTGCACACATGCACACATGCACACAGGCCGACAGATGTGCTCCCGGGGCCCATACAGATACACAAACATGTGCAGAGTCCCCCCCACGCACTCACGAGGACACAACACAGCCACAGGTGCACAGCCCCATGTACACACGCACACATGTGCACCAAGGCACACACAGATACACACGCATGCTGTGACGGGCGCTGCAGGCAGATGGGCCTGACCTGGGTGGGCGGCAGACACTGCACCTTCGGGACGACTCTGTAGACACTGGCCAGCGCGTCCTTGATGTCTGCGACCTGGAACGGGGGGAGAGGCCTGAGCCCCCGCAGAGACGCACCGGCTGCTGCCATTCCCCCCACTGTCCCCCAGGGCCCCGCAGCAGGGCCACCGGGGCCGCCCTGGTGCCCGACTCCTCTGCCCGCCAACCTGTGCCTGCCTGGGGCTGGAGCAGAAGAGACAGAGGCCCGAGCCAGCTTGGGTCCGGCTCCCCCAGCTGTGTCCTGCTATTCCAGCAGCTTCTGCAGAGGGGCTGAGAGCCACCTGCGGTCACCACGGCCCCGCGCCTTCCCTGGGGTCACACTCGGGCCAGAGGCCACAAGAGCCCCACCCCTCGCTGGTCTGAGCGAAGGAGACGACTATGGTCTGCAGGAGGACAAGGGTGGCAGCAGCCTGGCCCCGTCCCCGCACGGGGACACTGAGCCCGGGAAGCGTGGCCGGCACAGCGGTCACCACGCCTCACCTCCTCCCAGGCTAGCCACACGCCACTGCACAGCCAGGACCCAGGAGGGCGAGTTCCCAGGACGGAACTTCTGCACCCACGAGCATCCGTGTGCCAAGTCCCCAGAGGGGGCGTCCTGAGCCCGGGTGCCACCCGCACACAGGCCCGCGCCGCACGTCCTGTCCTGGGCAGGCACCCGCCGACTCTGGCCACGCACTCAGCTCCGCTCACACCACCGGGACTGGCCAGCTGTGCGGTTCTCACCAGATGCTCTGAAAGAGGGTCCCAGGCTCACTGCAGGGCCTGTGGACTCTGGGCTCATACTGCACCAGGACATCCGAATCCTGAGTGCGAGCGAGACTGCACACGGCCCGACCAAGGGGCCGGACACTCTGGGCGTGAGACTGACCTGGTAGTAGTTGGTGGATGGCTTGATCCCCAACTTCTGCAGCACGCTGGGGTTCAATGCAAAGGACAGTTAGTGGAGATCAAGGCACCTTTAAAGGAAACTGCTTCTGGGCAAAGCGTCTGCCCCCGACCAGCCCTCAGCCACCCAGCGTCCAGCTGCCCCTGCCCACTGCCCACTCTGTGCTGCCGATTTGCCAAGCACCATGGGACCACACCCAGCCCTGGTGGTGCCCAGACGGAAACTGGGCCTCTGCTCAGCACCAAGTGCTCTCCCGTCCCGCCAACACGGGCACTCAGATCTGCCCACTCGGATCTTCTTGGAGCAGTCCCCGAAGTTGAGGGTCCAAACCAGCCCCGAGAGTCCTTTGGCTGGGCGAGCGCCTTGCGGTCACAGGGGAAGTTAACACGCGCCGTGCTCCCCGTGCTCCCGCCTGCCTGTGTGGGCTCGGCCCGGGGTGTGGGCAGGCTCTTCTGGCCTAGACCGCATCTGACGCGGCCATCAACAGACACGTTCGTTCCCGGCCGACAAGGGGCCTCCGGGGAGGGCTCTGCTGGCCTGACAGGGCCTGGTCTGGGAGCCTGGTACAAACCTGCTGCTCCGGGAACAGCAGAGGGGAAACAGCAGAGAGGAACAGCAGAGGGGAAGACGCCAAACCCCAGAATTTGGTCATGTGGGTTTGAAGCTGCAGGGTACTAGAGCGCAGTCGCTCGTGGACCATAAACCTAATTTCCTGTCTCCTTGCCTCTGCAGCTTGTACCGCGCAGTCTGGCAGGTGCGTCCCGGGCAGAGAACGAGGAAACAGGCAGAGGGAGAGCAGGGAGACCCCGGGGTCCGCCACGCTCTGCCTGAGGCCAGACGGTGGCCTGCAAGCGGCCAGAGGTGGCCATGCCAGGACCACCGCGCTGATTCCTTACTGGAGCTGATGGTCGTGACCACCATGGGGGTCACCCAGCCAAGCCAGAGAACAGTGCGGGCAGCTGGAGAGGTCACTGACTGTCCCCTCCTGGGGTGCTGGGGAGGATCTTTAACTGCTCACCAGGCAGCAGGGCCCTGCAAGCACCCACTGCAGGGGACCTGGAGGCCAGGCCCTAGGCCCGCAGAGCAGCAGCCTCGGCACAGGTGAGGCCCCGTGATCCTGCACCTATGTGTGTACACCCCGTGACTCTGCACCTGTGCATACAAGTGAGGCCCCGTGATTCTGCACCTGTGCATATAGGTGAGGCCCCGTGATTCTGCACCTACGTGTGTACACCCCGTGATCCTGCTCCTGTGTGTGTACACCCCATGATTCTGCACCTGTGCATATAGGTGAGGCCCTGTGATTCTGCACCTGTACATACAGGTGAGGCCCTGTGATTCTGCACCTGTGCATACAGGTGAGGCCCTGTGATTCTGCACCTGTACATACAGGTGAGGCCCTGTGATTCTGCACCTGTACATACAGGTGAGGCCCTGTGATTCTGCACCTGTGCATATAGGTGAGGCCTGTGATTCTGCACCTACATGTGTACACCCCGTGATTCTGCACCTACGTGTGTACACCCTGTGATTCTGCACCTGTGCATACAGGTGAGGCCCCGTGACTCTGTACCTACGTGTGTACACCCCGTGATTCTGCACCTGTGCGCACAGGTGAGGCCTCCTGTGCGCACAGGTGAGGCCTCCTGATTTGCACCTGTGTGTGTACATGTGAGGCCCTGTGATCCTGCACCTGTGCATTCGCATGAAGCAATGACTTGGCAGCCGTGTGTGTGGACGAGGGTCCCAGGTGGGCAGCTGAGCCTGCGTCACATAGCAGGGTGTGGGGACTGTCTCCGGAAAGGAGGCGAGTGGTTTTTGTCTCATTTGAAACCCTCGCTGGCTCCTGTTCTCCCTCCTTCCTGTCTTACCCGCCGGAGCCGGCCGAGGGGTCGGCCCAGCTCAGTGGGCCAGACAACAGGCTCTGCCTTCTTCGGGCCCCACCCACTAGGTCAGAACCCAAACAGTCCAGGGTCCTGCTTCCGGGCTCCCGGGCTCTGGGAGCCACTTCACACTGTGCCGGCCCTGCTCCCGAGGTGGGGCTGGGCTCACACCCCCAAGGCCTGCTCCCGGGCACAGTGCCCGCCCGGCTCTGGCTTCCCAGGCAGGGGTCTGCCACAGCGGCTGTACGGGCCCAGATGACAGAACGAGCCTCCCGCTGCCACCGTCACTCCTGCCCCAGAGAGCACAACCCCACCCACTGCACAGTGGCCAGCACCCCTGGGTGCTGCGAGCGGGTGAGTGGACCTGAGTCCAGGGAGCCCCGGGCCCAGCAGCCTGGGGCCTGAGCGTGGAGCTGTGTCTGGGCTGGGGAGGCAGCTTCCTCCTCAGTGCCGGTCTCGGATGCAGTGGCTGCAGCTGAGGCGGGAGGGGACAAGGGCGACAGGCCTGTCCCTGCCTGGGGGGGCGGGGATGGTGCCCGGTGGGCCGCCAGCCCGTGAGAAGGAGCTGGGGTCTCCCAACAGTGGTGACCAGTGACTGGCGGTCTGTCCCACACTGACAGACAGGGCCGGGGCTGGCGGGAGCAAAAGGCCCTGGACTGCCTTCCGGCGCCCCTGCACCCTCCCTCCTGCAGGCTCAGGGCTCAGCAGACCCCAGGCACGGATGGACCCGGCCAATGGCAGGAAGCACGGCTGCACGAGGCTCTCCCTCTGCTGACCACTGGCCAGAGTGAGCACCACCAGCAGGGAGCCTTGAGCAAGCTGGGCGGGGCCATCAGGGGCTTCCTCCTCCGTGCAGATGGACCGTCCACTGCCCTCCTTGCTTCCTTCTGCGAGGAGCGGACGGCCCCGCCTTGGACTGATAGCCACGCCCACTCAGCGGATGGCCCCGCCCCCGAGTGGATAACCCCGCCCCTGAGCGGATGGCCCCGCCCACCTGCAGGGTTGGGTCACGCCCACCTGTTGAGCGCCAGAGCCTTGTACAGCTCCAGGCTCTTGCCAAAGTACTTCTTCTCGGAATCCAGGATGTCCAGCTGTGCCGCGCAGGTCCCATGTTTCTCCCACTCGTGCTTCCTGGAAGGTTCCAGAGAGATCCAGTGAGGCAGGGGAGGGCTGGGCCCCGCCAGGGCGGGTCAGGCACTGTGGTTCCTGCAGGTGAGGCGAGGTGGACACGGAGCCCTAGCAGGGGTCTGCCATCCCTCCAGGGCACGGCCCGGGATGCAAGCAGGAGCAGGGCCCCTGGGGCCCCCGTGGCGGCAGGGAGGGGCAGAGCCCAGGACGCAGGCCACGATCCTGCCCACCCCCGTGTCTCCTGCAGTCACAGGGTCTCCCAGCTTCACGTGGTTCTCAGAACGCTGCAAGGTGCCCTCAGTGCTGGCAAAATGGGGAAACTGAGGCAAGGGCCTCTGGCCTGGGTTTCCCTCTGTCAGCAGTAGGCTGGGTGGGTGGGTGCTGGGGGCACGCCCAAGCCTGGGGCGTTGGTCTGGGGCCACCCCCACAGCCGTGCACGCTCTGCGGCCTTGTTTGCATGTCCGTCTCCTCACGGGAGCGAGGGCTGGGCCGCGTGTGCCCACCAGAGCAGCTCGCCCAGGACGGGGTCGGCAGGGCCTGCCACAGGCGTCCAAGGGGGCAGGGGTGGCACGGCCCCACTCCTCCGGGCCAGTTTCCCCGGGGTCTGAGACGCTCTCGGGCGGGCCATCGCTCCCCCCAGGTTCCTCCTGTGACACCGGGTACCGCCGGGCCGGGGCTCAGAGCGTTTGACCCGGTTCCCGGGACGGGCTGCAGCCAGGCCCTGAGGCCATGCGTCTCCCGACCGTCCTGCCTGCTCAGAGCCAGGCCTCGCACCCCGGCTGCAGGAGCCGTGAGCCACACCCGCCTCCCCTGAACTCTCCGGAACAGCTTTGGCCAAAGTCAGCTCTTCTCTGAAGGTCCCACGCAGAACAATGTCCCTCCTAACCCCTTTCGGACAGAGTGGGCTGTGGTCTCAGCGGGCGGCAGTGGCCACGTCCAGTGGCGTGGGCACAGCTGCAGAAGCGCAGTGAGCTCCAGGTCATGTGGCCCGGCCTGCAAGAGTGCCCCCCCTCCGCCCCATGAGACCCCTGCCCCGGCCCCAGAGGGCCCCCACAGCTTCCAGAAGTTTCCCTCCGGATCTGGAGACCCCGTTAGAGGGATCTTAACTCTCATGAGTGGCAGGAAAAACACCATCGAGTTCGCCGGTCCTCACGTTCTCTCAGAAGGCACCAACACTCAGGCTAAGAGCGCGTGCCGCCTCCCGGTTTCCCAGCCTCCCGGCCCAGGGCTGGACTCACCAGAAATGGCTGCTGTTTGGGGACGTGTGCGTCACGTCCGGCCAGTAGGTCTTCAGGTCTGGCAGAAGGTCCTGCGTGTGAAAGTTCACATAGCACCTTCCGCCCCCCCGGGAGGGAGGCCAGGGCCGGGGGGTGGGGGTGGGGGACGGCCACCGCATAGTCTGCCTACGTTTGGGGGCAGGGAGTCAAGTCAGCCGGTGGACAGCCCTGGAGGGCCCTGGGTGGGGCACGAGGCGGACGAGAGCCAGCCCCAAGGGCGTGAGGGCACGAGGGGGCACCCTCGAGCCGTGAGGCCTCCCGGGTGGGCAGTGGGCATGGACACAGGGACCCTGGCTCTCAAGGCCGAGGCTCTGGCTCGGGACAAGGCTGGACATGGCCAGGCTGCTCTGTCCAGCAGCGGCCTGTGGTCACCTCACTCCCACTTGGGCAGACAGGCTGGGACGTCCTCCAGTTCTGACTGGACCCAGACAAGAACTGGAGCCGGACTGTCCACTGACAGGGCACTCGGCCGGTGGCCAGGGCAGGAGCTCCGCAGGGGAGTGCCCAGCCACTCGGCTCGGCCGGCCCGTGCCCGCGCTGTGCTCTCAAACCTGGCTGCCCCTGCCTGGCTGCCCCTGCCCGCCTGCCCCACACGCCTCCCGAGTTCCCCAGCCACGCTCCCCCCCCCCCCCCCCCGGAAAGCGCCCTCTGTCTCAGGGGCCCTCCCAACCACGGGAGCCGGTCACTCTGCACTGCTCCCCTGGTACCTCTGCCCCTTCTGCTCCTGCCCAGACTGCGCGCCCCTTACCCGAGCCCTCCTGGCATGTGTGGGCATACGTGTGTGCAGACATGTGTCTGTCTGCACGCACGTACATGTCCATGTGCATACACATGTGCATGCATGTACATGGTTACACATGTGTGCAACGATTGCACGCATGTGCATGTGTACTGTGCATTTACGTGTGTGCTGGTGTAGAAATGTACATGTGTGCACATACGGGTGTGTGTACGTGTATGTGCGCGTCTATGTGTATGTGCAGGCCTGACTTTTCCCCCAGGTCCCAGCAGTGTGTGGGGACAGGAGAGGGAAGACGGTCCCTGAATTGGCACACAGGGCCCTTCTGACGCGCCCACGCCATCCAATGAAGGACTTGGGGTCCCTGGGGAGAAGAGCCAGGGGGGCTCCCACGGGGGTCCCAGAGCGGCCCAGGACCTTGATCTCGTCGTAGCGGAAGTGCCAGGAGCGGTTGCAGGCTTCAGCTTTGTCAGGCCTGGAAGGTCAAAGGGCAAGGGGTGGAGGCTTGGCCTTGGCGGCACCGTCCGGAGGCATCCACCGAGGTGTAGGGACAGGGAACGGCTCGACCCCACGGGAGCTGGGCCAGGGAGGGCCGTGAGGAGCCCTCAGGAGCACACAGGGGGCACCAGCCTATTCCCGGAGCCCCCGGGCTGCAGCGAGACCCTCCCAGGGCCACTGTGCTGAGATGCCCCTGCCCGGTGGTCAGTGGGGGCCAGCAGCTCGCGCCCTCCCCTAGCGGTGGGGCCAGAGATGGGGAAGCAGGAGATGCTGAGATGGGGAAGGGGACAGAGATGGGGAAGGGGGCAGAGATGGCGAAGCCGAAGATGCTGAGATGGGGAAGCCGGAGATGCTGAGATGGAGAAGCCGGAGATGCTGAGTGGGGAAGCGGGTGCAGCCAGGAGATGCCCAGGGTGGATGTGCTGAGCGCAGGGTCCCGGCGAGACTGTCAGCCCGAGCGGGGGACAGCCTGGGCTGCAGAGCTGTGCCAACACTCACCATAACCCGTGGATCGTCCAGTAGCCAGGGGGGTCCTGGCAGTCCTTCCTGGCCTCCTGCGGAGCAGACGGGAGGGCGCAGAGGTGAGTGCCCGCTTGTCTGTCCTGCACCCATGGTCCACGTCTGGCCTCCTCCCACCCCTAAACCCTCCAGGGTGACCTTCTATCTTTATTCCTGTCCTTCCAAGCCGCGGCAGCCCTTCTCTCTGGACACACAGCCCCGCCGCCGGGTCAGCACCGGGCCCAGGTGCCGCCGAGGACAGCAGAAGGTGGGACCGGGCCGAGCACCTGTGGCCCACCAGTCATGGGGCCCGGAGCCCCCGAGAGTGCTGGGGCCAGAGTCGGCCGAGCCTCCTGGGGCCTCAATCACCGGGCTAAGGGGTCTCCAGAAGACGGGCTAAGGGGTTTCCAGAAGACGGGCTAAGGGGCTTCCAGAAGACGGGCAGGGGGCACGCCAGTGGCCAGGCAGCAGACAGGCACCAGGGCACCTGGGGTGGTGCCGCTGTGGCTGGCACGGCGGGGGGCCGAGCAGAGGGGGCTGTTTCGTGGGGAGGGCGTGGGGCGGGGCTGTCCTGTCCGGCAGGTCACTCCCCAGTGCCCACCAGGGAAGGGTCCAGCCGGCCTCTGTCTCAGTCCACTCAGGGTGAGGGGACAAGAGGCAGCCTCAACGACGCCGGTCCCGAACAAGGAACAGAGGCCAGGCTCCTGCGCCCACTCACCCTCCCACCCACTGCAGCACCGGCCGGCAGCACCCTCGGGTGCAGAGTGACGGCTTATTCCCCAGGCCCCTCCCAGAACCCAAACAAAAGCTTCTCGAGGGACCCAGCCCCAGGGGCCTCCTTCCCGGAAGCAGGAGTCGTGGGCGGCCCAGCATGTGACCACTGGTCCGCACTGCCCTGGCCCAACTGGCCGAAGGCTGGACTCACCTTGCACACGGTCACCGGCCAGTGGTGCACCATGATCAGCTTCTTCCACTCGTGGGTGCCACTGTGGGGACAGCACCGGACTCAAGGCCACGGTCGCAGAGAGTGACCGCCACTCACGCGAGACAGGCCCCCGGAGGAAGGCCAGTGCTCAGAGGACACTGCACAGGCGCGCGATCCCTGCCTTGGGCCCCGCAGCTGAGCCTCCTTCAAGAGGGCGGCAGGGGAGGGTGGGGAGGGGGGTTACCCGGGATATCGGCGGTGGGGAATGTGCACTGCTCAGGGGTGGGTGCTTGATCTCTGCGAGACTGTAACCCAGACATGAAAGCTTGTAACTGTCTCACGGTGATTCAGTAAAATTAAAAATAAATAAATTAAAAAACAAAACAAGAGGGCGGCTCCCCCAGGTCCCGCCCAGGCTCCCCGAGGGCCACTGCGCCTGCTCCAGGGGCCCCTGAGACTCAGTCAGGAAGGTGGGGGAGGGGGACGCTGGGCCCTCCCGAGGCCTCGGGGCCTCCCAGCCTGCGGGAGCCAGGGCAGCCCACCAGGAGCCCTCGGGCGACCCTTGACTGGGGGGCCCAAAGCACAGTGTCGTGTCAGCCCTCCCAGGGCTCAGTCCTCCCAGCGCTCTCAGTCCTCCCAGTGCTCTCCATCTTCCCAGCGCTCTCCGTCCTCCCAGGGCTCTCCGTCCTCCCAGGACTGTCAGTCCTCCCAGTGCTCTCCGTCCTCCCAGTGCTCTCCGTCCTCCCAGGGCTCTCCGTCCTCCCAGCCCTGTCAGCCCTCCCAGGGCTCAGTCCTCCCAGGACTCTCCATCCTCCCAGGACTGTCAGTCCTCCCAGCGCTGTCATTCCTCCCAGGGCTCTCCGTCCTCCCAGCGCTGTCAGTTTTCCCAGCGCTCTCAGTCCTCCCAGTGCTCTCAGTCCTCCCAGTGCTCTCAGTCATCCCTGGGCTCAGTCCTCCCAGTGCTGTCCTCCCAGCGCTGTCAGTCCTCTCAGGGCTCTCCATCCTCCCAGTGCCGTGTCAGTCCTCCCAGCGTTGTGTCAGTCCTCCCAGAGTTCTCCGTCCTCCCAGAACTTCCCGTCCTCCCTGCCCCATGTCAGTGCCCCCAGGGCCGGCATGCCCGGGAGGGGAGAGCTGAGTCAGGGCAGGCCCGAAGGCCCGGGAAGGAGGAAGACACAGTGCAGCTTGGGCTGGGTGCTGCAGGGGGTGGGGTGGGGGGGTGGGGGGGCTTTCCGGGAGCACTCACTGGCGGGGAGGGGCTGGCAGGGGGAGGGGCTTCAGGGCCTGCTGGCTGCAGGGGAAGCCCAGCCCTAAGTGCCCTCGGGTGGGCGGGGGAACCAGGGGTCTCCCTGTGCCATGGCTCCCCGCTCTCCAGCCAGGCACGGGGGGCAGGAACAGTGCGGTCCCTGCTGTGACTATTCCAGGGGCCAGCACACGGGTGACCGGGGCACACGCAGATCTGGACCCCCGCTGGCACTCGACCAGCCAGGCAGGCGCCAGACAGACGTGCCGGGGTGGACTGTCCAGCACTCTCCGCGGACGATGGGGTGCTGCCCGCTGCCCCGCATGTGCCCAGGCACGGAGGACAGCGCCGCCCGCCGACAGACGAGGCACCGGGCAGGCCTGGAGCTGGGGTTTCCCGGCCTGGCCCCGGGATACTCCCAGGGCGCAGGAGAAAATCTCTCCAGTGGGGGCCGCGCAGTCGGACAGGACCCCAGAAGGAACCCAGGCGGGGCAGAGTCAGGACGGGGAGGCTGAGAAGTGCTGAGAGAGTGAGGACCCCCCCCCCCCCACACACACACACACAGCCTCTGGGCGGGGACCAGAAGGAACCCGTGACCTCACCGTAGCCTCCGGAGCAGCCGGGCCTGCGGCCCCCAGAGGCACTGGGCGGTTGCACAGGGCCGCCCTGCTGCGTGTCCCCCTCCCCAGGGGCCCCGGGCCCAGCTCCCCGCGGGGCGCACGTAGGGACCCGAACACAGACCCTGCGGGGGCCTCCGAGCCGCCGGCCCTGGGCGCACGGTCTCCCCAGGCACCCACCGCCCCACCCCAGGGGCACCCACCCGCTTCCGGACACTCACCGCCCACCTACCGCCCTCCCCGGCACCCACCTGCTCCACGCGACGTGCGCGCAGCCCAGGCAACCCAGCGCCAGGCACGCGGCGCCCAGCAGCACGCGCCGGGCCGCGGGGGCCTCCATGGTGGACACGGGAGGACACAGACCCTGCAGACCCTGCGGCAGGCACGCGCGGCCCAGGCCCCTGTCCACGCTCCGAACTCCCGACCCGCGTCCCTGCCCGCAGCCCGACCCGCGCGGGCGCCCAGCAGCCCGGCCCGCGCGTTTCCGCCCGGGGTGCCCGGCCCCGGACATGCCCGCGCGGAGCCGCCCCCAGCGCCCCGGGGGACACGCCCCGGGAGGGACACGCCCCCGGAGGGACGCGCCCCGGGCCAGGTGGGACACGCCTCTAGGTGGAACATGGGGGGGGGGGCACGCCCCGGGAGGGCAAGGCCCGGAGGGACACGCCTCTGGGTGGGACACGGCTCGGAGGGGGGGGGGGGGAGAACAAGGCCCGGGCGGGACACGCCCCTTGGTGGACACGCCCCCGGGAGGGTCCGCCCCTGGTCCAGGCGCGACCCAGCGTCCTGCAGGCAGGGTCTCACAGGAGCCCGTTACCGCGTTACCGCGTCCACCAGCGTGTCCACTGCACGAGGCCTCCGTCGCGTCCTCCTGCGCCCCCTGGGTCGGCAGACCCCTCAGGGAGGCCCTTGTTCCTGCACCTGCGCCCGGAGGGCGGGGCCGCTGCTGGCCCAGGGCAGTCCAGGACAGCTAATGGCCTGTCCGGTCCGAACGCAGGCAGCAGTGGGCACGCAGCCCTGCTGGGCCAGTTCCCCCGGCCCGGGTGACTGCGCGGTCCCCACTCCCCGCTGCTGGGCGCCCAGACCTGAGCCCAAAGCGGGCAGGGGGCAGGAAGAGCCTTAGGCCCGCGAGGGGAGAGGGTCTCCAGTGCCCAGCTTGTCTGTGGGTGGGGCGGGGGGCAAAGGCAGTTCCTGCAGAGGGAGGAAGCCTGGCTGGAGCCTCTCCCGGCCGGCGGGGGCAGACTCAGACTGTCCAGGCCCACCAGGAGAGGCCCCAAACTCCCCCCACATCCAGTTGCTTCCTGTCTGGCCCTGGCCCGGCAGGAAGGTGCTCTCCATCCTCCCAGACCCTTCGTCTCTCCTCTGTCCTCCCTTACTCTGGGTCCAGGCTGACCCCCTCCATTGCGCTGCCTGGCCCCAGACCCCAGACAAGCACCGTCACCTCACATGATGTCCTCCAGCTCGGGTCACGTGATGTCCTCCAGTCCGGGTCACGTGAGCTGCACGAACTCGCTCCTTGTGTGAGGCCTGCATGCCTTCAGGGCCGCCTAGGCTCAGAGCATTTGTCTGGCACGTGCCACCCTCCATCCCGGTCCCTCTGGGCCACTTGCCTGCAGCAGCGAGTCGGGTCACTGCTTCCAGCTGCCCAAAGAGGCAGGCGCCACCTGCACCCCTCTGACCAATGGGGCCCCTCCAGGCCCCCCCAGCCTGCCCCTGTGCTGCTGTCCTCTGCAGGTGACTGTTGGCTGAGCTGGCCCTACACGGACCCCGATGACAGAAACCACTGAGTCCACCCCAGTCCTCCAGCGGGCAGAGCCGGGCTTCCGCAGTCAGTGAGGGCAGCAACCCCGGGACCAGGCCTGAAGGGCCCTGAGAGGTGAAAATGGCAGGTCAGGGGCCAGGCAGAGGCCCAAAGGCCTGGACTGCAGGAACCTTGGCGTCCAGCCTGCAGTGCCCAGGGCACGGTTGTAGGTGGCCCAGAAACAAAACCAGACAAGGGAACGTGTCCAGCTGTGAGCATGCCTTTGAAATGTAGTGAGGCGTGGCCTCTGGACCCCCACTCGGGCCTCGACGCCCCCCAGGCCCTGGAGGAAGCCAGAAAGTTTAGCTCTGAGTAGGGCACCCTCGGGGGCTGGCCCCAGCCCACGCCCCAGCCGCCAGCAAGGACAGCTGCAGGCCTATTCGGCATTTGTCCTGGGCGGCTGGGTCTGGGGGCGCTGGGTCTTCTCAGACTCCGGGGGTGGGGGGCTGTGAGGAGTCGGGTGGGGTTTCAACCTTTGCTGCGGTCCAGGGTCCCAGACTGGTCAAACACAACCCTGCCCGCTTTCCTCAGGGCTGCACCCTCTGCCAGCTTCCTCCTCCGAGTCTGCTGCTCCCACCGGCCCCCCATGGGAAGTGCCCTGACAGGAAGCTTAGGGGGGCACCGCCACCCCCCACACTTCCCTTCAAGACCCACACCCCACACCCCGCTCTGTACTCTGGGTTTGGGTTGTGGTGTTTTTCCAGGGTTTTTTGTCTTTGTTGTTTGTTTTTGGGTCTGGGGGTCAGCCCCAGCGGTACTCAGAGCTTACTCCTGGCTCTGTGCTCAGGGGTCACTCGAGGTCCCTGTGGGGTGTTGGGGATCAAACCAGGACTGGCCACATGGAAGGCAAATGCCCTAAGCCCTGTGCTGTCTCTGCGCCCATCGTTCTTTCATTTGTTGTTTCATGTTTGTTTGGGGGCCACCTGGTGGTATAGAGGCTGCTCCTGGCTCAGTGCTCAGGAGGCCATGAGGTGCCAGGCCTCCTGCGTGCACAGCCTGTACGGCAGAGGTTTTCAGTGGTCAAGCTCTCTCTCCGGCCCCAGCATTTCGTTCTTACGGAGCCTCCAGCTGACCGCAGGCTTCCCGCTGCCCACTGCCCTGGACGCTGTCTGTGGTGCTCTGCATTTCCCGGGCAGTGTGAGCCCCAGAGCTGAGAGGGAGGCAGGGGGCAGTCAGGACGAGGCTGAGGCCAGGTCCGCCAAAGGCCAGCCAACCGGCCAGGGACGACAGCCAAGGAGGAGCCCAGAGGGTTTGGCTCCACACGACGCCAAAGGAAGCAACTGGGAGCCCCAAGAGCGGATGGCAGGTGGGACACAGGCCCAGAGCGGCCGCGCCATCTCTGCCCCGCGCTGGCCAGGACAGACAGACCCAGACGGCAGCCCTGAGCAGGGCCCGCCAGCACTGAGCCGTGAGGTCTGTGCCGTGGAACCCGGGCTGCCGGAACAGGGGCTCGGGTGGCACAGGGACCCCACGTCTGAGCTGCTGTTCCATTCTTCCCAGCTGAGCTGCAGGGGCCAAGCCTGACCCTGGGGCCACAGAGCAGATGTGTCCCAGGGGTGGGGCCTCAGCTGGTGGGGTGACCCCGGGGAGTGTGAGAGGAATATGGTTGGCCCCAAGTCGGGGGGGACAGCCCGAAGGGCCCCGGGCTAGCGGAGACGGCGTGTGAGACAGGCCGTGCCCAGCAGACAAGGGTCTGCATCTGTGCTCGGCAACATCCCATGGCCTCGGGCTGCTGGACACCCACTGGCCAGGGAGGGTGTGTGGGTCCTGCCTCCCTCTGCCACAGAATGAGCTGTCAGTGCTCCAACGGAGCTCGGGCCTGTTTCTAGAACACTGCAAGGCTGCAAGGACATTGGCTCGTCCTGTCGGGCACGGGAAGGGCGGGCCGGTCAGTGCTGGCTCCAGGCGGAGCACAGGCTTTGCGCGTGGACGGCGGGTCCCCCAGAAGCACACGGCACTCCGAAGCCCACTAGGCACCACCTAGGTTGGTGATGCCCATGAGATGGGTACCTTCGACCTCAGACTGGCTGGAGGTGGGGTCAGTCTCAGAGACAGACACACATGGACCGGCCACACTATTGGTCACTTGCTGTCCCCAGGAGTCTCCCAGTACAGCCTTGCTCCCCGCCAGGGCCACAGTGCTTATTTTAAATGAATTTAATCATAAATTTTGTTTATGAATTTAACCATCTTGAGATGCACAGTTACAAAGCTGTCTGGGACTGCTTTCAGTCACAACGTTCCCACACCTGTTCCTGCACTGGTGCACGTTTCCCACCGCCAATGTCCCCAGTTTCCCTCTGCCCGCCTCCCCCACTTTGGGGCACTGTGGTTTGCAATACAGGCACTGAACGGTTATCATGCACAGCCCCTACCTCCTTTCAATTTGTTGTGCCCGAATTTCAGGTCCCCAGTTGCAGAGAGACCAAGTCCACACACGATAACGCAAAAGGAACATTACTGTTAGCTCGAGCGAGGGTCCAAGTCTCATCCAACACAGTGGAGTCTTGACAAGGACCCGGACTCCAGACCACAAGGTATATATGGGGTTCCAAGTTTCAAAGTTAAGCAAGCACTAAGGTAACAGTGGTCAGGCAACAGTTAAGCAATAGTTTCCAGTAACAGTAACAGTTTATGGTTACACTAGCTACTCATTCCTCACCTTAACAAAAGACAATTTCTGGGGCATTGTGATTGATCGGCCACTTGCTGGGCCCAGGAACTTCCCAGGGGTCTTCAGGGTGGCCAGTGACACATTGTTTCATTGCTGGGAAACCGAAACTGTTTCAGTTCCAGGAACTGAGCCTGAGGCTACCTAATTTTTTTCTCATCTCTGTGGCCTGTCATGGCGACAGTTTCACCCTTACAAATTCTTGCCCAGTGGGGTAGCTTCCAACTATCTCTATCATAGTGGTCCCCTCTGGTCAACTGCTGTCCCCCCACCACTTATGGCAAGCTTCCGGCTGTGGCCCCGTCCTCCTGGTCCTCGTTTCTACTGTGCCTGGGAATTAATCTCACGCTGCTTTTATAGCCCACAAATGGGTGCTATGTCTGTCCCTCTCCCTCTGGCTGATTTTGGTATCAGTGGCCCCTCGGGTGGCTTATATGAGGCAGGGAGGAGAGACGGTCACTTGCTCCTGATCCGCCTCTGCCACCCCAGGACCAGCTGGGAAGCCCAGGACTAATAAAGTATGTGACGAGCCCCTGCTCCATAGGGGCCTGAGCCACACCTGATGTTTGCTTGATCTGCCAGGCTCGGGAGCTGGTCCCTGCCACCCGATTTCTCAGGGAGCCACGGACTCAGGCTGGAGCAAGGATCTGCTCTTTGCAGGAAAGGAAAGTCAGTCTCGGGCCTTACCCAGTGTTTCAGGATTCTTGCTTCACCTCGCAGAAAAGAATTTCAGGAGTAGATGAGCAGTGAAGCAAAAAACAGGTTTTATCTGGAGGCTTTTAGAAAGGGAAAGGAGGGAGGGGGGGAGGGAGGGAGGGAGAGAGAGAGAGAGAGAAAGAGAAAGAGAGAGAGAGAGAGAGAAAGAGAGGGGGAGATGGTGGGAGGGAGAGGGGGAGAGATGGAGGGAGGGTGGAGGGAGGGAGGGAGTGGGGGAGAGTAACGTGCCCAAGGGAGCAGGTGGGCTTCCCTAGAGTGAGAGCCCCCCCCCAACCTGCAGCTAAGAGAAGGAAGCATATCTCAAGGGGGGGGGGGAGATGCGGGCTACACACGTGTTCAGGCGCCACATATGCTCGGCCACGTGGCTGGGGCACCATAGGTGCACGCTTCCTTTGCTCAAGGTGGCTTTCCTAGGGTCTTCCCAAGCTGCCCCCGCCTGGGCCTTCTCCTCCTCCGTAAAAGTCCATCTCTACGGAGGAAGCTGGAGGGGGTGTGGGGGGGTGGACCATGCTCTTTGAGTTCCTTCCCTGGCCTTGCTTTTGTGCCTGCTGGAGCTTCCAGCCGTCTCTGGTCCGGCTGGCTCAGGGTAAATCAGATTACAGCGAGGAACTGAGGGTTCTCCAGTAATTTCCGTCAGGCCCCTTCTGTAAGGATGAGTCCCGCCTCCTCAGGGTCTTCTCAGGTCTTGTTTCTCTGTATCCACATGGTGGGTGAGACTTAAGACTGGTGGCTTTAAATTTCATTGCCATGATGGGGGGGAGAGGGGCCTAAAATATCGAGTAAACCTGGTTTTAGCGTTATCTGTATTGCAAACCATGAGTACCCATAAGTAGAGAGAGAAAATTACCTGCCATAGAGGCGGGGGAGGGGAGATACTGGGGACGCTGGTGGTGGAAAATGTGCACTGGTGGAGGGATGGGTATTCAATCACTGTATAACTGAAACTCAAACAGGAAAGCTCTGTAACCGTATCTCATGGTGATTCAATAAAATAAATAAATAAATGAAGATAACTGCAGAGTTCAGGGGGGGGGGGCAGGGAACTGGTTTTAGGCAGAGGTGCTGTCTTCCAGACTTTATTTTCTTTATTTTCCCACTTATTATAGAGCCCAGGCAAGTGGCCCTATAAATCCTGCAGGCGAGGGTTCCCAGCGTGGATATTGGACACTGACTTCTCCCCCCTGACCAGCTGCTCCCGTTCCTCACGGGACACTCGGCCTGTCCTTTGGCGCGTAGCAATCAAATACCGACTCCTCTCCAGCCATGAGCCTTCCAGAAGCATCTTCTTCAGGAGCAGGTCGATTCTCTCCCCTGAGAAGCTGAGGTTGTGGCCACACTCCCCCGTGCCTTGGTTAGAGATTCTGGAGAATTCTCTGCAGCTGCTCCCGCTGCCCACGCTGCGTCTCCTTGGGTTCTAACGGGAAGCAGACGCTCCTTCCAGAACCCCCGATCTCGGTGTCTGCCGGCCCCGACCTGCATCTCTGTGTGGACCGACCTGCACCGACAGAGCGGGGCTGAGTCCAGTCTGGGTGCACGAGTCGTGACTGGGCTGGCCCTCTCTCAGCGACCCCCCGACTTTCCCCTCGCCCACTATTAAGGAGTTTCCCTTCGTAGGGTTGTAAGATGGGCCTCGTTTCCTGCTGCTGTGCCTTGAGATGCAAGAGTCCTGGGGCTGAGCGATAGCACAGTGGGGAGGGCGTTTGCCTTGCATGCGGCTGACCCGGGTTCGATTCCCAGCAACCCATATATATGGTCCCCTGAGCACCGCCAGGAATCATTTCTGAGCACAGAGCCAGGAGCAACCCCTGTGCATCGCTGGGTGTGACCCAAAAAGCAAAAAAACAAAAGTCCTAAGAGAGGGTATAGGTCATCTCCTCAAAACAGCCGCAGTCATGTCGGTTGTCATGGGTCACCTGAGCAGACGCCACGCTGACAGAAAGACGGGAGCCCTGTGGGCAGTGGCCAGCAGACCAGGAGCCATGTGTGGGCCTGGAGCAGCCCCAGGACACGCCGGGGGGAGGGGTCCTGTGACCCGGGTGACTTCCTGGGCTGGGGCCGCAGGGAGGGCGGGCTCCATGCAGGCAGGGGTGGGCCGTGCGTCTGTGCTGCTTCCGTCGGCCCCGGCGTCTGCAGTGACCGGCATAGACACGGCCCTCGAAGTCGTTGCCTTTCGTCGACTCCCAGAGATGCTCTGGGGCCGGGGCTCTCCCCCAAGGCACGCGAGAGCAGCGCCAGGAGGAGGGATGCTCGCGGCCAACCGACTCTGTCCACCGGGAGGATGAGTAATAAAGCGCGTCCCTGGCAGCCTCTCGGCAATCCCTGAGGTCGTGGTGGAACAAGAAAATGCAGTTTGGGTTCAGAGGCTGCTGCTGCTCAGGAGACCCTGGAGGGGTGAGGAGCTGAGTCACCCCCAAGACGCAGGATCCAAGACTTTGTAGCTGCTGTCTTCACCGGTCCCCACAGGGCGGGCTGCAGGCCTCAGGACCTCCCAGTCCCGGGAAGGCGTCCTGCCCTCAGGACAGAACCTCCACAGCTCACTGTGTGTGTGGGACAGGCCCAGTCCCCCCCACCCCGGCTGCTGTGGTGACCTGCAGCTGGGGGCAGGGCGGGGGAGAGGGCCAGAGTGTCCCCCACCAGCCCCATCCCTGCTGCCGCAGCCCTGCACCTGTGGAGGAGTACGCAGACACCTGCCGCAAAGAGCGAGGCCCCTCTGCTGAGACCAGGCGTGGAACGTGGCGGGGGGCCAGCCCGAGGGAGGACCCCTAGACGTGCGCTTGGACAGCCAGGGGCAGCAGGGGTTGGACAAACGGGACTATCCTCACCGCCAAGTGACAGGGTCTCAGAGTCTGGCCGTGAGAGGGCCGGGGGCAGTGAGGCACAGAGCCGCTCCTTCCGGCTCAGGGTCACTGTTACTGGCAAAGCAGAACCGAAAGAGGAAGCTGCAGTGTCCCCTGGCCAGCGAGGGGAAGCCACAGTTGCTCCCCCCATATGCTCTGTCTCTCCCCGTCAGCCAACACACACTCCACCCCGTGCTCTGGCCCGGCATTCCCAGGGCCTCCCAGGAACATTCAATTCTGCCCGGGACTCGAGGCTGACAGGGAAACTAAGGTAACAGGCAATCCTAGAGTCCAGGCTGAGGGGAAAACTGAGGTAACAGGCAATCCTGGAGTCTAGGCTGAAGGGAAACTGAGGTAACAGGCAATCCTGGAGTCTAGGCTGAGTGAAACTGAGATCTTCGGCAGTCAGGCCTGGAAGGTTTGTTTCTCCCAGCCGGGGAGGAAGAAAGCCACATTCCCCTGACGCCTTTCCCCACTGACCGGACACTGTGCATCCCTAAAGTCCTGCCCCAGCGGTCAGAGATGTCCAGGCCCAGAAAGCTCTGTCCTGCCGCCCAGGCTGGCAGGGAGACTCAGGTAGGAGGAATGCAGGAGAGGGTCAGGCTGGCTAGGCATCCTTGAGGTTTTCCAGCATCTTTTGTGAATCCCGTCAACCCATAAGGGACGGGGGCCCTTCAAAGGTCCCCCACAAAACTGCCTTTCACTTAGACCCCCGCTAAGTGCCTGCTTGGGGAGTGCCTTTCCTTTCTCTTCTACTTTCCGACAAACTTTTCTGCTTTCCAATGCTGAGTCTGAGCATCTTTATTGCTCCCCATTTTCACTCTTGAAAATATTGAAGAACTGAAGAATCACGAGCGACCACAGGGACCCGCCCCCGCCCCGTGTCTGCCTCATCCGCACCAGAATTAACAGAGCGAGCCAGAAGTGGTGCTGGAGCCTCGAGGGAGGTTTTAAACATGAGAGAAAAACATCACACGCATTAAAGTGAAGGGATTAAGAAATGAAAAATGAAAATCGCGGAAAGTGTCCTGGTGCTGGGGAGTCTCAGTGCGTATCGCATTTTCTTTTCTAAAGGAATTAAAGGGCCGTCGGGACAGTGCTGCCTGCTTCCCTTGCAGCCTGCAGACCCGCTGGTCCCACCAGATGCCCCGGCCCTGCCAGGAGCTCTGAGCACGGAGACAAAGAAGCCCAGAGCACAGCCATGTGTGGCCCCAAAGCCAAAGCAAACAGATAATTTTTTTAAAGAACCAAGAGAAGCCCCAAGCCCTGTCTGAGCAACACTGCTGGAAACTAGGAAACAAAGCCCAGCGGGCAGCTGAGACTTCAGCCTCTGCAAACAGGCTTTCAACTGGGGTGTGGGTGCTCCAAGGCAGTCCTTGGGGCCTGAGGCCACTCCCAGGGGGACAGGTCAGTGCTCGGGAGGCTCGGGAGATCGAAGCCGGGCGCCCCAGCCCGAGCCGCCTCCTGGTCCTGGAGTTCCGGCTCTGCTTCCCACGTGAGGGGTGTGTCCTGGAGGCCAGAGCACATGGCCAGCAGGGAGATGGGACCCGCCAGGCAGAGCACTGGACTCCACGGCATATGGATGGTCCTTGCCCTCACAGGCGCGAGGAGAGCAGGGGCTGGGATAGCAAACAGCTCAGCCCGCACACGGGCTCCACGACAACCTTCACACACCCTGGCCTCCAGGCCAGCGGGAACCAGCAGGTCCTGACGTCTGGCAGAGAGTAAATTCCCCCCTTGCCCTCCCCTCTGGCTGGCAGCGCCCCGCAGGGTGACGGGAGCGGGAGGGAGAGCTCCCCTGGAGTCCAGCTAGAGCAAGCCGAAGGAAGAGCCACAGTGTCTCACCATTCTTGTCAGCTGGGGTGACACAAGGCGTCTGGGCCACAGTCGTCAGCAGAGGCGAAAGCTTTCTAGGAAACATCCCAGAGGGAAGCTGACCAGGGACTGGGCGAAGACATCGACCAGGGGTGGCTGCGTGGAGGGCACAGGCGCTGGCCCCGGGCGCAGGCCCTTAGCACGGCAGGTGCTTGTCCCAGTCATGGGCCCCAGCACGGCAGGCACTGACCCTGGACGTGGGCCCCAGCACGGCGGCTTCCGCGGGCTGCTGAGTTGTTCCTACGCCAGCTCCCCACACTCTCCTCCAAACTCCCCTGATTGTCCAAAACTGCCCCAAGTGCCTCATCCTGGCCGTCTCTCACTGCTCATGCCTGCATTACCTGTCTCAAAGGACCCTACTCTTTTGCCTGACCTTGGTCTCTGGAGACCCTGGGCTGGTCATCAGTGGCCTGTCCTGGTCACCAGTGGCCTATGCTGGTCATCGGTGGCCTGTCCTAGTCAAGAGTGGCCTGTGATGGTCACCAATGGCCCTGTGATGGTCACAATAGTCCTGTGCTGGTCACCAATAGCCCTGTGCTGGTCATCAGTGGCCTGTCCTGGTCATCAGTGGCCTGTCCTAATCACCAGTGGCCTGTGATGGTCACCAATGGCCCTGTGATGGTCATCAGTGGCTCTGTGCTGGTCATCAGTGGCCTGTGCTGGTCATCAGTGGCCTGTCCTGGTCATCAGTGGCCTCTCCTAGTCATCAGTGGCCTGTTCTGGTCATCAGTGGCTCTGTGCTGGTCATCAGTGGCCTGTCCTGGTCATCAGTGGCCTGTCCTGGTCATCAGTGGCCTGTGCTGTCATCAGTGTTTCTGGGACTTCCCAGTGGTCACAGCTGGAGAGCAAGTTGTCTACTGGCTTGGTGGTTTGGGGGTTCGGAGAGAACCCACAGTAGTTCCTACTTAGTTCATGAGTCAGAGAGAGGATGGGTGAGCTTTCTCAGACAGCTGCAGGTTTGGGGGCTTCGAAGACTTTTTTTTTTTTTTGCTTATTTGGGTCACACACAGCATTGCACAGGGGTTACTCCTGACTCTGCACTCAGGAATTACTCCTGGCGGTGCTCAGGGGACCATATGGGATGCTGGGAATCGAACCCGGGTCGGCTGCGTGCAAGGCAAATGCCCTACCCACTGTGCTATCGCTCCAGCCCCCGCCTCGGAGACTGTTTGGGGGTGCTGGGACCCTCGTGCAGGCATGGGCCCGGGCTGCAGTGCTCGTCCCCAGGAGGCCCTGTGTGTTCTTGCCCGACAGGCCTGCGGGCTTCCTTTGATCTCTTTAAGACCTTTACTTGGCCGAGGATGAGAAAGGGGACTCCGTCTAAGCACCGCCGACGCCTTCTTCAGAGTCCAGCCGCTCATTACGGCAGCCTGCTCTTCCCCGGCCTGGTTTCCTGGGAACCCGTGGACCCACAAAGTTGCTGTCACCGCCAGGGAGCCTGTTGTAACCAGTCGTGGCTTTATGACTCCTCAGAAGTCTGCGCTGCGTGGGCGTCTCTGGGCCAGCCAAGCTCCCCGCTGGGCTGCTGCTGCAACATCAAAGTGCGGGGACGCAGAGCAAAGGTGTCCCGGGGGGCAGGGTGCCCTGCTGGGCAGAGGCGGGGCACACCCGGGGCCAGACCAGCCTCTGCCCGCGTCCAGCGTCCGCCCGGGCTGCCACGGGTCATCCTACGTCTCTGGGCGCTGTGCGGCCGCAGCTCTTCCCGCCTCCAGTGCCCACACGTGCGTCTCACGGCCCCTCCAGCGCCTCTCCCTCACCTCCCCGTCTCCGTGCCTGTGCCGCTCCCCCACGCATGACCACGCCTGCAGAAGCGCCTGCAGCAGTCTGCCCGCAGGCCGCCCCCGCATGCTCGGCCGGCCCCAGGTCTCACATGCAGCCGTTTCTGGGTCAGAAAGGCTGTGCGCTCCCGTCGCTCAGTCCTCCAACACCCCAGTGCAGCCAGGGTGAGTCCTGCCCACGGAGCAGACACGCCACTCCCTCCCCCAGCACGCTCACCCTCGAAAGCATCTCAGGCATTGCCAAAATTCAAATTCAAACTGCTGGGTGTGACGCCTTCCAAGTCTGGCTGAATTCTGGCTCGTGCCCGCTCCACACGTGGTTCCACCAAGATCCAGCTCACTCCAGAAGCACCACGGCTGGAGAAAGGCCCCACGGGCAGGGGCTTTGCAGAAGGCCAGGGTTCGAGCCCTGGCATCGCCGGGATGCCTGAGCACAGCCAAATGTGGCCCCACACCAAACGGGCCAGAGAGAGAGTGCAGAGAGAAGGCACTTGCCCTGCATGGAACTGACCTGGGTTCATCACTGGAACCTGCATGGTCACCCATGCCCCACCCGGAGTGATCCCTGAGCACAGAGCCAGAAGAAGCCCTGAGCACTCCTGGGTGTGACTCAAAAAAACCTAAATAAAATGCCCAAATCAAAGCACTGTAGCACTGTTGTCCCATTGTTCATCAATTTGCTCAAGCGGGCACCAGGAACGTCTTGTGAGACTTGTGACTGTTTTTGGCATATCAAATACACCACAGGTAGCTTGCCAGGCTCTGCCGTGCGGGCAGGATACTCCCGGTAGCTTGCTGGGCTCTCCCAGAGGGACGAAGGAATCGAATCCAGGTCAGCTGCGTGCAAGGCAAATGCCCTACCCACTGTGCTATTGCTCCAGCCTGCTCACGAGCCCAAATCAAAACAAAACAAAAATTAGGGTGATTTCCGTTCTGGGGTCACCCACATCTCGACCTGGGATGTGTCATTCTTTTCTTTTACTTCACAAGGTGTTCTTCACTCTCTCCCCTCTGGAGAGACAGTTCTCTGTGTGTGTGTGTGTGTGTGTGTGTGTGTGTGTGTGTGTGTGTGCCTTACCTTATCTACTAAATAAAACTTCAAAGGGAAAAAAAGCACCAAGAACTTTGCTTTGTGTCACACTTAATGCCATCACCTTATTTGAAAATAAAACTGAAAACACTCAAAATGCCTCTTAATCAATCTTTTAAAGAGCGATAAGCCCACCGGCATGACCACACTTACTCAGCCACAGTGTCTCCAGAGCAGAACGCCTGCGGGTCTCCCCGCTTCTCCCTCCTCACAGCCTCAGTGTTCGTGGCTCGGCCCCACGGGCTTTCCAGGGGGATCACATAGCCGGCTCCACCACGCTGCAACCTCCCACACAGCCACCCTTGTCCAGGGGGCGTCCAGCTGCCCCCATGCAGCCGGGAGTGCAGGTCGGGGGGCAGCGAGGCCTGTGTGTATGCGGGAGAGGCCATGACACGGGTGCTGGTCAGACCGTTACCCCTGCAGAGGGTCACTGAGCCAGCCACTGTGTGTGTTCACTCTCTTTTTAGCTGGGTGACGACCATGCTCAGCAGCCAGCTCTCAACCCCCTGGCTATGTCTGAGTTCATTCGGGAGCACTGTGCAGGCTCCTTCCTGTGGCCTCTCCCATGTCTGTACCACATGGATCTACATCTGCGTCTGCATCAGCTGGACAACTCTGTGCTTTTCAGCTACAGCTACTGGTGCTCAGGTGGTACTCTTGTGGTACTCAAGGATCACACTTTGTGGTACTCGGGGATCATACTTTGTGGTGCTCAAGGATCACACTTTGTGATACCCAAGGATCAGTCCTATGGTATTCAGGGATCACTGTGGTGCTCAGGGATCACTCCTGTGGTACTCAGGGATCAGTCCTGTGGTACCCAGGGATCACTCCTATGGTGCCCAGGGATCGCTCCTGTGGTACCCAGGGATCACTCCTGTGGTGCCCAGGGATCATCCTGTGGTGCCCAGGGATCAGTCCTGTGGTGCCCAGGGATCACTCCTGTGGTACTGAAGGATCAATCCTATGGTGCCCAGGGATCAGTCCTGTGGTACTCAGGGATCAGTCCTGTGGTGCCCAGGGATCACTCCTGTGGTGCCCAGGGATCAGTCCTGTGGTGCCCAGGGATCAGTCCTGTGGTACTCAGGGATCAGTCCTGTGGTACACAGGGATCACTCCTGTGGTACTGAAGGATCAGTCCTGTGGTGCCCAGGGATCACTCCTGTGGTACTCAGGGATCAGTCCTGTGGTGCCCAGGGATCAGTCCTGTGGTACTCAGGGATCAGTCCTGTGGTGCCCAGGGATCAGTCCTGTGGTGCCCAGGGATCAGTCCTGTGGTACTCAGGGATCAGTCCTGTGGTGCCCAGGGATCACTCCTGTGGTGCCCAGGGATCAGTCCTGTGGTGCTCAGGGATCAGTCCTGTGGTACTCAGGGATCAGTCCTGTGGTGCACAGGGATCAGTCCTGTGGTGCCCAGGGATCACTCCTGTGGTACTGAAGGATCAGTCCTGTGGTGCCCAGGGATCAGTCCTGTGGTGCCCAGGGATCAGTCCTGTGGTACTGAAGGATCAGTCCTATGGTGCCCAGGGATCACTCCTGTGGTGCCCAGGGATCACTCCTGTGGTACTCAGGGATCAGTTCTGTGGTACTCAGGGATCAGTTCTGTGGTGCTCAGGAATCAGTCCTGTGGTGCCCAGGGATCACTCCTGTGGTGCTCAGGGATCAGTCCTGTGGTGCTCAGGGATCAGTCCTGTGGTGCTCAGGGATCAATCCTGTGGTGCTCAGGGATCAGTCCTGTGGTGCCCAGGGATCAGTCCTGTGGTGCTCAGGGATCAGTCCTATGGTGCTCAGGGATCAGTCCTGTAGTACCCAGGGATCACTCTGTGGTGCCCAGGGATCACTCTGTGGTGCTCAGGGAGCTGCATTCAATGACCAGGATGGAACCAGGGCTGGCTGTGTGCATGGCAGGTGCCCTCCCGCTGTCCCCTCTCTCCAGCCCCTTACCTTATATCATGGCTGTACCTGTACCTGTGTTTACTTCATATCTCCATCTCCTCACCTGCTTCCGTCTCACATTATCTGCTGCACACCTGTACCTACCCGTGGCGCTCTCTGCATGTATCTATCCTGGCACTGCGTCCCTGTCCACACCTGTACCTGAGCCTGCATCTGTCCTAGGCCGGGCCTGTGCCTGGCTCTGTACCTGTTGTGGAAATTCCCACCCAACACCGGTCACAAGCCAAGTAGCACATCTGAGAGAGAGAAAGCGCCACTCTAGTCACACCAATGGCCCGGGGGCCTGCGGCAGGCAGCGAGAGCTGCTCCATGGACTGCCTGGTGGGCTGGGCCCTGCCCAGGAGAGCACTGAAACACACATCCGCAAGCACGTCATCTTGCAGAGCACGTCTGGGCCCCTTCAAGGCTCAGCACACTGAGAGGACGGTCCCCGGTTGCCAAGGTTACAAAGCGAGACTAGGACCATCTCAGGGCCATCCCGAAGGCACTCAGTGGTGATGTCATATCTCCCAGCCGGGCCTGTTTGGGGGCAGGGCTCTCTCCTCTCAGGCCTGTGTCTCTGCCCTTTTCCTGGACCGGACCCAGCTGTGTTTCCGGCCCCCCGGTGTGAGTCAGGCCTGAATCTGCTTGTTTGAATTTCTTTGAATTCGGTTCTGGATGTGATTATTTCCCAGCATGTCACTCAGGACTAGCTCACGTGCCAGAGCCCCGGGCTACTTCCTGCCCTTGAGACGGGCAGATGCCGGCAGCCCTGCCCGGGCGGCCCGGCTCTCTCCCCCGCAGCCCCTGTGCCGATGGCGGGGTCCGAGAGCGCCACTTCCAGGACCCCTTGACCAGCTGGGCACTGTGGGTGGGAGCAAGGTGCCCCCAGGCTCCGCTTGGGCAGATGCCCCTGAGAGCAGCGTCACACCCTCGAGACTGCGCTGGCATCTCAAGGGGCAGAGGAGCGTGGCGAGGGGCTGGGGTCGCTCCCGGCCAGCCCCCCCACGGACACAGCCCCACTCCTGTGTCAGCCTGGCGCCCCGTCTCGCCCATGTGGGAGACTCGCTCGCGCCCGTGAGTCAGAGTAGTGCTCTCCTGACAGCGTGGTGGCTTCTCTGGGCCAGGAGCAAGGCCGTTAACAAGCCCAGGAGCTGGCCCTGAGCACCATGGTGACAGGAATCCAGCCACTGAAAACTGCCGACCCCTCCGGCTCAGCGCACGGCTGCTGGCTGCCGTCTGGACTGGAAGGGCGCCCGCGGGTCGCCTGTTGCCATAACTACAGCTCCTCGCGAGTGTGTAGATGGGCTCTTAGCAACAAGACCGTTAGAGCAGGAAGGGGGGGCGGCAGGGAAAGGCGGCGTGATCAAGCCTCGGGGGAGAGAAGAGAAGCGGCTCGTGTCTCTCCCGTGTGACAGGCTCTAACTCAAGGCCGAGGGTCCGACGGAAAACGCCCACCTGAGAGCAGGAGCCTGGGCTTTGGGGTGCCCTGGCCGACTCTGCCCCCTGCTGGCCCGGGTTAGCGGCAGCCTCGGGAGCGGGTGGGCGGCCGGCCGTGTGGCAGCTTCCCCTCCACCCGTTCCCGAACTCTGCCACCGGCTCCCCAACACCGACAAAGCTCTGAGTGTCCCCAGAGATACCAAGTCTGAGTGTCAGGGCCACTGCAGGAAGTCGCCGTGCCAGGGTCTTTGTGGCCCCAGGCCCCCTCCCCAACCAGGGTTGTCCAGCGACCAAACACAGTGGCCTGCACGGACACAGGGGAAACTGAGGCCCAGACAGGTGGAGGCGCTGATGGGCGGGGGGCGGGGGCGTTGGAGATGCTGGACCAGGAGCCCAGGGGCTGAGGTCCAGCCTGCCTGACCCCGCATCACCAGCAGCTGGAGACTGAACACTCCACCCTGGCCACATGGTCCTGGCCAGCAGCAGCGGCCAGGGCTCGCCTGCACCTGAGCACAGGTGAATGCTGCCCCGCCCCTGCCCGCCCGCCCGGGGACTCCAAGCTTGAGTATGCAGAGATGGGGCCTTCTGGGCCCAGTGGGGGGCAGAGTGAGTCCCGAGTCTGCGGCTGATCTCACGGCCACACCCTGTTATCCCAGCGATGCCAAGAGCTGATCCTGCTGTCACTGTCCCTGTCCCCTGAGCTCGGTCCCCGCAGCCCGGGCCCGGGTCCTTCCTGGCTCTCGGTCCTTGTTCCTTGTGTCCATCCAGTGGGAGCAGGCATGCAGGCGTTCCTGGCAGACGCCGGGGATGGGGGCTCAGCCCTTCCCCACACCTGGGAGGTGGCTTGTGGTAAGAGGGAGCAGACCCAGGTAGCCACGGGCAGTGCAGAGGGGGCCACTGTGGACAGACAGAGGGACAGAAGCAGAGCACGTGGGTGGCGGCCTCTCGTGGGCGGGCCAGTCCTCTCACTGGGGTGGGCTCCCTGCACCCACCCCCACGTGTGTTGACCTGGACCCTTCCGTCTCGGTGACCCGGTCTCAGAAGGAAGCAGAAGGGACGTGGCCTGCAGCCCTTTCTTCCTTAGACGGTCTGAAGCGCAGAGAGGGCAGGGACTGGGAGGGACAGTCGGCCCGCTCTGCACGTCCCTCTCGGTATCTCCCTTCAGTTTGTGTGTGGCAGTTTGGGCCACACCCAGAGGGGCCCAGGGGCTACCCCCGCTCTGTACTTAAGGACTTCACCCCAGTGATGCTCGGGAAGGACACCGCGCTGGGGACTGAACCCGGGTCGGCAGTGAGCAAGTCACGCACCCTGCCCGCTGGCTGTCGCCCCGGTCTCTTCGCAGAAGCCTGACTCAGCTCCGTATGAGCCCAGGGAGGCCAAACCAGTGGCTCCCCCTTGCCTCTCTGCCAGCCTCCACGGCCCAGCTGCTGCCAGGGGTTGTACCACCCCCCTCCCCTGGAGCCCTTTCTCGTGCTGCCCTACTGGGGGGTGACAGGGTGCAGGAGACCAGCAGGGGCTGAGGAAGGAAGGTCACAAAAGCATCCAGGGACGGAGCAGAAGTCCCAGTGGGGTGACCGTGGGGGCCCAAGGAAGAAGTCACAATGAGGTGACCAGTGGGGAGGGCAGGGGAGGGAGGAG